>NW_023270451.1:27145798-27337376 GCF_011800145.1 Mirounga leonina
TTTCTTTCTTTCTTTCTTTCTTTCTTTCTTTCTTTCTTTCTTTCTTTTTCTTTCTTTTTTTAGAAATTGAGTGCACAAGGGGATGGAGCAGAGGGGGAGGGAAGAAAGAGGGGAAAGAATCTTGAGCATACTCCAGACTGAGCAGAGAGCCCCACGTGCGGCTCGATCTCACCATGACCCTGAGATCATGACCTGAGCCAAAACCAGAGTCATATGCTTAATTGACTGAGCCATTCAGTCACCCCAACCAAAACTATATTCTAAAGATCATTCCTTTCATTAAAAAAGTACACTCGGTGTTGGGTGTATATACACACTTAGTGAGCTGAACTATAAAAACTAATATGTACATTCAAAATATAATTACCCATAAAAAAGTTATCTTGCAAATTTATGTACTTGAGTCTTCATAATATCTGTAGTCTATTCTGAAAACACATTATGACAGCAATTCATCTTACTCAGAACTAATTTTCTGGAATATTTTTAAAATGCAAATATTTACATGTAAATATTTTATTTATTGTATAAGCATCTTGCATATTTTTGCCATTTCTTCCCTAAGGATGATTTTTTTTTATAAAGTATAATATTGGAACATGAAGAAACATACGATATGGGTCAATCTATGCAAATATTTTTCATTTATTTGTCCTTTAAAGTGATTGGTTTCACTCTTTGATTTCCTTATCAGGAACACTTAAAAGTGAGTCAATGAGCTCCTCCTAATTCTAAAGAATAATATCTATTTTACAGTATTCCCATACAACCATGCTTCTATATATCATATAAGAAGGGACTCTAACATAGAAATCACAATGCAGGGGTGCATGTGTGAATTCTAAAACTTACTAGTAGAGGACCTTGAGCTTTACTTTATTCAGTTAAATACTCCTTGGGAACAATAGCATCTACCCTCCAAACTTAGAGTTTGAAGAACTAAGTAAAACAATAAAACAGTGTGTAAAATTTGTATATCATAGTTCTTTACGTAGATCTTAAAGGAGTTATGGTACAGAGTGTTAGTTCCCAAATAGTTCATTTGTTCTCCACATTTACCAACATTTTGCAGGTAAAAATGCTTAGCTCTAATCAATTAGCTTTAGGTAGAGAGGAGATGTGTCTTTCAGAGGCAGGAGTATGAAAAGACAATATTTAACCATTTAGCTATCTATCTACCTTTCATAGCTCCTGATGAAATTTTGTTTTGAGTATGAGATGTGAGAGAAATGGGATGGTTGCAAGATACAACCTTGATCAATTAGAAGAATGGAGTTGCGGGTGCCTGGGTGGCTCAGTCGTTAAGCATCTGCCTTCGGCTCAGGTCGTGATCCCAGAGTCCTGGGATCGAGCCCCACATCAGGCTCCCTGCTCTGCGGGAAGCCTGCTTCTCCCTCTCCCTCTCCCACTCCCTCTGCGTGTGTTCCCTCTCTGGCTGTCTTTCTCTCTGTCAAATAAATAAAACCTTAAAAAAAAAACAACTTAAAAAAAAAAAAGAAGAATGGAGTTGCTAGCAATTAAGATGAGAAAGGCTATGCATGGGACTGATTTAGAGGCAGTTTTGGTGATTTAAAGTTTGAGATGGCAATTAGATATCCAAGTAGAGGTATCAAGTATTGTCCATTGGATTTATCAGTATAGTTGTGCAGGGAATTCTGGACTGGAGGTATAAACATGAGAGTTGGCATATGGTTGGTATCTAAATCAATGAGATTGAGATTACCAAGGAATGGAATGTAGATATAGAAGATGAATAGGATGGACTATTGGGTCTCTCCAACATTACAGGTAGGTAAAATAGAAAGAATTAACAAAGACCCTGAGAAAAACAAACAGACAGTTAAAAGAAATCCAAAAGTATGTGATGTACTAGAAGTCAAGCAAAGAAAGTAAATCAAGATAAATGAAGTTATCAACTATGTCAAATGATGTTTTACTGTTGCTCAGTAAAAACAAAGAGTAAGAAAATTGACCATTGAGTAAGGAAGATAAAGTTTCCATTATCTATTGTGGTACAATAACCATCTTAAAATTCAGTGCTTAAAACATAAATTTAGTATTTTCTTGATGGTTTTATGTGTTGAGTTGTCTGTTATGTGATTCCCATTTGGGGTCTCTCAGGCAGTTGCAATTAGGTATAAGTCAGAGTTTTAGTCATCTGAAAGCTCTACTGGTCACAATATCCCTGATGGATCAGTCACAAGGCTAGAAGTTGATGCTTACTGCCAGCTGGATGGTGAGCTTAGGCTGTGTGGAAGGCAGACAAGTGACCTCCCAAAGATGTTCATGTTCTAATCCCTATACCCTATGAATAGGCTATGTTATATGGTAAAGGAAAATCAAGGTAGCAGATGGAATTATGGTTGCTAATCACTGACCTAAAGAAAGGGAACATTTCCTGAATTATCCACTGACACCAATGTAATCACAAGGGTCTTTAAATGTAGACAAGGAAGGCAGAAGACACACACACACTTCATGGGATGTGATTTGAAAAAGACTCAGCCATCATTACCGGCTTTGAAAGTTGAGGAAGGGGATCACCAGTTAAGGAAGGCAAGTGACCTCTAGAAACCGAAAGAAACAAGAAAGTTGATTCTCCTTTAAAGTCTCCAGAAAAGGGCGCCTGGGTAGCTCAGTTGGTTAAGCGACTGCCTTCGGCTCAGGTCATGATCCTGGAGTCCCTGGGTCGAGTCCTGCATCAGGCTCCCTGCTCGGCAGGGAGTCTGCTTCTCCCTCTGACCCTCCCCCCTCTCATGTGCTCTCTCTCATTCTCTCTCTCTCAAATAAATAAATAAAATCTTTTAAAAAAAATAAAAAAAATAAAGTCTCCAGAAAAAAATGTAGCCCTGCCAACATTTGATTTTAGCTCAGTGAAGTACATTTTGGAATTCTCATCTAGAGATTTGAAAGACAACAATTTTTGTTGTCATTTTAAGATTCTAAGTTTGTGATAATTTGTTGCATAACAGGAAGCTAATACAGATGGTCAAAGAATATCACCTATTTGTCACCATCCCATTGGGCATAGGTGCCACTGACCATTGAGGCTGGTTCCAAGGGGCAGCCCCATGAGAAAAGGTGATCCAAGAGAGCCAGGCAGAAGCTGCAAGGCTCATTAAAATATAGTCTTAGAAGTCTCAAAATGTCACTTCTGCTGAATGCTGTTGATCAAATAATTAACTAAGGTGAGCCAAGATTCATGTTAATGCATGCTTGTATAGGAAAGAAGGAATTGGTGGCAGACATCCTGAAAAATATCTATAATGAAAAAGGTGAGCAATATTGGTATAGCAGCGGACTGAAAACTTGATGGGAGTGATTTAAGGGAGAATCGGAGAAAATAAATGGGACATGAAAAACTCAGATAATTACTTTGAGAAAGCTTATGCAAAGAGCAAAAAATAATTGGCAATGGGAAAAGAAATGGCAACAAACAAAAAATGGACAAGAGAAAGAATCTGTTTGTATGCTAATTGTAGTGATTTATTAAAGAGCCAAATTTCATTTTTTCATTTATATGTATATGCATGTCAAAATATTACAATATTATTATTGCCAGTACAAACAATATGGAAGTGCTCAAATATATTCTGAAAAGGAATTTAAGCTTTGGTTCCAAGGAAGCAGATTCTGAGGCAAAAGTTTCTGTGTTAATATTTATTAAAGTACATGCTGTGGGCTGATTTGTGTCAGTCCAAGTTTCATACGTGGAAGCCTTAACCCCCAGTGTGACCATACTGGAGATAGGGTCTTTAAGGAGGTGATTAAGTTAAATGAGATCATAAGGGTGGAGGCCTGATCTGATGAACTGGTACCTTTATCAGAAGAGGAAGGAACACCAGAACTCTCTCCATCACAGGAAAGCACAACATAAAGGCACTGGTCTACAAGCCAGGGAGGGAGCTCTCACCAGAACTGGGCCATGCTGGCCTCTGATCTCTGACTTGCAGCCACCAGAAATGTTAGAAAATAAATTTGTCATTTAAGTGACCCAATCTATGGTGTTTTGCTCTGGCAGCCTGAGCTGATTAATACAGTATGCAAATTCAGGGAGGCAGGAGTGAAGGAAAGGGAAAACGAGTTAGGGAAAGAGAGAGAATAGGATGGACGGGACATTTCTAAGCTGGCCACTGAATATTTTAAGCATAGCTGATTGCCTACTATATCTTTGAACAATAAATAAATAAAAGATTTTAAAAAGACTTACAGGTACACAGTAAAATAGAAAATTCAGAATTTTCCATAATTTACTTAACCTGGAGAACTAAGACAAATGACTAAATACATTTTCTTTGTTATGTGTATAATGTTCCTAATCTGCCTAATTCTTCAAGTATGTGAAGATGGATTTTAAGATTGAACTTCTTCCAGTGCATAAACTCCCTCATGGAAATAGATTAATACATCTTTAATGTATTGCATTTTTCAGAATAACAAGAAGAGGATTTGCAATTACATTTACAAGCCACCTCACACCTCACTTTGGCATCCCAATGTGTATTTTTGGTTTGATTTTAAGATACTCCTTGAATAATGGTCTTCCCATAAGTTTGTGCAGATGAACAAAGTTAAACAGTCTCAGCAATTACATAAGTAACTTATATGTACATATTTTTGTCTTTAAGATCAAAATTTAATAAACATAAAACATTCAACTGTTCTATTGAACACTCTGACTGCTCATGTAATATCATTACTTATAATGTTAAACATACTTGTAGCCGTCCTCTTCACACCTCTAGGGAAAAAAAATAAGAATGGATTAGTCAAATGATTTAAATCCCTTTGAGACATGGGCCTTACAGCAATACTATAAATTTTGTTTTCCCTCCAAGGTTACTTGCAATGTTGGCCTTGATTTAAAACCCAAGATTCTGAAGGAAATGGCAATGATATTGAGCTCTGACAAATTGAATTGGTCTCAAGGTATTGGAGGATGACTAATAAATCTGCAAGCTGATCCAGAAAATATTCTATACAAGCTATTTTTTCTTCTTGAAACACATGTGACACCTTTAAGTGTTAATACCACTAGCTGGTTGGTTTACTTAAATTGTGTGTTTGGGAGTGATTTCATTCTTGTTATGGTCAACACTCACCCATCTATGACAATTGCTTTGGATAAAGATACAAAGGAGTACTATTTTGTTTTGTTCTCCACGCAGTGTAGCATTTTATTTTTAATGTCTCCTTTTTCTAAGAATTGGCAAGGTAATGTTTACTACTATATTTTGTGTAGTTTGTCATGCCATGAAAGGGAATACCATGTTCTCATGAGACTGTTCCAGGAATATGACTTACAATTGCCATTTTACTACGGTACATCAAAGCATATAAGCACTTTTATTGATACCAGAAAGAACAGGATAACATGTCTAAAACATAACGTGAATTTTTAGAAGTTTCATGAAGAGATTCAAAGACAGAATTATACAGTTTGAATGTAACCCTTTTAACCCTATTTTCGACAAGGCTTTTTACAGGTCTTTTTTTTTTTAAGATTTTATTTATTTATTTGACAGAGCGAGAGAGAGCACAAGCAGGGGAGTGGCAGGTAGAGGCAGAGGGAGAAGCAGGCTCCCCGCAGAGCAGGGGAAGCCTGATGTGGGACTCGATCCCAGGACCCTGGGATCATGACCTGAGCTGAAGGCAGTCGCTTAACCAACTGAGCCACCCAGGTGCCCTTTACAGGTCTATTTTTAAAGTAATACTATTTATCAAGATATTTGCATGAAATATTTTCTTCTTATGTACATTCAGAAGCCATCTCAGAAACGTCATCATTATTTTATTATGTTCAGTTAGCCAGCATATAGTACATTAGTTTTTGATGTAGTGTTTAACGATTCATTAGTTGCGTATAACATCCAGTGCTCATTACAACACGTGCCTTGTAGCTCATTGTGATGGTATAGTGGTTAGTACTCTGCGTTGTGTAACATCATCATTTTTATTTATTAATTTATTGCTGTGTTTGTAGATATGGGAGATATAAATGACTTATGCATCAGATCTGGAAAAGACTTCCTGATCCAGCTCAAATGCCTTCTCTCTCACAAAGGTTCCCCTGTTGCTTCATCCCAATGAATCTTTCCTTTACAGACTCCAGCCTTTAACTGCACAATTACAGTTTTATTACATATATAGAGTCCTAATTTCATTTTGTACCATATAAATACTTACAAAAATAGATAGGAAGTTCCATACAGCATATCTAGTGTCCCTTTACTTTATAACTTTTCTTCTTGAGGAAGCTTTGGCCACACTAACTTGTACTATTTGTTTACTTCCTCGCAACCATGGATCACTTGATATTAATATCATACTTTACATGTCCCATATTATTAACATTGTACTTTTATTTTTCAGGTGTGCATATTTTATTTATGCACTTCTTTTGAAAGTCAGATGAGGGTAGGTACTAAGACTTACATATTGAATAGAAAGAACACGTGGCTTCATGGCATTTGAGATAACTATTAAAGGGATTATATTTGCTATTACATAAACTTTGAGTAAAAATTGTGTTGTGATATAAATTATAACTATATTGTTGCTTCAAAACATTTTATCTTCTACTAAAAGTATTTTAAAATTAAGCTATTGAATTCATAAAATAAATTAGTCTCTCAAAGGGTAAAATTCTTTGTCATGAATAATGATGATAAAATGTGAAAAAATAACCCACAACTGAATCAGAGATAAAAAGAAAATGTTTTCAAACTTACAAGAAAAAAATGACAAAAAATAATTGAAATATCTAACGTGAGGTGATTGGTTAAATTGGGTGTGTTATGTGTGCATGTGATGGGGTACTCTGAAATTCCTACAGACTGAGAAGAACATGCAACGAAATTGGAGAATTTTGCTCAAGTCCCATTAAACTAGAAAAATTATTAAAAAAAAAAAAAAGGTAAGAAGTACAGTGATAACAATCCTCTTTGCCTGAGACTGAGAAGTGTTCCAGGACAGGGAACTTTCAATGCTAAAACAAGCTAAGTTCCAGGCAAATTATAATGGGTTCATCACCTTACTGATGATCTGTTTTAAATCTATGTGTTTGTGTATGTGATTTACTGTATATATAGGTACACACACACACAGACACACACACACAGTATATTTATATAACCTATATATGCCCCTAACCATACATATGTTATATACACACACATACTGACAAAGACAAAGAAACAATGGATGCCTGGAAAAAAATATGCCAGAATGAATGTACAGCTGACCTTTGAACAACATGGGGACTAGGGTGCTGACCACCACATAATTGAAAATTTGCATGTAATTTTGAATCCCCCAAAACTTAACTACAAATAACCTACTGTTAACCAGCAGTTTTACTGATAACATAAAAGTCAATTTGATAAGGAAAATCTGTGTCCTAAGATGGCCAACTGAGCCAGCAAGAGAGTCCCAGTCCTTGCCCTGGGGCTCTTCCATGTTCTTCTCCCTGCTCTGCTTCCCATGTGGACCAATCCGGGTTCTTCTCCCTGCCCCGCTTTGTGCACACACCAAAAGCACCAGGTATGCAGAAGTAGATGTGTATGAATTGCCCCCCTTTGTTTGTGCTCAGGGTTCAGACCTTTGGAGACCACTCTCCTCTGGGCCCACAGGTATTAAATAAACCTCCTATCCTCCAACATCTCCCAGTGCCGCTTGGTTCTTCCATCAGGAGATCCAGTTCAGGTTCTGTAACATTTGGTTCCCTGACTGGGAAACCCAACTGCGCTGGCCCATTGTTGCCACTGGTTTGGGGCAACGGCGGGGTGGTGATGGAACGAAGGATCGTAACAGAGAAGGCGCACCCTGCCTAATTTTCAGCAGTCTCCCTCCCCGGTCTCCTCGGGCTGACCCCCGCTCTGCTGTTCCCACCGGACTCGAGGAGACTTGGCAGGTGAGGACCTGGTCCCGATGTTGGATTCTGGTAAGGCCTGGGGCCCCAGGACTCAGAAAGGCCCACCCCCATTGGGGTGGAAGGGGAGCCTGATCACCTCCCAGAGACCTCTTAGAGTTCTCACAGGTAGGGATTCCCAGGGAGGGAATGTAATAACTTCTGGAGTGTGAATGTGTGAGTGAATGTGCAGTCCAACCCAGCTTGCTCAAGCAGACTGATTCTGTGACTCCATGGGCAAGCACACTTAAGGTCCCCAGAAGCCTATGGAGTCTGAGTGGGCTTGTCTGTGATTCCATGGTGAACAGCATACAGTCTACAGTGGCATCAGAATGGTTTCCAATCATAAGTCACAACAATGAGACTGCTACAGCTAAGCCTCACCTAAGCTCCTTTGGGACACAGCCAGATGGGCATCTGATTGGTCTCCTCATCTCAGGAGGTAATCCCCCCTTTGTCTGTCTTTGCACCACTGCACATGGGTACATCAACATGGGGTCAGGGCAGACAAACTTACGGTTCTAGAAACCATGATCAAAAATTTCAAGAAGGGGTTTTCGGGAGACTATGGAGTCAGGACAAACCCTGGCAAGTTGTGAACCCTATGTGAATTGGAATGTCCCACCTTTGATGTAGGGTGGCCTTCAGAAGCGACATTGGATGTCCCAGTGATTCATCGAGTATGGCGAGTTGTAACAGGAGAACCAGGACACCCTGACCAGTTTCCGTACATTGACTCCTGTCTAGGAATTGCTTGGACCCTTCCCCCCTGGGTCCAATTCGCTTGCAATAAGCAGGGACAAGCAAGAGTCTTAATTGCCTCATCCAAGTGACCTAAAGAAAATCAGCAAAAGCCCCAGCCTCCACAAACCCTAGCCGGAGATCCCGAGGATGAACTGACCCTGCCCCCACTGTACATATCTCCAAGACTGCCTACACCTGGCCCTTCAGCTCCAGACACTCCACTGCCATTGGTTTCACTGGTACCCCCAGGCCCAGAGGATACACTGGCACCCCCAGGCCCAAAAGATCCACTTTCTCCAGGACCAGCAGCCAGGCTGCACCCCAGGCCGGGTGCAATCGCCCTCCAAATGCTGGTACGAGAGATGCGGGAACCTGAGAGGCATAATGAAGACGGGATGGTCCAACCCAGCCATTCCATGATGTATTATCAGCCCTTCTCCACCACCGACCTCCTCAACTAGAAACATAACACCCCATTCTACTCTGAAAAACCATAGGCCATGGTAGACCTCATAGAATCCCTCTTCCAGACTCATCGGCCAACCTGGGAAGACTGCCAGCAGTTACTCTGCACCCTGTTTAACACAGAGGAAAAGTGGAGAATAATGAAAGGTGCACAGCAGTACCTGGAAGAGCACGCACCAGTGGGAGTCATCAACCCTGCTGCCTGGGCTAATATGGCCACACCCAAAGAGCGCCCAGCATGGGACTTCACCACAACTGAGGGGCAGGCCCACATCCGCTAACACCAGGAGGCCCTCCTCCAGGGAATCCGGGCAGGAGCTAAGAAACCCATGAACCTGACTAAGGTATCCTTGGTCACTCAACAACCAGGGGAGTCCCTTGGGGACTACTGTGAAAGACTGTGTGAAGCCTACAGGATATACACTCCATTTGACCCTGAGGCACAGGAAAGCCAACAGATGGTGAACACCTCCTTCATGGTTCAGGCTGCCCCAGACATCAGAAAAAAACTTCAGAAACTAGAGGGTTTTGCTGCAATGAACATCACCCAACTAATAGAGATTGCCAATAAGGTCTACATAAACAAGGAGGTCACAGCCAAATGGGAAGCCAACAAAAAGATGAAAAAGAAAGTCAGCCTCCTCACCACCTGAAAGAAAAGGGCAACACAAAGACGGGGAGAGACCAACCACTGAAAGGGGGAAAACCCAGAACCCCCTTGGCAAGGGATCAATGTGCCTACTGTAAAGAGAAAGGGCATTAGAAAAATGAATGTCTCTTAGGTGAGGCATAGCTGTAGCAGTCTCATCATTGTGACTTATGCTTGGAAACCATTCTGATGCCGCCATCAGAGGGAACCAGAGAAACACAACCAGGGAAAGGCTCAAAAGCCCAGCCGCTACAAGGAAGAACCCCAAGAGGTGGACCTTAAAGCCTTGCAGCAATGGACTCAGACTAAGGGGGACTGGGCTCTTTCCTCCTTGGCCCCCATGAGCCCACAGTCAGAATGAAGGTGGGGGGGCAACCAGTGACTTTTATGGTTGATACTGGGGCTGAGCACTCTGTTGTTACCTCCCCAGTGGCTCCTGTCAGTAAAAGGACTGCAACCATCCTTGAGGCCACTGGGATGCAGGCGATACAGCAGCCCTTTTGCCAGGCTCACCATTGTGAACTCGGGCCACAAGGTCTGACATGAATTCCTTTATCTGCCTGATTGCCCCATCCCTCTCCTGGGCCAAGACATACTCTCCAAGCTTAGGGCTCAGATAACCTTTGAGCCCACTGGACACACTAGCCTCTGATTGAACCCAAGGCAGAAGGAGACAGGGTCTCTAATACTAGCAATTACCATGCCAAGGGTAGAAGAATGGAGGCTATTCTGTGCCCAGGCCCAACCTAGCAGCCCGCTGGAGTTTAGACTCTCCTTCCCTTCAGAATAGGCTGAAAACAACCCACCTGGACTGCCTAGAATCAGGCCCCTATCATTGTTGAACTGATCCCACAGCCAGCCACTATTTGCCTTTGAATGGTCTGAACCTGATACAGGGCGCCAGATGCAACTGACTTGGACGCGCCTCCCACAGGGGTTTAAAATTCACCAACCCTGTTTGGGGAAGGGCTGGCTGCAGACCTTGCCAGCTTCCCAAGAGAGGCCATATGATGCACCCTCCTCCAGCATGTGGATGACCTCCTCCTCGCCAGTGACACACAAGAAGACTGCACAAAAGGCACAAAGGCCCTCCTACAGCTCCTGTCAGACTCGGGATACCAAGCGTCATGGAAGAAGGCACAAATCTGCCAACGACAGGTCCGATACCTTGGTTTCCTCCTCACCCAATGGAAAAGAGAACTAGGGCAGGAGAGGAAAAGGGTCATCATCTCCCTACCACAGCCTCAGACAAAAAGGGGCCTACGAGAATTACTGGGGGCTGCAGGGTTCTGCCGCATCTGGATCTCTGGATTCTCGGCAAAAGCAAGAGCCCTTTATGATCTCTTAGGGGGACCAGATCGAAAACCCCCTGCCTGGACTGAGGAAGCAGAAGCCACTTTCACAGAGTTAAAGACCGCCCTGGGGAAGGCTCCAGCCCTGGGCCTACCAGATGTAGAGAAACCCTTCAATTTCTTTGTCCATGAGAAGGAAAAAATAGTGCCCAGGGTACTCACCCAGACTGTTGGACCCTGGCAACTGCCAGTTGCTTACCTGTCAAAGAAGCTGGACCCCGTGGCAGCAGGATGGCCACTGTGCCTCAGGGCGCTGGCAGCCACAGTCCTACTCTTCAAGGAGGCAGAAAAACTTACCCTGGGGCAAGAACTTAATGTCAAGCTCCCTCCTGCAGTTGTGTCCCTCATGAACGCACAGGGACACCACTTCCTTTCCAATTCTCAGCTAGCACAATACCAAGGGCTCCTCTGTGAAAACCCGTGGGTCACCCTCGAAACTGTAAGGACATTAAATCCAGCGACCTTCCTCCCCAAGGAAGAGGGGGAACCAGACCATGACTGCTCTGAGGTGACTAATGAAGTCTACTCAAGACATCCAGATCTGTGGGATCAAGCCATAAAGAATCCAGAGCTCACGCTGTTCATCGATGGCAGCAGTTACCTACAAGAGGGTGCCCAAAAAGCAGGTTATGCAGTAACCACAACCACTGAAGTCCTAGAAGCTAAGCATTACTAGCTGGATGGTCAGCTCAACAGGCTGAATTACATGCCTTAGTCCGAGCCCTCACCCTCGGTGAAGGCAAACAAGTCAACATCTATACAGTGCAATCCTGCACTGTAAGGGACACCAGAGAGGAGACGACCCCATAGCATGGGGAAATCATCTGGCAGATGAGGCAGCCAAGACCACAGCCAGTGAGGACGTGGACAGAGCCCCTTCCCTCACCATGGCCCTAACACCCCCGGAAGAAGTCCCTCCACCCAGTTACACTAAAAAGGAAAAGGAATGGGCCATGGCTGAGGGAGTCACCCGGACTGAAAAGGGATGGTGGATGATGCCAGATGGGCACATCTTTGTTCCAACAGCAACTGGAGGGCATCTAGTCAAGGAATACCACCAACTAACTCATCTGGGGAAAACTGCATTAGAGGCCCTTCTCAAGAAGCACTACTGCATCAGTCAGCTGCCAGCATTATGCCGAGCAACAAGTGAACGATAAATAACATGCGCTAAAAATAATGCTTGGTCTGCACAACAGCCCCCGCCAGGTGTCCAGAGGTTGGGAGCAACCCCCTTCGAAGATCTAGGATAGACTTCACAGATGTGCAGCCAAGCAGGGGGTTCAGATATACTCCTACCAGACAGAAGACTCAGTTTGGGTCAAAGATTGGAAGAAAGACCCCCTCAAACCACAGTGGACAGGGCCCCACACTGTTGTTCTAACCACCCCTACTGCCCTCAAGATCTTAGGTGTCACCCCGTGGGTCCACCATTCCAGAGTGAAGAAAGCTCATCATTTGGACGAGGAGCCATGCAAGTGGAGAGTCCAGCCAGATTTCATGAACCCACTCTGGCTTCACCTTCGATGAGACCCCATCAACTGATGGACACCTGCTCACTGTGGTCCCTGGCTCTCATTGGCATGATTTCCCTCATCTTGGGAGTCGGACTCTACACTGTTGCCTCTCCTGACTGGCCTTTCCCCCAGAGACTTACTATTGTAAGATCTCACTTTTACTGGCCCTCTGCTGTCTACTCCTGAGCGCATTTCACCATGGTTTTCCTGGCCCCAGTCAGTCCCAGTCTTCTGCTACCTGGTGTGCTGTTCCTCCTCACTGCCTCTAGCTTGCCCGGCCAGGCAAGGAGGGCAGACTCTTGTATCACCGTTACTGGCAAATGGACTTTCCAGCTTATCCTCCTCAATCCCACACCAGTGCCCCCACTGACTTCTTCCACCTGGGATGGGCACACACCAAAGGTTAACCTTCATTTTAATGGATGCCAGCTTCTTGGTACCTCCTGGTACCCTCATAGACGGTGTTCCTACCATGGCCCTCACTGGTTACTGCTGGTAGATATCTACATCTGTGGGGGCCCTACGCCTCAACAGCCAAACACCTGCCCTCAGTTCTGCTCACAAGCCTGGGGATTTGAGTCATGGGTGGCGACTTGGCTGGGAATGGAACAATGGTCCACCAGGTGGCACCTCAAACAACACAATGACATCCAGATTTCCTTGTCATGCAACACCACCCCATCCTCTTGCTCTAACAATCACTGTATACCACTCACCCTCTCAGTCTTAGAACCCAATGCCACATCATGGGCTACAGGAATCATTCTCCTGTTGGGCCAATATCACCCTATGGGGACTGACCCTGTGGCCAAATTTATGATTAAGTCCATGTTCACTCCAAGCCTTACAGTCAACCCCCAGAGTCAGACAGAAAATAACTCACCCTGGTGCATCCCTGGGTCCCCCATCCAAATGCAGCAAGCATCTATAGCACAACTGTTAGATATGATTAACGCTTCCCACTAAGCGCTTACCCCCTTGAATCCACCCCTAGCATCTGACTGCTGGATCTGTATGAAGCCCGGTCCCGTCCAATACCTAGGTGTCATCCTCAACCAATCTACCATATCACCTCCCACCTTGGCACCAGGGACTTCAGATTATCCCTTTCTGGCTCTGGTACTGCTATATGGCAATTCTTCCTCTCCCATCACAGGCCACAATTGGGTCTGTGCGCCTAACAACACCTTTTTAGCTTGTGATCAAAGTGTATACATCTGCATCACCCCGTGCGATCAATCATGCACACTTGTCAGTCTCTTACCCGATCTTTCAGTCCTTGCCAGGAGCAATGCCCCACTCATATGGAGACCTCCTAGCCGCCCTCGGCACTCTCCCGTGGCCATCCCTCTTATTGTGAGCCTGCCGGCTGCATTAGGTGTTGCCCTCAGCACCACTGGTGTCAGGATGTCTCAGGTTCAGTACCAGGGGTTAACTCAACAACTCACAGCAGATTTTTCTGCCCTCACTCAGTTGGCCCTGGCCCTGCATCGCCAGCTTGATTCACGGGCCTCAGTGGTCCTCCAAAACAGGCATTGGCTCGACTTGCTCATGGCCATGCAAGGGGGGCTCTGCCTCTTCTTACAGGAGGAATGTTGTTTCTATGCTAATGGGTCGGGGGTGGTCCAAGAAACTCTGACCCAATTACAGGAACAAGTACATCACCGGTGGGAAACACTCCAGTGGACAACTTGGTGGGATACCCTCTCACAACGGTTCCCTTGGTTCGCCCACCTCCTATTGCTTCTCTTCATAGTAGCATTTGGTCCTTGTGTTCTTAATGTCCTTACTAGGTTTATCATTACTCAAATTGCTAAAATCAGACTCCAGTTACTCCTTACTCACTATCGCCCCTTAGAAGATGAAAATGATGCCCTCTAAACTTGGTGTTTAAAGGGACATCAAAGGGGGGAATGATAAGGAAAATTTGTGTCCTAAGATGGCCGACTGAGCCAGGGAGAGAGTCCCAGTCCTTGCCCCGGGGCTCTTCTGGGTTCTTCTCCCTGCCCCGCTTCGAGCACATGCCAAAAGTGCCAGGTATGCGGAAGTAGATGTGTATAAATTGCCCTCTTTGGGGGCGCCTGGTTGGCTCAGTCGTTAAGTGTCTGCCTTCAGCTCAGGTCATGATTCCAGGTCCTGGGATCGAGCCCTGCATTGGGCTCTCTGCTCGGCAGAAGGCCTGCTTCTCCCTCTCCCACTCCCACTGCTTGTATTTCCTCTCTTGCTGTGTCTCTCTCTGTCAAATAAATAAATAAAATCTTTAAAAAAATAAATAAATAATTTGCCCCCTTTGTTTGTGCTCAGGGCTCAGACCACTCTCTTCTGAGCCCACCGGCATTAAATAAACCTCCTATCCTCCAAGATCTCCGGGTGTTGCTTGGTTATTCCATCAGGCCGTCCAGTCCAGGTTCCGTAACAAATTAACACTTATTTTGTGTGTTTGTATTATATACTGTATTCTTGAAAATAAAATAATCTAGAGAAAAGAAAATATTATTGAGAAAATTATAAAAGAAAATACATTTACAGTACCCTTACTGCATTTATCAAAAAAAAAAAATCCACATATAAGTGGACCTGCACAGGTCAAACCTGTATTGTTCAAGGGTCAACTGTATGCATGTGTGTGTGTGTGCATGCACATACCTATATACATACACAAATAGATAAAATCTCCATTGTAAGGTCGATATATATGTCAACTTTGCTGTGTAACAGGCAACCTCAAACTCTCAGAGGCTTACAATAAGAAACATTTATTTCAGCTTCAGAAAGGGCCAGCTGGTACTTGGCTAGATCTGACCTGGGTTGGATCCAGACTTCTGTGCAAGTCTGTTTATCACGTCTCTGATTCTGGAACCCTAGCTGAAGGAGCAGGGTTGGCCATGGCAGCCATCTCATTACAAGAGAGTAAGCTTCCGAAAACTTCTGCTCTCAACTGGCATTTCTACTCAATTCAACATGTTACTTCTTCCTACATTCCAGAGGCCACAGGAAATGCATGACCAAGCCCAAACTCAGTGAGTCAGGAGCTATACTCTGCCCTAAGGAGGAGCAGAGTGAATATTTGCTGGGAAGTAATCCAATATGCCAGTGTCAGATTTTGAATAATGTTTATTTTTTATTTTTTAATTATATTTTCTCCAGTTTTTTAAACTAAAGAGGTATTAGTTTAATACTCAGAAAAATATATAACTTAAAACAAAACAAACAAAACTGAAGTTCTTTTAAAAATATCTTACTTTTAAGCAAATGCAAGCAAATAAAAGAGATGACTTTTTATATTAAGTTGAAGGTGTGGGAAACCCACAATAAAAATTAAATGGTATTAGAAACACCATCTGAATTTGGGAAGAAGCTATAATACTTTGTGCAGAGATGGGCATGTGTGTGTCCCAAGGATGTGCCTGTGTGTTAGTTTTAAGTGCCCTAGTTAAGGTAAAAGAGGACAGCCTGGGAAAATTTTCATTCACAGAAGAGATGAAAAGTCATAGGAAGATGCTCTGTTCTCCAAGGACTTGACAGAGACTAGAAAGCAATCATTATTATAACTTTTTTATTTGAGAATTCTCTAGTGAAAGTATCCAGACTAATTCTTATGATATAAACCTCTTTAGTGCCGCAAATATCACTGGCTTAAAGATTCATTCCTGCTCAAAAAAAGATGGGTTATCCTCATCTTTCCCAAGCAACTCAGCCACTGTAAAAAATATATTTGGGGGGGAGGGAGAATCAGTCATAAAAAAACTTTTACAGCACCCAGAGTGCCACTTCCACCCACCCACTCATTTATAATTGTTAGGCAAACAATAATAAAGAATTTGGCCCCCGACAGAGCATTTTAGCAATTAAACTTCTAATGTGTCAGACTCCCAGCTGTGGAAATGGGCTTCTTGGCTTCTATTTTTTAGTTGCTTGTAACAATTTGTTTAATTACTGAACCATAAGAGACAAAACTAATTAAGAGACTGGGATGCTAGGGTAGGTAATGCAGGTGTACATTAGCCGGGGCCACCACCTGTGGCAAGTCTTTCCAGCTCACTTTAGCAAAAGCACTTGGGAATTGTTCAGAGCAACAGTGAGTCTGAATAGACTGTGTGCAAGCTAGAAATCAGGCTGCATTCACCTCCCAGAGCCCCATCTGCCTTCTTGTGTGGGGTAATGCGTGCAATGCACTGTCACTTTAGGAAATCCCAAAGAAATTGCCCCTTGTTACCTCCCCAAGAATATGGAGAGATGAGTGAAAAGTGTGGCTATAATATACGGTGGGTCTACTTTGCCATATTTTTACCTATAAAAATGAAAACATTTAGGTTTATTTTCTGGTGTATGCATATATTCATTCATCAAAGTAAAATACCGGCTACAGGTCACATAATAATTTCCACGCTGGAGATGCAATTAAGAAAAGAAACTTTTCAAAACAACAACGTGCAACATTCTACTAGTAAATTTATGCATGTTGGCTCATCTGATTCTAACTGAACCACTGTGAGGTGGGTCAAAGCAGGTATTTAGTATTTAACTTATTTCATCAATGGGGGCACAAAAGCTGTTTTTAAAGGGAAAAAGAAAAACCACATGTTGCAGAAAATAGAAAGTTTTCCTGGGTGGGACTTGATTACTTGTCTTTGGTTTGTGGTTTAATGGAAATACAGTGGTTTAATGTTAAGAGTCCAGGCTTTGGAGCTGGACCTGCCTGAGTTTGAAGCTCGACTCAGTACTTACCAGGTCTGGCACATTGGTGAAATTACCTAACCTTTATGCTACTCAGATTCCTTGTAAGCCCCTTAAGGGTTTAAGACTATTAAATGAAACCAAAGGTCTAGCACACAATGCAGTATCTGGCACCTAAGAGATGGGCTGGAATTGTTAATTTCCCTTATTTTTAGTAAGTTATTTATGCATTCACTTCTTCATTTATCTGTATCATGACTTGTTCTTAGAAATGCAGAATTTATATATTGATTAGGGCCATGTCAATAGTGAAAAGTGAATTTTTTTTTTTATTTCATATCGACAGACACCAGTTTCCCCTTAACACATCTTTTCCCTGTCCAAAGTCTACTGTATGTCCTGACATATTAGTGAATGTAATGTTGTAATGGGAAGCTGGTGTACGTGTGTATATGTATACATATATATTTATGTTTATATATAAATATATATACATACATATATATTTAAACTATATAAAAGTTATATATATATAACTTTTATAACATATATACATAGATATATAATTTTATATAGTTTAAATAATGGTAATCAATCATTTATACTTGTACTAACCACTTGATTTCAAAAAAAAGATCCTCAATGTTTTAAAGGCCCTTTTGAGTATCTGCATATTTAGGTCTCCAGTTCCTGAGATAACTGTTATCCTAAATGGTCACTGATCATTTTTTTGCTGTTTTTAAATAACTTTACCATGTGTGTCTTCATCTCTAAAGTATACCTTGTTTTATTTTGCCTGTTTAAAAGAGTTAAAATAGGGGGCGCCTGGGTGGCTCAGTCATTAAGCATCTGCCTTCGGCTCAGGTCATGATCCCAGGGTCCTGGGATCGAGCCCCGCATCGGGCTCCCTGCTCCGCAGAAGCCTGCTTCTCTGTCTCCCACTCCCCCTGCTTGTGTTACCTCTCTCACTGTGTCTCTCTCGGTCAAATAAATAAATAAAATCTTTAAAAAAATAAATAAATAAAATAAAATAAAAATAAAAAAGTTAAAATAGGATTATGCATACTACTTTGTGATTTACATTTTCTCTTGATCTATTTTTGATATCCAAATATAGCAATGTATGTAGCAATAATTCATTATTTTCACTGCCATGTTTTATACCATATAGGCATACCAAAATATATGTTGGTCATATATTAAGTATATAATCTCTTAAGATTATTATTACCTCTCATGAAGTGGTTTAATGTTACTTAAGGATAAATTGTGATAGGTTAAAGACATATACTAGAAACCCTAAAGCAACTACCAAAAAATTAGAGGGACAGCAAATAAAGCAACAAATGAAATAAAATAAGATCAATTAAAAACTCAATAATAAAATTCAGTAAAGATTGGAAAAGAAGGGGCACCTGGGTGGCTCAGTCAATTAAGTGACTGCCTTCGGCTTGGGTCATGATCTCAGGGTCCTGGGATCGAGTCCCAAATCAGGCTCTCTGCTTGGTGGGGGGGCCTGCTTCTCCCTCTCCCACTCCCCTTGCTTGTGTTCCCTCTCTTGCTGTCTCTCTCTGTGTTAAATAAATAAATAAATAAAATCTTAAAAACAAAAAAGACTGGAAAAGAAAAAAAAATTCTTTTTTACTGATAAAATTAGTAGAAAGATGATGAACTTTATATATAACATATAAATAAATACATTAAGTGCAAATGGTCTAAAGAACTTAATTAAAAGGCAGAGATTGTCAAACTGGATAAAGAGCAAGAGTCATTGTACGCTGCCTATAAGAAATATATTTTAAATAAAAAGACAGTAAATGTTAAAAAAAAAAAAAGATAGAAAAAGTTTTACCATGCTAACATAAACCTAATGAAAGCTGGAGCAGCTGTATTGACCTCAGAAAATTTTAGAGCATAGGCTATTTCCAAGGATAAGAAAGTCTTTTCATGATGCTAAATTAGCCAGACTATTGAGAAGTCCTAACAATCATAAAAGATTATTCACAAAATAACAAATCCTCAAAATAAAAGAAATAAAAACTAATAAAATGGCAAAGATGAATAAACAAAAACACAATTATATTTTAGCATTTCTTTCTTAATGGCCAATAGAACAGTGCAGAAAATCACCAATAATATAAAAGACGTACAATATCATCAAACAAACTGACCTATTGGACAAGTGTATATCACAATAGAACAAGTGTAGAATATACATATTATTCCAGTGCATGTGGAATATTTAAAAAATAAACCATACATAATCTGAGTCATAAAAGGAGTCTCAAATAATTCAACAGGATTCATATCACACAAAATATGATCTTTGAACACAATGGAATTAAATTAGATAATGAGAGAAAGACCTCTGCAAAATATTCATATATTTGGAAACTAACTAAATCACTTCTAAGTAACTGACTAAAAGAAGAAACTAAATGGTAATTAGGATATCATTGGTTTTAAATGAAATTGAAAATGCAGCATGTAAATATTTGTGCAATTCTGTGAAAGAAGTAATTAGAGATGAAATTAAAATAGAACCCTTATATTAAAGATGGAAAGTTTCAAATCAATGACTTTCATTTCCATCTTTAAAAACTATAAATAGAAGGGCAAATTAAACCCAAAGAAAGAAGAAGAATATAAACACTAAATATCAGTATGGAAATCAACAAAATAAAAAACAGGAAAAAAAGAGAAAATCAATAAATTCAAGAGCTAGTTTTTTTAATAGATTTATCAAATTGATAAACTTTAGCAAGAGTGATAAGAACCAATAATAGGAAAGACCCAAAATATCTGTATTGATTATGGGAAAGGTAACTGATTACAGATTTTAAAGGTATAATAATATTATGATCTACTTTATGCAACAATCTGGCAATTTCAATGAAATGAGAAAATCGCTTGAAAGATAAAAACTGGCAAATTTCGCTCAAGAGGAATTAGAATATTAAATAATCAATATTTATTTTAAAAGTTGAATTTGTATTTTAAACCTTTCAGAAAATACAAAAACAAAGCACAAAACAAAACAAAAAAGCAGTTCAAGGTCAAATGGTTTTGTGGGTAAAGTCTTCCAAACATTTAAAGAAAAAATAATACCAAGAAATACAAAGGGAAAAAACAGTCCTGAATTCATTCTTTGAGGTCAGTAAAGTCCTGTTATCAAAGACATCACAAGTAAAGAAATGTAAAGAGCAACATCCCTCATGAATTTCAGAGGCAAAAATTCTAAATGTTTACAAAATTGGGACGCCTGGATGGCTCAGTTTGTTAAACATCTGCCTTTTGGCTCAGGCATGATCCCAGGGTCCTGGGATTGAGTTCCCATATCAGGCTCCCTGCTCTAAGGGGAGCCTCCGTTCCCCCCCGCCTGGCACTCCCCATGCTTGTGCACTCTCTCTCTCTCTCTTTGACAAATAAATAAATAAAAATCTTAAAAAAAAAGCTTACCAAATGGAATTCCACAACATGTAAGTATACTAATACTTCATTACTATGTGGAGTTTATTTTAGGAATTCAGAGTTCTCTTAACATTTGAAAATGAATCAATGAAATTGACTATATAAAAACTGAAAGAAAAGCCATATGATCGCCTCATTTGACATAGGAAGAATTCATTCAACAGCATTCGGTATCCAGTTCTGATCTAAAACAAAACAAAACACCTCTTAGCAAATAGGAGAGTTTGTTTTCTTTATTACGTATAATATAATTTCTTACTATTTGATACCATGTGGGAACAGTAGATACTGAGATAATTTGTATTTATGCCTGGAAATGAGCCTGCTTCTTCTTTTGTCAAAATGTTAGTTTGAAGAATTGAGACATCTGGTCAGGAGATGAGCTGAGTTTGGATTTTATTGTTGCCTTTGTCACCTTCAGTGCACAAAAGTATTCAAATTGTTCAAGCGACTTCTGTGCTTATAGTGGGAGCTAAGCTACCTCAATGTTTTTCCTCAGTGTTTCTGCTCTGGCTTCACCTTTCAGCTGTCTTAGCACAACTGCAACACAGAGGGTCTCTCCCTAAAGAGAAGCACTCTTGCTCCTTCCCCAGAGAAGAATGTGCTTTCTTGTTCTGACTGCTTGCTAGACTGTTGGACAGGTGACAGAAGCAGTTCTCTTTTGCTCTGGACCAGGATCAGTCTTAGTGAGGCCCCATATGCCTGGGCTTCATAGAGGGGGCTTTCTCAGGATTCCTACACCTCCTCCTCTGAAAGCACAACTCTCCATTATAGCCAGAGTGGAACTTGTATGGGAGAGATTTGCTTTTTATGGTGCTGAGGACTCTGAAGCTATTGATATAGGAAGGCACTGAGGGGAACTCCTTGCGGACATTTCCCCAGAGAAGGAGGTTTCTTTCCATTTCCCTTCCCACAGGAATAATAGGTATCTACCTGTGCCCTGAGAGTGATAGAACTTGCCATTCTTCCCCATACATCTTGAGGTTTTTATTTAATGTAAGAGAAGGATCCGAGCAGGAGAGATGGAGCTTCCTGGCTTTCTGATAGTGATGCACTTCCCTTATGCTTGTACCACCCAGAGGAGGCTTTTCCTGTCTCCTGGACGTTCACAAGCCTTCTCGTGAGAATCAGTGGAGGTCCATGAAAAACAGCCTCCACAGGAGTGAAAATTTCCTTGTGTCCAAGGCACCCAGTATGTTATATGTTGAGCTAGCCCACATCCATCCTTCAACAAAGTGATAAAATTCTAATTTCCTCTTACCTGCTGGAGCTACATATTCTTTCCATGTGTTCCCTCTCCTGCTTGGACTTCTCTGTTCTGGGATTTAACCTCTGCTCTTGGATGGAATTTAAAAAAATTTGATTTTGTAGTTTATACAGTTTATTCTTCTGTTGTTAGAGTGGAAGTGATGCTCTTTTCCTGCTTTATATGAACTAGGTGAAAGTGTAGTCCCATCATATTACTTGTTTATTTAAATATATCAACAAATATACTGTTAATTTAGTGTATGTTATCTCTATGGATCTCTTTCTACAGGTAGTTTCTTTTATTTTTGCCCCAGATAATTTTTATTCATGGTGGTTTTATTTCTTTAGGGCTTTATTTTTTTAATTGTAAGTTAATTTGGAATAGATTCAGTGGGACTGTTTAAGTGTTTGTGTTTTTGCATTTTAATCGCATTCCTTCTAAGGTAATTTGAATTGCTTCTAACAGGTAACTTTTTAATTAATAAATTATTGATTAAAGGAATATTAATTAAATGTTTTTCTTATTGGCAAATCACAACCTAAAAATCAGCCAGGATTAATATGTAAACTGCAACTTGTGGGGTGCCTGGGTAGCATAGTCGGTTGAGTGCTGGCGTCATGGTTTTGGCTCAGGTCATGATCACAGGGTTGCTGGATCGAGCCCCGCATGGGCTCTGCGCAGTCTGCTTGGGATTCTCTCTCTCCTTCCTCTGCCCTCCCTCCTGTGCTCTCTCACTCACTCTCTAAATAAATAAATAAATAAATAAATAAATAAATAAATAAATCTTAAAAAATAAAAAAAAAACTGTGACTTGAACTTTTTTCTCCACATGAAAAAAAAACCACCTATCCAAACCTAAACCAAATTTTCATCTTGTGTTTTAGCTTATACCTTCAAATATCAAGCTTGAGGATATTGGGAGAAAAAAATCAAGAATGCTGTGATTAGTGGTGAGTCCCCTCCTTAAGCAAGGTATAAAAATATTATATAAACTTATTCCATAATAAAAATGATTGACAAGCTAAATATCTAGACCTTAAAACAAGACATTTAAGAAACTCTCTGATGAAATTAGTGAATATTACCAAGGGGGAAAACATTAAATGGCATAGGGTTACCTTTGCATGATTTATTTTAGTGTGATGCTGGACATTTGCCATAAGTTGCCTATGATTCCTTGGAGCTTTTCTTTTTTTCTTTTCCCCCAAATTCCCAATTTATAATTAATGAAGAACACTTTCTACTCCTTACTCAGTCATGCATTCATTGGCTAAAATTGGGCTTGACTACTTTTTAATGCATTACATATATACAGGTGCATTTTTGTTCTCAGTTTCTTTGATTTTTTTCATTATATATAGATCCTAGACTGTTCCAGTAATTATTTTAAACTGAAAAGAGAAAAAGAACCTTCTACTTCTTGTTAATGATGTTCTTAGTAAACTGAAAAATGAACTAGTAGTAGGAGTGTTTATATGGCTATTTCACACCTCTTTTACTGTAATGCTTGGTTTATTCTTAGATGAATACTACCATTTGGAATCATTCAAAACATAATTAAGAGCTTTGATGATGCTTGATCTAGTGTTCTAAACTATTCCTGAACGTCTCATTTCATGAGTTAGAATACAGTAATAGAAGAATGGAGCAAGTATATTGAAGAACAGCAGTTGAAAATAAGGACAAAACAAAGAAAAATAACTGATCTTTATTTAGCAAAAATAAGCTGAATTCACCTACCAAAAATTGTATATTAACATGACCCAGAAATATAATTACATTGACTGGTCTACAACCTTAATGTTATGAAATTTTTGAATGAGCAGTGTGGTGGACAGATTCTGTATCTAGTGATATGGCAGGGAATTTAATGACATGATTAGGCAAAAAAACTGATTAATGGAATCTAATGGAGGAGGTTTTACTTAAAATTTTCTCAGATCAAAAATAGTTCCAAAAGGCAGAAGCAAGAAAAGCAAGCTAAGGTTTTGGTATTAAGGGATAGTGTGGTGCCGTCTGCTTAATTTACCCCACATAATTCAAATATATTCCCTGTACATACCATATTTTTAATATTATCTTCATCACCTTTTTACACCACAGGCATTAAGCCACAAATACTAAGCTAGTGACAATGTTTGGGCAGTATAGCTACTTTCTGGTACCTGGATGTAACCCAAAAATCATTTGTCAACCACATTTCTTGATTTGGGGCTTGGGAAGTACAATTATCATAACCATGTGAATTACATGCATTTTCTCTGTTTAAATAAGACAATAAAAATCACTTGACACCAAAATAATTCTGAATATAGTTTGAGCATCATTTTAATTGTACTAAAAAATCTTTGGAGGTCACAGCATCATTCTGAGGAAATCAGCTATCATAATATATATATTTTATATATGCACAATAGGGCTGGCCAGTGGATAGAAAATTCTAATTGACAGAATAACAAATAAACAAGGTGAAACTTTTTTTTTTTTTAAAGATTTTATTTATTCATTTGAGAGAGAGAATGGGAGAGAGAGCATGAGAGGGGGGAGGGTCAGAGGGAGAAGCAGACTCCCTGCTGAGCAGGGAGCCCGATGCGGGACTCGATCCAGGGACTCCAGGATCATGACCTGAGCCGAAGGCAGTCGCCCAACCAACTGAGCCACCCAGGCGCCCCAAGGTGAAACTTTTTTAAAGTGTTTTAAACCATTATCCAAGACATTTAATGGTTGGAGAGTTAAAGGGTGCACATCGAAAACTAATTCATGTTTATTCGGGAAATGGAAAATTGTTTCTTCAGCACAAACCAATACAATTCTCAGTTTTAGAAGAAAGAAGAAGCCACTTATGGAAATTTTGCCAGTGGATCCAATGTATTTATTGAACTTAGTGGAGTGTGAACAAAAAGTAATTTTGTTTGCTCTCACATTTATTCTCTTTGATGCATTCTTTGGGCTTGTTCTTTCCTACTCCTGGATAAAATCTTGGGTAGATCCCATAGCTTTCTTTATGACTTACAGGTATTAACAAGTACTCTCACTTTTTCAGGTATTAAAAAGTCCAATCTCATCTAAGATATACTTTTTCTTGTCATTCAAAACTTCTCCACGCTCTTCACCCCCCTTTACTCCCAACGCCACCATGTCTGCAGTCAGATTCCACTTCAGGACTGAAGCTTGCAGTGGGAGCAGGGAGGTGGAGATCAGTTTGCTCCCTCTTCCCAGCTACACGCATCCTTCACCTGTAACCATTGCAGTTCCTTCAGGACTGAGTCTGAGGAGAAGGACAAGGGAGGGTTAGCTTTGAAAAGTCAAACCTTACATGGCTTAGGAGACTGTAAAGCAGTGTCAGTAACCTCCTTGACAGAATGTCCAGTTACTGGCTCTTTTGCTCACAAAGTGCTCATCCCTGCTTCACTGCCCCCTACCCCTCTTCTTTCCCTCATTCTTAGAAATCACCTACCCTATAACAGGATAGCTCATCTGCAGGTTCCTAGTTTCAATGAAGCCTCTTCTAAGTATGGCTTATCACTACCCTGTCAGCTCCTCGCTGGGGGGTTGGGATCCACCTTCATTTAAAATCACTTTCTTGCCCAGAAATGGACCCTCAACTCTATGGTCAACTCATCTTTGATAAAATCACTTTCTTCAGATGCACCACTATCTATTAATACACTATTTTGCAAATTAGAAAGAGACACGAGTTCTCCAAACTGACAAGGCTTTGCTGGCGTTAACGATTACAGGCTGGATTTCAACCCCAATTTGAACCTCTTTGCAGGTCACCAACTGTAGCACCAGAAACCATGGCCATGATTCTGCCTTTCCAAGGTATTTAGAATGATCTGCACTAATACATACTGTAGGGCATCAGCTTTACATCTACTGATTTTAGGATAGACTACTAGCTCTACAGTTTTATAGCACACCACTTACTGTATATACAAAGGAGTGAACAAAATCAGAGCCAAAGTATAATTAGAATGAGGACTTTGGTGTTAGGATCATCTCACAGTAATAAACAAAGTTAAATACATTCTGGAAGCTAAGTGCTAAAATTACAAAAAGCGTTTTACTATTCTTGGTATCTTGACTTTTTAAAGGCATGATATATTATTTTCCAGCCAATCAAAGAGAAATGTATTGAATGCCAACTCTAAGCATCATCCAAAACTAGGCACGAGAGGAACACCACGTTAGAAGTTCAGCCAAGGTTACACAGCAGAGAGGGAAAGCTTCAATATAATTTCACTGAAATGTACATTGTGTGCTGAAATCACAAAAGGAAAAAAAATATTTGAAGTCTTTATCAGCAACCCTAAATTTAATATGCCTGCATGAGGAAATCATCTTTATAATCAAAGACAAGGTGTATTTTCCTGTTCTTCTAATAATTTTATATCGTTTTAATGTGCAGAGTTCCAACTAAATGTGCATTAAGTAGCACACTTTAATTATTTCAATATGCATTCACAAAAGCATGTGCTTGAAGATGCTAGCACATATGAAAGCTCATTCAGTAGAAACTAACTTTCTTTTAAAAATAAAATAACTAATTGAATTTTGTGATGTAGCCCGTAACATGATTATCAGTGTGGTATTTGCAAGCAAGGTGCTTTATTATCTATACCGTTGAGAGAGATCACCTCAAAGAAGACTTAAATCTTCTTCCATCAAAGTACTTTCTTTATAACAGCTAATGGAGAGTAGATATGCTCTAATGCTCTTGATATAAATATCTTGAATGACATTTTTCCTTCTAGCTTTCTCTTTGTACCTAGTATGCAAGTTACTGCTGAATTATAGTGATCAGACCATGCTTGAAGTCACGTTTGGTTGTTTTTATCAGGTGAGAATTGGGAGTGATTAAATAAAAGCCTATACTAGTTCCTGTATGCCATAGTTTAAGAAGTAAACCATAAATTGGATCAGATGAAAAAACTCTTGTTTATGGAGGCAGGAAATGAGGAGGTAAATTTATGACATGCACACATATGTTACATTCAATTGCAAAACATGTATATACGTTCAATACTACCAAGCACTAGCTTTGTGGAACTATTTTTTTATTGCTGTTATTTGAAGTTACAGAAACAAGAAACTCAAATTCAAACTCAAATTCAACTCAGATTAGGTTAAACTAAGCAGAAACTTCAAAGGATGTTATTCTCTTTCTCTCCATCACTGGATTTTTCTCATTCTCTTTGCTGGCTTTATGTCCTCCATATTGGGGTAAGAAGGACACTGAGAACTGATTACCTGCTCCGTGGACTCATTGATCCCAGAGAAAACATGATTCTCTTTCACCCAACATTCAGATTAATCCAAGGATCTTGGAGAGGTTTCCTGTCCAAATCTTTAGCTAGAGAATCAGCATCCCCACAAACACATGTAATTAGAGGGTGGTTCTTTTGCCCATAGAAATATGTAGAAATTTATAGAAATATATAGACATTTCTATATAGGGCGCCTGAGTGGCTCAGTTGGTTAGGCGAGTGCTTTTGTCTCAGGTCATGATCCTGGAGTCCCGGGATCGAGTCCCGCATCGGGCTCCCTGCTCGGCAGGGAGTCTGCTTCTCCCTCGGACCCTCCCCCCTCTCATGTGTTATCTCTCTCTCTCATTCTCTCTCTCTCAAATAAATAAATAAATAAAATAAATTTCTATATATAGAAATAGTTATTTCTATAAATATTTCTATTTATAGAAAGTAAAGTTGGGCAAACACTAAAAGAAAACGAACAGCAGCAGCAATAGCAAAACAAAAACCAAAAAATGCAAAAAACAAATCCTCTACAAAATCATTTCCCTTCACATACTTCTGTAAGGGGTTAAAAAAAAAAAAAGGAAAAAAATTACCTACACTTCCAAAAAACATATAAGTCAAAAGGTAAAGAAATAAAGGGAAATGACAATCAACATGTGGTTGTACCTACAATTTTTCATAGACTAGTCATTCTATAAATGGTTTTGAAAATAAGCCTGGGTCCCTCAAAGCCACAGAGTTAGAAAGAGATATATATGTCTGAGATTCTGAAGAGAGACAGAAATGACTAAAAGGTTGTAGTACCAATTTCACCACAAAAATTCTCATAGAATATCAGGAGACTGGTCCAAATGTAATGGTAAGGGGATTAAGTCACCTATTCAAAATCACATATTTATATCTGTTTTGAAATCTAGTATCAAACAATATTGTGCAGTCTGGTTTTGTCTCCCTGAAAATGGTTGCTGTATGTATAATTATATTTCTTTTAAGATAAACATTCAAAGATGATAATATTAGAAGTTTAGCTATCAGTCAAATTACATGAAATAATGGAATATGCCAGAAAGTATCATAGAGAACGCTCATATTTACTAATTTTCACATTCTATATATCAGAGCACATTTAGAAGCACTTACTTGGGATTGGAAATCCCAAACTCTGAACTTTTTTGACAAAAACAATGCTTCTCATTTATTGCTCACATTTCATGATTTTTGTGACAAAAGGGCAAAGTTGGAGAGTTTCAAATAGAAATTAACCTAATTGCAAAATAGACATGAAACTTGCAAAGCTTGGAATAATTTTCCCTACAGGGAAACAACTTTTTAGCATCCACTCATAAATCAAGAACTGCAGTGTTAGCTACATTAAATTCATTTTATAGTCCAGTTTTCAAGAAAATGTGTGCTTAGAATGTATTTGGTAATAATATATCTTCAAAACTGAAATGACATTCAAAGACAAAATTTTTAATATTAAATCTGAGACTACTTCCGGGAGCCTGGGTGGCTCAGTTGGTTAAGCGACTGCCTTCGGCTCAGGTCATGATCCTGGAGTCCCTGGATCGAGTCCCGCATTGGGCTCCCTGCTCGGCAGGGAGCCTGCTTCTCCCTCTGACCCTCCCCCCTCTCATGTGCTCTCTCTCTCTCATTCTCTCTGTCTCAAACAAATAAATAAAATCTTTAAAAAAAAAAATCTGAGACTACTTCCAACTTTTGCAGAGCTTCCTTAGTATAAAAACCCAATATATTTTAATTGAATTTGTTTTATAGTCAGCTTATCTTTCCTACTTTTTATTAACAAATGTTGCCAGTTTTCAAGTATCCCATACTTATTATATCTAACAAAACTGTAACACATGAGCTGTCACATCAAATCTCATTCTATGTATAGAAAAATAGACTGTGAATGACTTCTTTTTCTATGCTATATAGTTAAAAGATCAGTTAGTCTTACTTTTCCATATCAAAATAATCTTTGAAATACAATTCCAATAAGCCATTGCTACCAACTTATTTAATCTTAAAATTCCTTTCTGTAAGAAAAAACAGTCTCTTCCCTCTTCCTTTTGATTTAATGCACAGCTATAGCTGCTTTACCCAGTTTTACTTTTTGAAGATTAATATAGACTCATCCAATTAACAAACATAAATATTTATTTGGAATGAAAATTTAATAACATAATAATCTCTAATAGCCATTGCCATCAAGTTCCTTTCATTGAATAATCTGTAGCATGGACTTAGGTTGTTCTTGCCTTTCTTGCTTTTGTTGATGATGATAATGTTTCTTTTTAAAAATGTGCTTTTCAGGTGCCTGGGTGGCTCAGTTGGTTAAGCGACTGCCTTCAGCTCAGGTCATGATCCTGGAGTCCCGGGATCGAGTCCTGCATCGGGCTCCCTGCTCAGCGGGGAGTCTGCTTCTCCCTCTGACCCTCCTCCCTCTCATGCTCTCTGTCTCTCATTCTCTCTCTCAAATAAATAAATAAAATCTTTAAAAAAAAATAAAAAAAAATGTGCTTTTCATCAAATTGCAGATTCTTGAGTGTTACAATGGTATCTTCTTAATGTGAGTACCACTATAGCTATTACAAGGCCTGATGTATAGAGGGATTTCAATACTTGCTCAAGAGAGCTTATTAGCAATTTTGAAAAATATTTCATTTAGGTAGCTACCATGTAAATACCCTAGATTAATATCATCAGACTTTTGTTTTATCTTACTTTAACAGACTGCATTTAGAAGCTAATTCCCATTATTATTTTTCATTTCTTAAGTGATTTCTTAAAGTGTAAATATATGAAAACAACACATTTCCAGAAATAGGAGTTTCCTTGTCCTGGAATGCAGAAATTTGTTTACTGGTGTTGTTGGTGTTGTTGAGAATTAGATGTTTGTTTCTAACTTCTTAAGAGAAATGGCGTCAAAATTTAACTGTAAATCAAATCTAATATCCCATAGGTCACCTCTTAATAAAGTATACCACAATGAAACACACAGATTGAATAAATATATATTTAAATTTAAAAATAAGGGATAATAATCTCACAGAGCAGATGGTGGGGTTATGAGAAGACTCCCTGAGGGGCACCTGGGTGGCTCAGTTGGTTAAGCGCCAGACTCTTGATTTCAGCTCAGGTCATGATCTCGGAGTCCTGAGATCGAGCCCCACGTAGGACTCCATGCTGGGTGTGGAGCCTGCTTAAGATTCTCTCTTTCTGTCTCCCTCTGCACCCCCCAATTAAAAAAAAAAAAAAGATTCGTTGAGATCCAGTAGTGAATGCTCTTACTCACATGGTGGGGAAAGTGAGTAGGATAAGGACCCACATTACTATCTCTTAATGAGACTCAGCAGCAAGAGGTAGATTAAATCAAGCTGCCAGAATAGTGCTTTGGTTGCTTCTCAGTCTTCTCAGGGTAGAAGGAGTAAGACCTATTACCATGACAGTAGTCTGCAAGCTCTACATTCCCATCTGAAAGACAGTATGGCTGTGCCTGCTGAGTCAAGTGGAGTTTAATAATAAAGTAAATGGTATCAGCAACAAAGACCTCTATAATATAGAACATTGGGTAAATCAAAAACATTGGAAATTCATTTGTTTGCAGCCAGTAATGTGATGCTGGAAACCAAAAATAAATTTAAAGCCTTGCTTTCTCTTTTCACACATCTGCTTGTCTTTATTTTTGGTTTGTTTGTTTATTTTCAGATCCCACATTAAATATGAACTCCATAAAAAAGTAAAAAATAAAAATATAGAAAAATGTGTTAATCCTTGAAAAAAAAGGGAAGAATTCAGATTTATTCCTATGCTCTAGCTCCTTTTTATACATTATCTCATAGCCTACTATACATAAAAATACAAACTTCTATCTTGCAGTTTAGATGTACCTTACACTTACCTTGCTTCCACTTATTTGAAATCTGGATTTGAATTGTCATCTTTATGTGTCATATATATATCTATCTATATATATATATAGTACATATATATGTCATATATATATATAGTACAATTGTAAAAAAGTATATTTTACCACATAATACTGTTTCCATTTCACTATCACCTGAACTGGTGTGGGGGTGAGGAGACTTAAAATTCATCGTGTTAAGATAATGTAAATGTTGACTTATTAGAAATGCAAACGTAATAATAGGCAATAAAAGTTATAATAATTATTTTTGAACAAATTAGAAAATTGTTGCTAAGGGGATCATAACTCTTTCCCTTACTTTTTCCTTCACTTACAGAGATATTTTAAATGAGAATACTCACACAGAATTTGTAATGTATTTGAAATGAAAAAAAAAAAAAACTTCTTTTAAGCAAGTTGCTGAATTATTTTTTAATTTTCTCTGGCTTTTGTTACACTTCCTATCAATAGTGTACCAGGCGTGTTTTCATGTAGAGAATAATTTTTTAGCACTTCCTCCTCTATAGAACAAATTTATTTTTAGTTATAATCATACAATGAAATGAACCATACTGGGCAGCAAATAAACGCAATGAAACTTCTTATATTTTACTTTATATATAATCATGTCAATAAAAATAGAATAAATATTACTGTACAAAAAAGGAAAATTAATAGATTAATAATTTTAATACCATAATTCTATTTTCCCCCCAAAAAAGATAACTATACTTAAATTTTGGTCCGCCACAGTATGAGTAGTAACATTCAACATTTAACATTTCTATTTAAGAGCCTTAATTTCTGCCAAATTTTGTCGAGGACTTTGTCAAAATGGAAAGCCTTTGCATATGCCTTTCAATAATCATTTTAACCAGATTTGTCAACCTGTCTTAATTCGTCCTTAATTGAGAATATTTTTATAAACTTGAATTTTAAAATTTTTTTCATGATGCAACAGATATACAAATAGAAAAGTCTTAAACATAAGGATAATTTTGAAAAAAGAATTTCTCAATAAATTCCAAGAAATTTAACACGAACATTTCAAAAGTTCTAGATAATGTGGAATTGAAGCAACTCAAGTCTAGTTCTACACAACCATTAAGCTATCGTTTATTCCAAATCTAATGTCTAAATGTAAGAATATGGAGTATGATAGAGGCCTGAAAACAGAAAATCTGCCCGCCAAAATGCTCAAGCATTTTTGGAACATTATGAACTTCCCCTGAGTGTGATAGTTGACAGTATCACTAGGATTTCTTCAAATTAACTTCCTCATAGGATGTAATGTTTCTTCAATATATGTAATAAAATATGCTAAAGCTTAAAATATGCAGTTTAAAAATACACTATTAAAATTCAACTATAACTCAGCAGCCATTTAGAGGTTATACAAACAAAAGAATGTTTCAAGGAGGAAAGTGTAGCTCTGATTGTTTAGAACCATGTAAAAAATAAAAAGTAAATTGACATTTAGTTAGTTTTATTGTTTTTCAGATCTCAAGAGACCACTTTCCATAGTACAGCCTGTTTCAGACACATTACTAGATCTTAGGGAATTCATAGTGTGATGGTGTTGTCATGCTAACACTCAAGAAGGAACTTAAAATAATAAGAATTCAGTAAGAACTTCAAGGAGTATGATTAAGGAAACTCAAACAAATGTTTTTACCTTTTGTATTAGAGACTAAGAATTTCCAAAATATATAAGGAAGGTTTAAATACATGAAAATAATTTGTGGTATAAAAATCAATTAAACATAATAGTACAACTTTTTCTTACCACTTCTTTTCTCAATTTCAAGCTGATTTAGATGGCTAATGATAAAAATGGAATTCACTTTTGAAACTTAAATTTACTTTGAATGACCTCATTTTTTCCCCTAACAGACGCTAATAGCTGCCATTATTTGTCTAAAACTAAGATCCAAGACTACTCTTGTAGTTGGAATTCCTTGACACAATGCAAGCTGGACCATTTAAAGTTGGTTTTGAAAATGTAAGCAAAGTGAAACATCCTCTGATTGCAAAGGTTGCTAAATTAATTCCAAATACTTTCTATAAGTCAGATAGATTAAAGGAACATTGTCCCTGAGAAGCAGCTGATACAGACTTAGTTTATTTCATTCTGAGTCAGGGAACATGGCCTTTATAAGCACCGTTATCAATGAATTTGAAATGACTCCAAAGTTCGAACATCAGTGAAGCATCACATCGTATGTTCAAATCAGATGACCGTTTGGCTAGGCAAAATGCCATTTATATTTCAGAAGACATCCATGTTATAATCAAAAATGAATTAGCAGACATGGAAACTTTAAGCACCATTTGTCATCTGGAACTCATGTGCATTAATATGCCTCATATCTGTGACTCTGAGAAAAGCTAAGTCAACTCCAAAATTACCATAACATTCAAAACTAAACAGTAATGCATTTTAAAGTGAATGTATTGGAAATTGAATGCCAACGGAAAATAAATGATGATACCATTTAAAATTACATTACAAAAGGCTTTTTCGTTGTCCTTTACCCTATTACCATCCTCAGTTAGCATAGCTATCACATTTCCACCTCTCATATCCTATAACAAAAATGGTTTAAAATATAAAAATGAAACAAAATACACACTTAATTCTACTTAAGTGAACACTTGATAAATAAACTTGGTTTCTTAAGAAGGAAAAATTCAATGTTATTCTATTAGTCGATTTGACTCTTCTACACAGGACCACTTTGGTAACCTATCTGGGCTTTATTTTTTATCATTATTACTTCCAATGTACAATATCCCCTAAGTATATTTGCACTTCAATAAAAAGAAGCAGAAGAAAACTAGCCATTAATGTTTTAAAATATTTAATATACCAAGAGGGAACATACATTTTATGGTAAAAATGAAGTTATGAAGTATTTATTTTTTATCCTTTTTAATGAGCCTGAAAAAATGAACACATAAAACTGAATTATGTTTTAAGCCTAAAAGAAATACAAATCAAACAAAAGACAGCTTCAGTGTGTTTTGCCAATAGATTATTCTCTCTTTGTATACTGATGTGTGTATATGTACTATTACACAGAAAACACTGCGAAAATACATGAATCATTTTAATTATGCTAGGAGGAAAATTGTAAAAGCAAAAACATAAAATCCTAAACATCAAATACTATTGACTAAAACTAATTTACAGAATTCCATAATTTTTTATGAACTAAAGGAATAGTACTCAAACGTCCAAAGATAGTAGCCCTTTTCCCATCTCAAAACATTTTATTATTGTGCTTTGGTCATGGTGCAGTTTTATAGTTACTTAATATGTATACATATGTAATTATATATATTATATTAATAGAATATACAATTATTTCTGTTTAATACATGTAACATTTATATGTATCATAATTAACACATTTAATGTATTTAATACAAATGTAATTATATATTATATATACATACCTATGGAAATGCATGTAATGTAGTTGGAATAGTCATATCATGCTTAATTTTATTTCCACCCTAAAGTAGGCATACTTCCTGAAATAGTGCACATATTCAACATCTGTTTATTGCATGACTGAAATTTTCCAAATGAATTAATCACAGGCTATAAGACATGGCTCTTAAATCATAATAGCTACCATTTAGAGAACACTTTCTCTGTGTCAGGCACTGTACTAGGTATTGTACATATATGATTTTCCATTCTCAAGCAACCTGTCATCAGAGCATCATTATGTCCTGTTTATATAACAATAGCTACAATTATATTTTGAAGATTGTGTTAGGATTTTATATATCTAATTTAATCCTTATAATGACATTATGAACTTCATTAGGGTTATCCATATTTTTGGATAATGAAATAAGCATTCAGAGAGGTTTAGCATCTTTCTCAGAATCATATAGGTCCTGTTAGCTCAAACAGAATCCCAGCTGAACAAACAGAATCCCAGTTTAGTTTGAAATTATGATTAGAGTCTATGTTCTTTCTATTATCAGTGCTACATCTCTTATGATTATATGGTTAGTACACAAGGCAGAATAAGGTGCCGTATGTACCCAGAATGAGATTTACACTGATTTACGTGTGTGTGTGTGTGTGTGTGTACAGTGAATGAGACTAACCACTTCTTAAAGTAAGAGAGTATCAGGCGCCTGGGTGGCTCAGTTGGTTGAGCGACTGCCTTCAGCTCAGGTCATGATCCTGGAGTCCCTGGATCGAGTCCCGCATTGGGCTCCCTGCTCGGCGGGGAGTCTGCTTCTCCCTCTGACCCTCCCCGCTCTCATTTTTTCTCTCTCATTCTCTCTCTCTCAAATAAGTAAATAAAATCTTAAAAAAGAAACAAAAAACTATAGTATACCATATTTTGAGAAAGTCAGGCAAAAAGCAAAACAAAACACAAGTGATCTGACCAAAATATAAAAATTGAAAGTCTCAAGTTATAAAAATATGTATAAAGGAAAAGTAACCCTGGCTGGTTATCTTGAATATCTGGTTATGGTATAAGCCAGTTTAAAAAGTACAGACTTTTGAGTCAGCTAGAACTGACTGATGTCTAAACTCTGCCACTATTTGGTGAACTTAGCTGGTTATTGAACATGTATAAAACTCAAATTCCTCATCTCTAAAATGTAGAGAATAATACATACCTTACATGGCTGTCCTGAAGATTGAATGTCATTATTCAAAACACCAAAGCTTTATGTTGTTTTGGAAGAGAAGAATAATGGAAGGGAATTTCTCTTCAACTTCCCACTGGAAAGAAAAATATCAAATCTGCAAAAAATGAAAGTTTTTGACTCTCAGAAGTTTTGACATTATTACTGTGAAATCATTGTGTGACAGTATAAAAATAGCAAAATTTTCATCAAGATAGAAAAAATAATTTTCCCAAATGAGCAGTAGTGGAGTTAATTTATTTTTTTAATCTATATGAGTTTCTATGTGGGGGTATGATTATGGAGATGTTAGCTAGCATATGGTGGTAGTCATTTTACAATATATGTGTATCCAGTCAACATGTTGTGTATTTTAACCTACACAATGTTATATGTTAATACTTCTCAATAAAGCTGGAGAAATGTTTTTTAAAAAAATTACTAGAGGGGCGCCTGGGTGGCTCAGTTGGTTAAGCGACTGCCTTCAGCTCAGGTCATGATCCTGGAGTCCCTGGATTGAGTCCCGCATCAGGCTCCCTGCTCGGCAGGGAGTATGCTTCTCCCTCTGACCCTCCCCCTCTCATGTGCTCTCTCTCTCAAATAAATAAATAAAATCTTTAAAAAAAATTACTAGAGTTTTAATGAGGTAGGTACAAACTTTCCAGAATTTCTATTGATTACAGTCAGTGTAGGTAGTTCAAAATATAGCATTTGTGGATATAATGGCATTATAAATTTGGTAAAGGACTGATTTCAAAGGTTGCATTATGTTGATAAAATAAAAATTTAATGAATGGGTTTTCATTAAGTTCACATTATGATTTGACAAAAATGTAGCTGATATGTCACATATTTTCATTAATTCTAGCAACTCGAACAAAGTAATTTTTAGACAGTTGTATCTATTGCAAACATTGCAAACATTAATCATTCATTTACTGATATATTCAATATTTATGACCTGCATACTGTAATATATTTACATATCTACACACACACATATATACACACACATGTGTACTTATAGCTACTTATCACCATAATGGATAGAAAATCCCGTAATAACCTATATTCATATCATACTTGTATAAACTCCAACTAGATTTTTTAAGATTTTAACTCAAACATTACTACAGACAATTTGATTTTTCAGTTAGTTACATTGATCCATATTTCAGATGACAAGGATGTTTGGAGTCTTTTACAAGTCTTTGAATAAAGGAACAGATACTGTCCAAGTATGATGTCATGTCCTTCCACTTGTATTTTTTTTTTTTTAAGATTTTATTTATCTATTTGACAGAGAGAGATAGTGAGAGAGAGAACACAAGCAGGGGGAGTGGAAGAGGGAGAAGCAGGCTTCCCGTGGAGCAGGGAGCCCAATGTGGGGCTCGATCCCAGGACTCTGGGATCATGACCTGAGCCGAAGGCAGACACTTAATGACTGAGCCACCCAGGAGCGCCATAACTTAGCTTTTTTATTTTTATTTATTTATTTATTTTTAAAAGATTTTATTTATTTATTTGACAGAGAGAGAGACAGCGAGAGAGGGAACACAAGCAGGGGGAGTGGGAGAGGGAGAAGCAGGCTTCCCGTGGAGCAGGGAGCCCGATGCGGGGCTGGATCCCAGGACCCTGGGATCATGACCTGAGCCGAAGGCAGACGCTTAATGACTGAGCCACCCAGGCGCCCCCTTCCACTTGTATTTTAAGGAGTAAAATTATGTGTTTACTACAGCAAAAAAATCTGAGATGGGTTCCTTTTTTTTTCAATCAATGATGTCACTTACATATAGCAACAGTATTTGTTTCAGGTTGCTTTTTTTTTTTACACAATTAGTGACATTATTATTTATGATCAGACATTTTACACTTCAGAGTGCATGACATGTCTGAGAGTAATAGGGCTCCCGCTTTGAGGGGATTCTAATTCATCATTCCTTAATTGCCTGCTTGGAGCAAAGTCAAACCAATTCCCTTCTTGCCTGACCAAAGTAGCATTCCTTTGGCCTTGAACACCTGACTCTCACTTCTCTTTATAACAAAACCCATGTCAGTTTGAAAACACTGACCGAAAAAGATGGTGAGGGTATAAAATATGTTGAAATGATTCTTATTCATGTCATTGTTACTACCCCGTTTTCAGGGTTTTAAGGCTTATGAAATAAGACTTCATAGTATCCTCAGACATCTTAAAGTCTTGCCTGCAGTACTCAGATTAGGATTTATTTGGGCCTAGAATCACATTAACTAATGAAAAGTAGAATTAGAACTTGGAAAAATATATTTTTTTAAGATTTTGTTTATTTATTTGACCAAAAGAGAAAGCACAAGCAGGGGGAGCAGCAGAAGAAGAGGGAGAAGCAGGCAGGGAGCCCGATGCAGGGCTTGATCCCAGGACCCTGAGATCATGACCTGAGCCGAAGGCAGACAGTTAACAGACTGAGCCACCCAGGCGCCCCTAAAAAGAATTTTTCTATGATGAAATTTCATAAGTTCCAACTCTATCATCATTGTGGGCATTGATCCAATATCTTTGATTGTTTTGCCTCAAAAGAAGATACAACTTTTTTATTTGTTTGATTTTTGCTTATGGGCTGACTAAAAGGGGGTTTGGGTAGTTTTGAAACATTTCAGTTTTTACCAAAAATCTTAAATTGAGGAGAGCTTGAGGAATAAAATAATTAAAGATGTTTTTTCTAGAAAAATATAAAATAAGTTCAACAAATCGTTTCCATGTCCATCATCAGCAAAGTTGGTTTTCTTGTAACATTTGCCTTCTGTTCTCTCTGCTCAGTTTCTTCCCCCTCTTGTGACTATATTCCTGCTGAAGAAGCAAGGATCTTCATCAATTCTCCAAGGTTCACAGAAGCCCCCAAACTTATAATATGTCAGTTAGATTAGTATTTCTAAGGTTAAAAGGACCTCTCCCCTCGGTGCTCCAAATATGCTTTGGCAAAACATCTCTGTTTTTTAAATTGTATATCCCAAGACTCTTTTCTCCACTTTTTGCCTCATTGGAAGGTGTAAATTAAGCTTACTCAGATTACACTATTTTGGATACCACATCTGGATTATTACATTACACAAAGAGTAAGCCATGCACAAAGGTAATTCATTTATTAATGATTGATAAACTATTACATATTTCTAATGTTGTTTTATACAGGATGGCCACCTGATGTCCCTGAAATCATATGACATAGATAATCATTTGCCATGTCTATATAGACCTGGTTACTTACTTTGAGTTTCAGTCCACAAGATTTGGTATACTGTTGTTCCAATATTAAATGGCAGTATAACAACTAATTCAGAAAAGTGAGCATTTAAAAAGCCAGGGAGCCTGTACGAAAATGCCAGATTGACTGCTCCTGAGGTTTTGCTGCATTCACTGAACCTCTTCACTAGAACAAGGATGGCTCATTAAAATAGAGGTCAGCAGGGCGCCTGGGTGGCTCAGTTGGTTAAGCGACTGCCTTCGGCTCAGGTCATGATCCTGGGGTCCCGGGATCGAGTCCCGCATCACGCTCCCTGCTCAGTGGGGAGCCTGCTTCTCCCTCTGACCCTCCTCCCTCTCATGCTCTCTGTCTCTCATTCTCTCTCTCTCTCAAATAAATAAATAAAATCTTAAAAAAAAAAAAAGAGGTCAGCAGACCAAATGACAGCCTCTGGGCTGAAAATGGATTGGAGTCTATTTTTATATAACCCATGAGAGAAGAATAATTTCTATACTTAGAAAGGGGAATTAAAAAGAAAAAATACACATAAGACAGTCTTTGGTGGCTAGAAAGACTAAAATATTTACTTTCTGGCCATTTTTTTTTTTTAACAGAAGAAGTATGTAACTTTTGTCTTTTAAAAATGACAGTTTCCCCGTGGTGCCTGGGTGGCTCAGCCGTTAAGCGTCTGCCTTCCGCTCAGGTCATGATCCCAGGGTCCTGGGATCGAGCCCCGAATCGGGCTCCCTGCTCCGCAGAAAGCCTGCTCCTCCTTCTTTCACTACCCCTGCTTGTGTTCCCTCTCTCGCTGTGTCTCTCTCTATCAAATAAATAAACAAAATCTTAAAAAAAAATAAAAATAAAAATGACAGTTTCCCAAACCTAAGACAATGGAAAGAATACCATCATCATACCAGAACATACCAGCTCTTTAACTATACAGAAGACATTTAGCCAGGAAAAATCTTCCTTCTTGATGTTACAAAAATCAACAAGAACTAATCTAATATTATAAACAAACATGCACAAAAACCACTGACAGAAGCATATTATATTTTTGATACTTAATTACAAAATATATTGATTAGAATGTCTTCCTGATACTCATTGATTAAAAAAACCACCAGGGCTGAACATTCTTTATGTTCACCAGAGCTTACTTCATGCCAAATGGATATGGATGAATCATATGTTTATTACCCCTAAATAAATCAATGCATGCTTTAAATATGCTTGCCAAGTTTGCCTAATGATAAATCTCTTGCTAGTAGGAACAGTTCTATTGATACACCACGCAAGTTTATATTTTAATATACAGGTAGGTTATCCATAGTAACAGAATGTCAGGATAATTTTGGTATTAGTCCTGTGAAACAGGTGTAAATTGCAAATTGCAGTAAATCAATGAGATTGACAAAGTCATGTTTAAATAACATAAATTTCAAAGATTAATTAGAATACTGCATTGATACAGTAGCCCAGTAGTTCCCAACTATTAAAAAAGTGTTATCCATTTAGGGGCGCCTGGGTGGCTCAGATGGTTAAGCCTCTGCCTTCGGCTCAGGTCATGATCCCGGGGTCCTGGGATCGAGCCCCACATCGGGCTCCCTGCTCCGTGGGAAGCCTGCTTCTCCCCCTTCTTCCAGCTCGAGCTCTCTCTCACTATCTCTGTCTGTCTCAAATAAATAAATAAAATATTTTTAAAAAATGTTATCCATTTAAATATAAAATAATGTTTCTAACTCATGACTAATAGAATATATATCATATTGTTATTTTGGAGTAGTTCATGATCTACCAACTCTTGGAAGGGATGATGCAGGAAATGCATCTGTAACATATGGTTAGGGCTCCTGGTCCACAGACAAGACCGAAGATCATTGGGTATCATTGTTTGGGCCTTTTTAGCAGCATCCTCCATTGCATCCCTATTGGTATCAATCTTACTAATAATTGAGTGCCAATGGTGTTTCAGGAGAGCCTGCATTTCTTCACATACCACAGTTTTAGTTCATCATCAGAACAACTCTATAATCTAAGTATTCATGAAAGAGGTTATGTAGATCAGGAATCGACATAGCTTTTTTCTGTAAAAGTTCAGATGGTATTTTCTACTTTGTGCCCCATACTACCTCTATCACTATTATTCAGCTTAACTGCATGTAAACTAATGGGTATTGCTGAATTACAATGAAACTTTATTTACAAAGACAGGCAGCAGGCTGGATTTGGCCCCAAGGCTGTAACATGCCAAATCCTGATATGGATCAAAGAGCTGGGTCTGACTAATTCCAAAGTTTATAACCGTAGATACACAGGAACCACTTAAGATTGATACTCTTATTTTCTTAGTTATCAAATGAAAGTAAATTACCTCCGTAAAATCCCCCACATACACATGTAATTTTTAATTCATGAAATTACATTCACTTCGTTTGTTCCTCACTTCGGCAGAATGGATTAGTACCATCCATTTGGGAATCTGAGAGAAAAGAAAAGATATAAAGATTCTGAGCATCAATTGGAACAAAAGAATAATGAACTTTTTAAAAAAATGTCTTCCTTTATGGGAAAAGAGGTACTTTTATGTTCATTGTTGACAGAGAAAGGGAATTGGCCAAAGAGATTTATAGAAATAAAAGATGGCTTAACAGCAAGTGCTGTGTGAAGGGAAAGTCAATCCAGTAATACTGTTGACAAAGGTTAACCACAAAAGAAACCTCACATCTGTGTTCAATATGAGGGCAATTAAAGGGAAACCACAATACATCTCTTACTCTAAGGATATGATCAGATTTAATTGACAAGATGTGCTGTAAGTAGGAAAGTTCTACTCATAAGAACTTTTTTGTAGTAACATGTCTTATTACATGGACTAATAGTTTCAACAGGCAACAAGGACTCACATGCGAAACTTAGCCTACACTCTGGAGTGAATATTGAATGCTGCAAGTCATATGCTCTGTCTCTCTTGCCTTCCTGGTGAACACTATCTCCTAAAGAAAGCAATGATAAAATTAAAGACTTTGTCATTCTTTTCAACTTCTTTTGAAAGAGAGAAGACATATCTTAAAGACACACTGTGATTGGTCAACTTACTTAGTTTGCTTTCCCCAGCAGATACTCACAACTCATATTAAAAATGCATTTGGGGCACCTGGGTGGCTCAGCCGGTTAAGCATCAGACTCTTGATTTCGGCTCAATCGTGATCTCAGGCTCCTGGTATCAGAGCCCCACCTTGGGCTCCACATTCAGTGGGGAGTCTATTTCTCTCACTGCCCCTCCACCTGTTTGTGTGCTCTCTCTCTCTTCCTCTCTCAAATAAATAAAATCTTTTAAAAATGCATTTGATAATATAAAATCAGGTGGTCCCAGTAAATGATCCTATTCTTCATTCTAATTAAATTCTTTATGTCATTGTTATTTAGTAATGTTTTCTCTGAAACTACATCCCACGTATATTTGTATTTGTTTGTGTGTTTATGGGAAGCATTATAACGAGGTGATTAAAAACTCTATTGATACCAAATCTATAATTTCCTTGTTGTATGATCTTGAATAAACAATAATTCCTTTTATGAAAAATGGGAATAGTTGGGCTACTTGCCTTAGCAAGAGAATGGTGGTGACTACTGAATTAAATAGATAATTACTAAAGAAATTCGTATTGTGTCCCTATCACCTCATGCTTGGTGACAGCAACTGTCATCTGATTTTGATGCCACTCTTGTTTCTTATTCAGTCTACTCTCTGAGCAGCAAAGAAACTAATCTTTTACATGTAGATCAAAGTATGACATTCCTTTGCTCAACACAAAAGCTCCAATGGCTTGAGATCATATTTAAAATAAAATCCAAGAAATTTTATTCATGACCCTACCACTTCTCTAAATTTTTTGCCACTGATCCTCTTGCTCATTCTACTAAAGCCACAATGGTTTTCTTGTTTTGCTAAAGTACAATAAGCTTTTGTCCTCATTATGACATTTGTTCTTTCCTTAGTCATTCATCTGATCATCTCTACTCCTTCCAAGTCTCTGCTCAAATATCACTTTTTATGAAGCCTAATTTCCTGCCCCAAATAACTCAACCCCCGTGCATGTTTTGGTCCCTCTCTGTTCTCTTCAGGGTCCCCTTGGTCTTCCTTCCTACCCATTCTAATCTCATTGAACTTCTTTCAATTATCTTTATTTTTTTTCCAAGTTTTTATTTAAATTCCAGTGAGCTAACAGTGTAATATGTTTCAGGTGTAGAATTTAGTGATTCATCACTTACATACAACATCCAGTGCTCAACACAAGTGCCCTCCTCAATACCTATCACCCATCCAGCCCATTCCCCTGCCCACCTCCCTTCCAGCAACCCTTGTTTGTTCTCTATAGTTAAGAGTCTGTTTTATGGTTAGCCTCCCTTTTTTTTCTCCCTATGTTCATCTGTTTTGTTTCTTAAATTCCACATATGAGTGAAATCATATGGTATTTGTCTTTCTCTGACTGAGTTATTTCACTTAGTGAGAATACTTTTGAGCTCCATCCATGTTGTTGCAAATGGAAAGATTTCATTGTTTTGGTGGCTTATATTTCATGCCACATCTTCTTTATCCATTCATCAGTTGACGGACATTTAGGCTGTTTCCATAATTTGGCTATTGTTGATAATGCTGCTTTAAACATCAGGTGCAGGTATCCCTTCAAATCAATATTTTGTATCCTTTGGGTAAATACCTCGTAGTGCAATTGCTGTGTCATAGGATATCTATATTTAGCTTTTTAAGGAAAACGCTTTTATCTGTTTTCCAGAGTGGCTACACCAATTTGCATTCCCACCAACAATGTAAAAGCATTCCTCTTTCTCTGCATCCTTGCCAACACCTGTTGTTTCCAGTGTTGTTGATTTTGGCCATTCTGACAAGTGTGAGGTGATATCTCATTGGGGTTTTGATTTGTATTTCCCTGATAATGAGTGACATTGAGCATCATTTCATGTGTCTGCTAGCCATCTCTGTGTCTTCTTTGGAAAAATGTTCATGTCTTCTGCACATTTTTTAACTGGATTATTTGGATTTTTGGGTATTGAGTTTTATAAGTTCTTTACAGATTTTGGAGACCCTTTATCAGATATGTCATTTGCAAATATCTTCTTCCATTCTAAAGGTTGCCTTTTAGTTTTGTGGATTTTTTCCATCCCTGTACAGAAGCTTTTTATCTTAATGAAGTTCCAATAGTTTATTTTTGCTTTTGTTTCCCTTGCCTCAGGAGACATATCTAGTAAGAAGTTGCTACAGCCCATGTCAAACAGATTACGGTCTGTGTTCTCCTCTAGGATTTTGATGGTTTCCTGTCTCACATTTAAGTCTTTTATCCATTTTGAATTTATTTTTGTGGATGGTGTAAGAAAGTGGTCCAGTTTCATTCTTCTGCATGTTGTTGTCCAGTTTTCCCAACACCATTTATTGAAGAGACTGCCCCCCCCCCCAATTGGATCTTCTTTCCTGCTTTGTTGAAGATTAATTGACCATATAGTTATGGGTTCATTTCTGGGTTTTCTGTTCTGTTCCATTAATTTATGTGTCTGTTTTTGTGCCAGTAACATACTGTCTTAATCACTACAGCTTTGTCATATAACTTGAAGTCTGGAATTGTGATGCCTCCAGCTTTGTTTTTCTTTTTCAAGATTGGTTTGGCTATTCAGCACCTTTTGTGATTCTATAAAAATTTTAGATTGTTTGTTTTAGCTCTGTCTGTGAAAAATACTGTTGGTATTTTGATAGGGATTGCATTAAATGTATTGATTGCTTTGGGTAGGATAGACATATTTACAATATTTGTACTTTCAGTCCATGAGAATGGAATGTTTTTCCATTTCTATGTGTCATCTTCAATTTCTTTCATGAGTGTTTTATAGTTTTCAGAGTACAGTTCTTTTACCTCATTGGTTAGGTTTATTCCTAAATATCTTATGGTTTTTAGACCTAAAGATACCTGCAGATTGAAAGTGAGGGATAAAGAAATATTTATCATGCAAATGGATGTTAAAAGAAAGCTGGAGTAGCAATACTTATGTCAGACAAACTAGATTTTAAACCAAAAACTGTAACAAGAGATGAAGAAGGGTACTATATCATAATGAAGGGGACTATCCAAGAAGAAGATCTAACAATTATAAATATTTATCCTCCCAGCTTAGGAGCACTTAAATATATAAAACAATTAATAACAAACAAAAAGAAACTCATTGATAGTAATACAATAACAACACTAGGAGACTTTAACACCCCAATTACATAAATAGAAAGATCATCTAAGCAGAAAATCAACAAGGAAATAATGGCTTTGAATGACACACCTGACCAGATGGACTAAACAGACATATTCAGAACATTTCATCCTAAAGCAGTAGAGTACACATTCTTTTCAAGTGCACATGGGACATTTTCCAGAATCAGGCCTCAACATAATAGGTCATGAATGAAGCCTCAACAAGTACAAAAAGATTGAGATCATATCATGCATATTTTCTGACTTTAATGCCATGAAGCTTGAAGTCAACCACAAGAAAAAATTTGGAAAGACCACAAATACATGGAAGTTAAAAAACATGCTACTAAAGAATGAATGGGTCAACCAGGAAATTCAAGAAGAAGAAAAAAAAATACATGGAAACAAATGAGAGTAAAAACATGATGGTCCAAAACTTTTGTGATGCAGCAAAAGCAGTCATAAGAGGGAAGTATATAACATTACAGGCCTACCTCAAGAAACAAGAAAAGTCTCAAATAAACAACTTAACCTTATACCTAAAGGATCTAGAAAAAGAACAACAAATGAAGCCTAAAGTCAGAAGAGGAAGGGAAATAATAAAGATTAGACCAGAAATAAATGATACAGAAACAAACAAACAAAAAAAGCAGTAGAACAGATCAATGAAACCAGGAGCTGGTTCTTTGAAGGAATTAATAAAATTGACAAGTCCCTAGCCAGACTTACCAAAAGAAAAGAGAAAGGACCCAAATAAATAAAATTACAAATGAGAGAGGAGAAATAACAGCCAGTACCACAGAAATACAAACAATTATAAGAGAATATTATGAAAAATTAGATGCCTACAAATTGGAAAATCTGGAAGAAATGGATACATTCCTAGAAATTTATAAACTACCAAAACTGAAACAGAGAGAAATAGAAAACATGAATAGACTGATAACCAGCAAAGAAATTGAATTACTAATAAAATATTTCCCAAGAAACAAAAGTACAGTGCCAGATGGCCTCACAGGGGAATTCTACCATACATTTGAAGAAGCATTATTATCTATTCTTCTCAAACTATTCCCATAAAATAGAAATGGAAAGAAAACTTCCACACTCATTCTATGAGGCCAGCATTACCTTGACTCCAAAACCAGACAAAGACTCTGCTAAAAAAGAGAACTACAGGCCAGTATCCCTGATGAACATGGTTGCAAAAATTCTCAACAAGATACTAATGAATTGAATCCAACAGTACATTAAAGAATTATTCACCACAATCAAGTGAGATTTATTCCTGGGCTATAAGGGTGGTTTAATATTTGCAAATCAATCAATGTGATACACCATATTAATAGAAGAAAGGATAAGAACCATATGATCCTCAGAGGAGGAGCAACATGGCAGAGGAGTAGGAGACCTAAATTTTGTCTGGTCCCAGGAATTCAGCTAGATAGTTATCAAACCATTCAGAACACCTACAAACTCAACAGGAGTTCGAAGAAAAGAATAGCAGCAATTCTATGAACAAAAGCGACCACTTCTGGACAGTAGGACATGTGGAGAAGTGAATCTGAGGTGATATATGGGAAGATAGACCTTGGGGGGAGGGAGTCTCCATCAGCCAGCTACTGGCAAGTGACAGAGCAGCGGAGCACAAAATCGGAACTTTTAGAAGTCCACTCGCTGAGTGACGTGGCTCCAGCGTCTAAGTGGGAGGTGGAACCCTCACTGGGACAGTGTGGTCTCAGGACCCTCAGGATCACAGAAAGACCAGGGGTGCCTGAGTGCAGCAGAAATCCCAGGTATCGGAGCGGGGAAGCCAGCTGCAAAGATGGAGCCAAGGAGTGGGCTCTCAGCTCGGGGTTGCAATAAACCATGATCTGCAGCACAGTCAGGCCACTGCTCTTCCAGCAGGGACCCAAGAAGCAGCAGATCCAGGGAGACTCCCCTTCCTCCCCTGGGAGGAGTGGCTTGGGAGTGCACCACGGGAATCTGCTAGGTTTGGAGACTCTAAGCAGGGTCCTGTGCCAAAGATAGAAATTCTTGGTCACAGGCTGGGTGAGCACAGAGTGTGGCTGCAGACCACGGGGACAGGAGTGATTGACTGCTTTTCTCTGATGGCTCACTGAGGAGTGGGGCCCTGAGTTCTCAGCTCCTCTGGGACCAGAGATTGGGAGGCTGCCATTTTCATTCTCGTCCTCCAAAGCTGTATGGAAAGCTTTCAGGGAACAAAAGCTCCCAAGAGCAAACCCAAGCAGATTACTTAGCCTGGCCCCTGGCAAGGGTGGAGCAATTCCGCCTCAGGCAAAGACTGAGAACCACTGCAACAGGCCCCTCTCCCAGAAGATCAGCAAGAATATCCAGCCAAGACCAAGTTTACCGATCAATGAGAATGGCAAAACCCCAGAGCTATGGGAATACAGCACATAGCATTCATGGCTTTTTCCCCATGATTCTTTAGTCTTTCAAAGTTAATTTTTAAAATTTTCATTATTTTTTCTTTTTCTGTTTTTTTAGTCAAATTTTTCTTCTTCCCTTCTTCAACCAACATCTTATCAATTCCTTTTTTAAAATCTTAATTTTCATTTTTACAGTCATATTTTATCCCTTCACTGTATTTAATCTTATTTTTTATATATATAAGTTTTTCTTTCTTTAAATTTTGGGATACACTTTCTTCTAACAGACCAAAATATACCCTAAATCTAGTGTCTGATGTTGTCCTAGTCTCCTGCCTGATCACATTCTCTCTTTTTTAAAAAAAATTTTTCATTCTTTTTTCAACCAACTTCTTATCTTATCAATTCCTTTTTTAAAATCTTTTTTAATTTTCATCTTTACAGTCATATCCCATCCCTTCATTGTATTTACTCTTATTTTGTATATATATAAGTTTTTCATTCTTTAAAATTTTGGGAGGCAATTTCTTCTAACAGACCAAAATACACCCAAAATCTAGTGTATGGCTCTGTTCTATTCACCAGCCTGATCATATTCTTTTTTGTTGTTGTTATTTCCCTCTCTTTCCCCCTGATTTTGGTTCTCTTCTGGTTTGTTTAGTGTATATTTTTCTGGAGTCATTGTTACCCTTTTAGCATTGTATTCTCTCATTCATCTATTCTCCTCTGGACAAAATGACAAGATGGAAAAACTCACCTCAAAAAAAAGAACAAGAGGCAGTACCGACTGCAAGGGACCTAATCGATACAGAAATTAGTAAGATGTCAGAACTAGAGTTCAGAATGACGATTATAAAGATACTAGCTGGGCTTGAAAAAAGCATAGAAGATACTAGAGAATCCCTTTCTGGAGAAATAAAAGAACTAAAATCTAGCCAAGTCAAAATCAAAAAGGTTATTAATGAAATAAATAAAAAATTGAGGCTCTAACTGCTAGGATAAATGAGGCAGAAGAGAGATTTAGTGACACAGAAGACCAAATGATGGAGAATAAAGAAGCTGAGAAAAAGAGATAAACAACTGCTGGATCACAAGGGGAGAATTTGAGAGATAAGTGATACCATAAAGCAAAACAACTTTAGAATAATTGGGATCCCAGAAGAAGAAGAAAGGGGGGGGGGTAGAAGGTATATTGGAGCATATTATAGCAGAGAACTTCCCTAATATGGGAAGGAAACAGGCATCAAAATCCAGGAGGCACAGAGAACCTCCCTCAAAATCAATAAAAATAGGTCAACACCCCAACAGCTAATAGTAAAACTCACAAGTCTCAGAGACAAAGGGAAAATCCTGAAAGCAGCTCAGGGACAAAAGGTCTGTAACCTCCAATGATAGAAACATTAGACTGGCAGCAGATTTATCCAGAGACCTGGCAGGCGAGAAAGGACTGGCATGATAGATTCAGAGCACTAAATGAGAAAAATATGCAGCCAAGAATACTATATCCAGCTAGGCTGTCATTGAAAATAGAAGGAGAGATAAAAAGCTTCCAGAACAAAAACTAAAAGAATTTGCGAACACCAAACCAGCCCTACAAGAAATACTCATCCATATGCTGTCTGCAAGAGACTCATTTTAGACACAAAGACACCTCCAGATTAAAAGTGAGCGGGTGGAACTGTCAAATAAATAAAAATATTTTAAAAATAAAAAAGTGAAGGGGTGGAAAACCATTTAGCATGCTAATGGACATCAAAAGAAAGCTGAGGTGGCAATCCTTTTATCAGACAAATTAGATTTTAAACCAAAGACTGTAATAAGAGATGAGGAAGGACACTACATTATACTTAAAGGGTCTATCCAACAAGAAGATCTAACAATTGTAAATATTTATGTCCCTAACATGGGAGCAGCCAATTATATAAGCCAATTAATAACAAAAGCAAAGAAACACATCAACAACAATACAATAATAGTAGGGGACTTTAACACCCCCCTCACTGACATGGACAGATCATCTAAGCAAAAGATCAACAAGGAGGGGCACCTGGGTGGTTCAGTTGGTTAAGCGACTGCCTTCGGCTCAGGTCATGATCCTGGAGTCCCGGGATCGAGTCCCACATCAGGCTCCCTGCTCAGCAGGGAGTCTGCTTCTCCCTCTGACCCTCCTCCCTCTCATGCTCTCTGTCTCTCTCTCATTGTCTCTCTCGCAAATAAATAAAATCTTAAAAAAAAAAAAAAAAGATCAACAAGGAAATAAAGACATTAAATGACACACTGGACCAGATGGACTTCACAGATATATTCAGAACATTCCATCCTAAAGCAACAGAATACACATTCTTCTCTAGTGTACATGGAACATTCTCCAGAATAGATCACATCCTAGGTCACAAATTAGAAGAATCACAAATTCTTCTAAAGAAGAATTAATACCTATTCTTCTGAAGGTGTTTCAAAGAATAGAAATGGAAGGAAAACTCCCAAACTTATTTTATGAGGACAGCATCACCTTGATGGATAAACGAGGCAGAAGAGAGATTTAGTGATACAGAAGACCAAATGATGGAGAATAAAGAAGCTGAGAAAAAGAGAGATAAACAACTAATGGATCACAAGGGGAGAATTTGAATTCTCGAACAAGGGGAGAATTTGGTTTTTGGAAACCAAAGACAAGGACCTCATCAAAAAGGAGAACAGACCAGTATCCCTGATGAACATGGATGCAAAAATTCTCACCAATATACTAGCCAATAGGATCCACCAGTACATTAAAAGGATTATTCACCACGACCAAGTGGGATTTATTCCTGGGCTGCAAGTTTGGTTCAACATCCACAAATCAATCAGTGTGATACAATACATTAATAAAAGAAAGAACAAGAACCATATGATCTTCTCAACAGATGCAGAAAAAGCATTTGACAAAGTACAGCATCTTTCTTGATCAAAACTCTTCAGAGTGTAGGGATAAAGGGTGAATACCTTAATATCATAAAAGCCGTCTATGAAAAACCCACAGCAAATATCATACTCAATGGGGAAAAACTGAGAGCTTCTCCCCTAAGATCAGGAACGCAGCAGGGATGTCCACTCTCACCACCGTTATTTAACATAGTATTGGAAATTCAGCAATCAGACAACAAAAAGAAATAAAAACATCCAAATCAGGAAGGAAGAAGTCAGACTTCCACTATTTGCAGATGACATGATACTCTATATAGAAAACATAAAAGACTCCACCAAAAAATTGCTAGAACTGATACATGAATTCAGTGAAGTCACAGGATACAAAATCAATGTACAGAAATCAGTTGCAGCAGAAAGAGAAATCAAGGAATCGATCCCATTTATAATTGCACCAATTACCTTCATACTTGCTTCCAATCAGGGGGTGACAAGAGGTCAATCTCAACTTAATTTTAGTAAGTGATGTAAGGTACAGAGCTAATATGGATATGGAAAAATAAATAGTCAAGAAATATATTTTTTAAATATTTTATTTATAGAGAGAGAGAAAGAGAGAGCATGAGCAGTGGGGAGGGCCAGAGGGAGAAGGAGAAACAGACTCCCCACTGAGCAGGGAGCCAGACATGGGGCTCAATCCCAGGACCCTGGGATTATGACCTGAGCCGAAGGCAGATGCTTAACTGACTGAGCCACCCAGGGGCCCCTCAAGAAATATTTTTGAAAAGAAATTATTTTCCTCATGAATTTTATCAATGCCTTTGTCAAAGGCAATTTGACTATGTATGTGTGGTTAGATATTTTTGGACATTTACTCTGTTCTGTGATGTATTTGCCTATCCTTTACCAGCACCATGCCATCTTGATTTCTGTTCCTTTATACCAGGAATTGGCAGTTTTTTTTCTGTAAAAGCCAGATAATAAATATTTTATCCTTTAGGGGCCACACTACATAATCTTCTTTGTTTACATCCCTTTGAAGTGTAAAAACCATTTTAGCTCCTAGGTCCTCCAAAAAGAAGCCACAGTAGGAATTGGCCCACAGTCTTTTGATTGCCAGTTGTAGATATTCAATTATTATACGAATAATTAAGTCAGGTAACATAAATTCTCTAATTTTGTTTTCTTTCAAAATTTGTTAATACTTCAACTTTGTACCTAAAATTTAGTATCATGTTATCAATATTTATTTTAAAAAACAGGATTTTGATTGTAATTGCATTGAATTTACAGATTAATTGGAGAATAATTAATATCTTTATTGTTCTAAAATCATATACTTGAATTCCAATTAATTTCATGACTGAAAATGATAAAATAATTGAGTATTCAGCCTAGTGAAACAACTCACTGAGATAATTTTCTCACTTGGTAATGCCACAGTCTTGTTTTAACGTGTGTTTCGTTGGTTGGTTGTTTTGTGTGGTGATAAATGCATTATTCCATAACCCTGTGAGATGAAACTCTGGGCTTTTTCCACTGTTTATCAGCAATTAGAAAGTGGCAAAGGGTCTTCGATCATTTTTACCTAGAAATCAGAAGAAATAATGGATAAACTGTGGTTATGATCCATAGCTTTTCAGACTAGAAAACACCAATCTTCTATTACAACAAATTCAGGAACTTGGTGGCTAATTGTAAACCACAAAAATGACTGGATGGAAGCATAGTCAAATGTTTCCCTTTATTTGTCTTAGTGATAAAATATGAATGAGTGTAAGTTCAAGCTGGACACTGAAATTTACATTTGTCACAGAGACCACAGTTTAATTGAGAGGCTCCTGAATGACAAGACCCCTATGTTCATAACATGAAAGCTGCTTAAAAAAAAAAAAACACTCAAGAGTTTTCATGGATTCTGTGGTTGACCTTTCTGTAGGTGTCTTGTTATGCTATCATACTTGCATTTTATGCTCCTTACATTCATGTTATCTTGTCTTTTCCCCAAAGTGCAAATTCAGGTTAGTTTAGTATAATTCTGAACCATTAAAAAAGGAGTTCTTTTAAAATTTTTCCTCAGCTCATTAGTCTGCATTAAGCTTCCCAGTACTGCATTTGTCATCTATCAGCCTTATTATTGACCACATTGTTCTTAATTATTTACTGATCCTCTTAATTTAGAATCACAAGGAATCATAGTATCAGGAACATTTTCTGATTCAGTTATTGCAAAGATTTGAGAATAACACAGTAGCTAATTGGAAGTTCTCTTCCACTTTGATGCCAAACCTTTCCACTATTATATTTTTATCCTTTAGAAAATATCTAGGGACTCCTGGGTGCCTCAATCATAAGCGTCTGTCTTTGGCTCAGATCATGATCCCAGTGTCCTGGGATCGAGTTCTGCGTCAGGCTCCTTGCTCAGCAGGGAGTCTGCTTCTACCTCTGCCTGCTTCTGCTCTCTCTCTCTCTCATTCTCTCTCTCTCTCTGGCAAATAAATAAATAAAATCTTTAAAAAAAAGAAAATATCTAATAATTATTTTATTTTTTTCAGAAGTTTTAAGATAGCTATTACAAAGCCATCCATGACTTCAATTAGATTCTAAGCTTAATTCAATTAATAAAGGAGGGGAAAGTCTCTCACTTCTACTCCAGAAGAATCTTGGCTAAATGGGAGCTCAAGTATCACATACAGAATATGATTTGTTCACTAAATTTCTGGAAGCAAGTTTTGAAAAGTACTTTGTTTAGCTACCACAGTGGGATAGATTGCATCAGATAATGAGACACATAGCATGATCACATTAGTTGTTTGTAATCAAAGATGGTGTTGGAAAGTTTTTCACAGGAGCAGGAAGACTAAAATATTGGATGCAGTACTTGCTCTTAGAATCTTAGTAGAGATTTCCTAGCTATTTCCCTTTGTTCCTGCTATTCACATTGCAGATCTATGTCTAAGTGTTTATATGTATATAAGGCTTTGAGTTGCAGCCAACTGCTGCAGGTTGAGCTATTCCCCTTGGATGTACAGTTTCAACAATTGTTTGTCAGTATGCCCTTGTAGACCATCAGCTATTTTTCATCCATGAATAATTTCTGCAGTATGTTTCCTATCACCCCTCACCACTGTAAGAATTTTTTTTCTTTTCCACATGTTTATTTTCCTATCAAATTGTCTATACCATATATTGTAGCCAAATATATTTCAATCACATTCTTGAAGTTTAATTCAAAAAAATCTGATTTAAATTTGATGTGATTTAGGAGACACTGGTCCAGAGGTCCTTTTTTCATTGCATTTTCATTTGGTGCCTCACTTTAGGAAAATAAAATATATATATTGTGACCTCTTATTTCTTAAGGATGGTTCCTAGTTGACAGAAACTCTGTATTTTGTGTATAGCTTGTTAAATATTTATGGTTGTTGACTATTAACTGCTCTGGAGACCACTAAATGACATTGTTAAACTGAATGACTCCTTTCAAACAACAAAAATCAGGGGTGCCTGGGTGGTTCAGTTGGTTAAGCATCTGACTCTTGATCTCAGGGTTGTGGGTTCCAGCCCTGCCCTGGGCTTCATGCTGGGTGTGGAGCCTATTTAAAAACAACAACAACAACAACAACAAAAAACGTATATGATAAACAACAAAAATTAAACTGTGAATAAACTTAAAGATCGAATTGGCTTTAGTCAATGATTCATGAATCAGGCAGGATCCCAACTAGCAAATAGAAAGGACCTCCACTAATCTGTAGAAAAGGAATGGTTTTTAAGGCAGAAGAAGGGCACAAAACAAATTTATTATCAAACAATGCCTTGTTTCAGGCAAGGTCACCTTCCTAAGGGGGACATAAGGGCTCTGTCAGGCAGATTACCTCACTAGTATTGACTGGGTAACTCCAGGTTGAATAATTGAAGGTTATATTGTTGAGAGAGGTTGAAGCTGCAATTAGGTTAGGTAAAAAGTCTTAGTTTACTGATGTGGGGCTTAGCACAAGGAAGTCCATCTTGGACCTCTTGTCTCTAACACTCCTTAATAATCAATGTATCCTTATCATTTCATAGGTGAAGGCACTGAACTCAAAGATGTGAAATGCCTTTCAGTGCATTAATTGTTTCCATATCTCTGACTAGAGCTCAATTTTCTAACCTGAAAACAAGTTTTGTTGATAGCAATTTTTCTTACCTTTATGTGAGTTTATCTTCTGTAAAAGACTCATATATCTTGATTAAGGTTGACCTTATATTTATCATATGTTCTGGAACTTATATGAGTGTAATAGACAGTGATAAAATTTTAAGAACATTAATATATTAAAATATTTATTTAGTGACATAAATATTGGTTTTATCATAATTGTGTTCACATAAAAATGCCTATTCAAATTAAAAAAAAAAATAAAATCAGTTTTGGGGCTCCTGTGTGGCTCCATCAGTTGGGTGTCTCACTTTTGATTTTGACTCAGGTCATGATCTCAGGGTTGTGGGATCAAGCCCCACATTGAGCTCCATGCTCAGCAGAGTCAACTTGAGGTTCTGTCCATCTTCCTCTCCCTCTGCCCCTCCCTGTGCTCATATGCATGCTCTCTCTCTCAGATAAATAAATAATAAATAAATAAATAAATATATTTTATTTTTTCCTTTTTTTTCCCTTTCAAGTTTAATAAATATCTTTTAAAAATAAATAAAATCAGGGTGCCTGGGTGGCTCAGTTGGTTAAGCGACTGCCTTCGGCTCAGGTCATGATCCTGGAGTCTCGGGATCGAGTCCCGCATCGGGCTCCCTGCTCTGCAGGGACTCTGCTTCTCCCTCTGACCCTCCTCCCTCTCATGCTCTCTGTCTCTCATTCTTTCTCTCTCAAATAAATAAAATAAAATAAATAAAAATAAATAAATAAATAAATAAAATCAATTTCTATAAGGTATCATATATGTGTAAATTAAAACAAGGTTCAGAAGTGTTATGTTGAATACCTGAGCATTTAAAAGAGCTTAAACAAAAATATGTATTTATGCATTTTAATCAATTAGTTATAACTTTATATTTTCCAATATAATATATTTTTTCATATAGACTTTTTATGGAATTGCCTACAAATCTTCCTTAAGGTTGCCTTTTTGGTTAATAAATTAAAAATGTTTACTCGAATTTCAACTGTCTTTTCTATATATTATGATAGATTTAATTGAGGAAGGAATCACTCTACAGGTGCTAAGGAATCTGGCAAACTCAGCAAATCCATTAAATGGATAATATTCACAGTAATATTTTTTTAAATATTGAAATATGTAAATACCAAAAATATTTTAAATAATATTTTATAAGACAAAACTAATCTCATAAATTATCTCTATTAATAATTATTTTGAATATTTTAACAAATATATATATACAAAATCATAGACCTTATTAATTTTATTCAAATATGTATCAGAACATAAATTTACCCAATTAAAAATTAAAGGTTCATTGAAAGAGTCTTCCCATTAGTTGTGATATTACAAAGTGCAGTTAAAGAATTCAAAAGTAGGGCGCCTGGGTGGCTCAGTTGGTTAAGCGACTGCCTTTGGCTCAGGTCATGATCCTGGAGTCCCGGGATCCGAGTCCCACATCGGGCTCCCTGCTCGGTGGGGAGCCTGCTTCTCCCTCTGACCCTCCCCCATCTCGTGCTCTCTCTCTCTGTCTCATTCTCTCTCTCAAATAAATAAATAAAATCTTTAAAAAAAAAAAAAAGAATTCAAAAGTAAGTCTTTCATGCCAATTAATTTTTCATTATTTAGTTTCTTCTGTTCCCTTTGCTTTCATAAGGATATATTTTAATATCTTATTTTATATTAAATAAATACAATTCACTAAATGCTGAGTTTTGTAGCACTTCATTGATTAAATATTTTAAATAAATATTTCAAACATATTTTGAATTAAAAGACACTACAATTTATATATTTCACTTACAAAAAAGTTTAATATTATAAGACGTTTTTTGATCTAAGCACAGTAAAGTTTCAAAATTTCTAAAATACTGTAATCAGCAAAGAAACTGTATTACAAGGCTAATTTTAGCCAACATCAGCTATATCACAAAACTTTATTGTTCAGTTACTTTAAATATACATAAAAATATTGTAATTGTTGCCAAATGTAACTTCTATTTCAATAGGTACATTAGTGCAGCTTATTTGGACATAGAAATGAATGGTACATGGCCCACAACCATTTCCCAGTATACTCCTGCTCTGTAGGTTTCTTAATTTGGTTAGATTATTTTACCTATTTTCTCTGTCCCCACAATATTTGTATTCATATTGTCACCTCAAAACCAAATAATTTTATCTTATATTTGAACATTTCAACTGAATTTGCAATAGCATTCACAATAATGTCTGATATTTCTCCTTTGATAATGTGAACTTTTAGCAACTTGACCTGAATTTTATAATGAATTGTCTGTAATTTTCTATTCATTTTCTATCTTCTCTTCTGGTTTTTGTTATTGCCTTCCTCCTTTCCAACCTACTTATTCTATTTTTCTACTCCAATGAATTTTTTGCTAAATCCCTTGATATTATTATTCCCTTTTATAATTTAGAAGATTGGTTTATTCATTTATCACATATATTTGATAATATTTTTTATGTTAACAGAGTTTTAAATATTTACAACTTATGAATTATGTAAGAAACTTAAAATAATATTTTTGGGGTGTTTGGGTGGCTCAGTCGGTTAAGTGACTGCCTTAGGCTCAGGTCATGATCTCAGGGTCCTGGGATTAAGCCCCACATCTGGCTCCCTGCTCAGCAGGGAGCCTTCTTTTCCCTCTTCCTCTGCCAAGCCCCCTGCTTGTGCTCTTTCTCTATGTCTGTCAAATAAATAAATAAAATCTATGTCCAATAAATAAATACAATCTTTATAAATAAATAAATAAATAAATAAATAAATAAATAAATAAGTAAGTAAGTAAGTAAAATAATATTGTTCACTTTACCACTCATTTTTATCTCTGGTGTTGTGCTGCTATAGTTGTCATATTTTATTTCTATATATGTAGCTATTTTAGATGTACATATAAATATAGAACATATATAAAATATAAATCTACATAGGATCTAGACATATACATACATATTTTATATAATGGAGATTTCTAAATATATACATATTTTATACATTATTATTTTTTAAATTATTAGTCTTTTAAATAATTTTGGTTAAAAATTGTGTTTTATATTTATTCATATATTTACCATTACTTAGGCTCTTCATTTCTTTCTATATTTATAGTCATTTATGTGGGATCTTTTTTTTGTCAGTCTGGGTACATTTAAAATTTTTCTCTTTAGCTCTGATTTTCAGCCACTGGTCTATCATTTCTGGTGTTGTGTCTTTCCTGGGGTTTTCTGAGATTCCTAAATATGCATGTTGATGCATTTTATCAATTTTGTAAAATTATTTACAATTATATCATCTCCATCTCCTTTCTGGATTAGACCATTTGATATTTTCCCATAGGTCTCCAATATTATATCTAGTTTTCTTTCTTCTTCCTTTTTTTCCTCTGGGTTCAGACTAGATACATTTTATTAATCTGTCTTAAGTTTTTCTTTGTTCTGTTGTGTCCAGTCTGCTGTTTTGTTCATCAATTAATTCTTTATTTCAGATATTATATTAGTCAGTACTAAAATTACCATTTATAGGGTGCCTGGCTGGCTCAGTCAGTAGACCATGTGACTCTTGATCTTGGGATTGTGAGTTTGAGTCCCATGTTGGGTGTAGAGATTGCTTAAAAATAAGAAACTTAAAAAAAATAAAATAAAATTTCCAATTGCTTCTTTTATTGGGATTTTAATTTCTATACTGAAATTCTTCATCCTTACCACTTTAAGTCCAACTGTTCCTCACTAATCACAAAAGTTATTTTAAAGCTTTATTTCTCAATATTTTTCTTTATTATGGACTCTATTTCTTTGTTTCTTTGGATAATTCAAATATTTTTATTCTATCATGGAGAGCATGGAAGAGACTGTGGTAGATAATATTTATTGTCACAGAAGAACTGCCCCTTCTTCTATAGGGCCTCATGTATGAAGATCTTATTTTTACAACTTAATCCAGAATTGACCTTTAGTTAATGTCAACTCGGCACTGACTTCATATAATTTAAAGGTAGTATCAATTACTTCCCTTCCAAAGGGTTTGGAATATAATCACCACTAGATTCCAGAGAGATCTCTTTGCTTTATAGCCCTGCCCTCTGTACCATCACATCTCCATGAAAAACCAGTGGAGAACAAAAGTGGGAAGGGAAGACTTTTGTTTCTGCTTCTGGGCTTTTCCAGAATTCAATCTGTCATTCTAGTCTGCAGGTTCAGAAATTTGGGTAACTAATACCAACATACCAATATTGGGCCAAAGTGACATAATGTGCCTTCTGATATGATGTATTCTGAAGAATTGTTTAACTTGATCCTAATCATGAGGAAATATCAGACAAAGCCAAGTAGAGAAACATTATGCAAAACAAACAAACAAACAAAAACTTGGTCTGTACTTTTAATAAAATATCAAGCTAAGAAACACAAAGAAAGGCAGAAAGATTATTCTGGATTAGAGAATATAAGGACATGACAACTAAAGGCCATGCATATCATGGACCAGGGATGAAAAGAGCTGTAAAGAACGTTATAGGAACAATTTGACAAGATTTGAATATGGACTGTGGATTAGGTAATAAAATTTATCAAAGCTATTTTTTTTTAATTTTGATGATTTAAGAGAATGTTCATATTATTCACAAATACACGCTAAAACATGTAAGCTAAATGTCTACAACTTGTTCTAAAATAGCTCAGGAAGGGCGCCTGGGTGGCTCAGACGTTAAGCGTCTGCCTTTGGCTCAGGTCATGACCCCAGGGTCCTGAGATCGAGCCCCACATCGGGCTCCCTGCTCCGTGGGAAGCCTGCTTCTCCCTCTCCCACTCCCCCTGCTTGTGTTCTCTCTCTCGCTGTGTCTCTCTCTGTCAAATAAATAAATAAAATCTTTTAATAAATAAAATAAAATAAATAAATTAGTTCAGGAAAATATATGTGTTGCTAGGTCAGTGAATCAATAGGATAGAGAGCGGATGATAAAGCAAATGGGGCAAAGTATAAACAAATAGTTAATTGGAGAAAGAAGGATATAGACTCTCTTTGTACTATTCTTGCAACTTTATTTGAAAAAAACATCAAAATAAAAAGATACAAAAATAAACCTTTCTCTGAGATGCCTGGGTGGCTCAGTCAGTTAAGCGGCCAACTCTTGGTTTTGGCTCAGGTCATGATTTCAGTGTCATGGGACTAAGCCCACTGTTAGGCTCCGTGCTCAGAGTGGAGTCTGCTTGAGATTCTCTCTCTCTCTCCCTCTGCCTGCCCACCCCCCCCATCTCTTTGTCTCTCAAATAAGTAAAAATAATCTTTAAAAAAAAAAAATCTTTCTTTGACTGTTTTTCTTACTCCTGTCATATCTCCTGACAGAGTTAATTCTGTTTCCATCATTCCTCCCCAGGGAAAAAAAGAGATCATTGACATTGTCTCTCATAAGGTTTGCACTTGGAATTTAGTTCATTTAGACTCTTTTCAGCTATAACTCTGAATGGATTAAAAATGTTTGCTGGTTATTTTCTCCTGTTTTCGTAGAAGTGATGATCTTTTGCAAGCTCCTTTGCCCTAATCTGAAATGGTTAGGTTTCTACACACAGTCTTCTTATAATAATTATTAACTATTAGAATGGAAGGTAATGTTTTTTGAACAGATTTATGTCTTTGGTACTTTAATGTAAGAAATTTAGACATATGGCCACTTCCATTATTAAAAAATGATAATTTTCTCTATGGCTGGCTTTAAAAATGTGTTCTTCTTTATCATCATTAGAAATATGTTTCCTACTGCTTCACAATGATCTTGAGGTCCATGGTCCAGCATTGTATTCCTTACATGGTTATGCAATTTTATTCTATAGTTCCTAAGCAACTAAGAAAAGATTTATGATTTTTATCCAAGCTTAAAGTTATAGTCAAATTACAAGTTCTAGATTTCTTTTATAAAAACTACTCCAATAACTCTGAAGCTATTCTGTGATCTGATTATGATGTGTGGTGTTATGTGCCATTATCTTAGGTTCCTAGATAACCAAGTTTCTTTAAATTTCTTGGAGCTGTAGCATTCCTATGAATGCCATACAAAAATATTTTAAAAGAAAAAAGCTTTATTTTTTCCTTTCATAAAATTATTATAGAATAAAATACACAAAGTTCAAATAAACTTTTATTCAGTCATTGATTTATTGAGAAGTTACCATGTGCCAGGTATTGCTCGGCTAGGAAAACATATCAGTACTAAAATACATCTCCTCCCTTTGGAGTTTACATTTACATTCTACTATTATATTAGGGTGGAGAAAAACAATAAAAAGTAAATAAAATAAATTAGTCATGTGGTAAAATAGAATGTACTACAGGAAAAATGAGAAAGTAAAGGAGATTCTAGGGGGTCAGGAATATCGACATGTGTGTGTGTTTAAATAGGCTACTCTGGGAAGGCCTACCTGTGAAGGTGGCCCTTGAAGAAGAATTGAATGTAAATATTTGCTGAGAAAAAAAGGAAAGTCAACTCTAAGACGTAACTACTATTAAATTTTATCAGTCTTTTTTCTATAGATATTAATATGTTTATATTTCTTGTAACTTGTGATTTGTTACTTAGCCACATGTTTTTTTAAAAAAAATTGTTAAAACTTACTAAATAGTGTTCTGGAACAGTGGTTCTCCAAGAGTTCCAGGGTGCCTCTAAATTTCATAGAAGTACCTCACAGGATACAATTTATGGTCAGGAGAAACTAAGTAGCATTCTTAGCTGCCTTACTCCTTGATTAGAGAATTGAGCACCATATACATTTCATTTGGGAGAAAAAATGCAAGTACTAAAGGAGTTTGGAAAAAGTATGTTTTCCGTACTTTAATGTTGGTCTATGATGTAATTTTATAACTTTCTGAATTAGTCCCATATAGTTATGTTTTTAGATCGCTTATAATTTTCTTCATATATATATATATATATATCTCCTCAATATGATGATGGATAGTTGGAAAGCAGGCAGGCAGGGACCAGCCCCCCCCCGCTTAGAGGAAACCACCCTTAAAAGGATTTTATACCACCCTAGAAGGAGCCCTCTACCCTTTCCCATGTGATTGATAGGTGACAAAAACCTGATTGGATGACAGGTGTAGGGAGGGTTAATGAGATTAAAACAGCCCATAAAAACCCCTAGACTTAGAAACTCTGGTGGCAACCCTCTTGGGTCCCCTCCCTCCTCAGGAGCTTTGTACTATCACTTTGCTATGGCTCAATAAAAATTGCTTTGCTGCCCACCGCTCTGTCTGGTCTACCCCTTCATTCTTTGAAAGGTGTGGCCAAGAACCAAGGGCACCGAAGGAGAAAATCCTGTAACAAATAGACTAGACATCTCTGCAGCTCTTATATGTTCAACAATAGAATGGAATTATGTATGCAAATACTACATATAATTGAAGCATGTTTTGTTTGTCAGATTATCCTATAGCAAGACTATTTATATTTCTACAATCATTACTTAAATGTAGCCATTTATCTGAATACTTCTTTATATAGTATTTTATTTTTAATTGTGAGTCTAATTGGAAAGGAATAGTATCATTGGTATTTTTTATATTTTTATATTTCTTGGCCATTTTTTCAAAGGATGTTGATATCTCCATCGTGTAATTAGATGCACAAAATCCAAAGATTTGTAAAAGATACAGTTGCATTTCATTTAGTTGAATACTGGACTTGAAATTGCTTACTGTGCTTTAGCTCCTCTTCTTTCTAGTCCATCTTTGTAAGCTAATTAATGTTATCTGTCAAGGAGATAGGTGGGTGTCCTAGGTTCTAGGGTGGATGCTGAGATTTGCCTTTGTGCATACACCAGTAGATCTCTATAAGATAAAGATAAAGCTTTTCCTGTAAGTACTTCAATGCTTATTCATGTGCTGTGTAGGCAAGACTAAGAAGTAAAAGGGAAAGTATTGTAGCAAAAATAATATACTACACTTGGAAAATGCTTGTTTTGCCTTATTAACAAAGATAAATCCATGACAAAAAAAATCATTTGGCTGATTTAGTTGGTTGGGGAATTCATTTGTTCCCCAAGAAGTATATTAGGATTCCATCCAGTTCCTCATAATGTATCCAGATGCAAGAAATTTAATTTATGTTTTAAATACAGTAAATGTTCTAGATTAAGGACAGAGTGCCTGCCAAATTTTAAGCTCAGCTGTTTTATTTTTCGCTTAAGATATGAAAAAAAGTATTGAACTATATAAAACCAAATTATTTGCTTCTTAATTTTTTAATTTGCTGACTCGTATCAAACTTTGGAGAGACCTTGCCAGGCTTAGTGCCTATATACTAGGATAGAGCCTGAGGGATGTTTTAAAAAATCAATTTTTATGTGATTAAAACTTAACTAAACATACTGCCATTTGCATCTAACTTTGCTTTGTAAAATGTCTTGGAAAAGTGCCTGTTCTTTAATTTGCTGATAGTTTTGAATGTTAATAATAGAAGTTTAATATAGAAAAAACAAGATGTATGACAAATGTTTGAGAAAACTAAGTGACATTATTTTCTATTCTGTTGTATTTATACAAATGATTAGTCTTTTTAAATACCACAAATCCAATAATAAACTTTCTGTGTCATGGCTATTACCCACCATCACCTTTTCCTTGATCCTAATTGTTCTTACTTGTCTTTTTTTTTTTTTAATTAGTTAACATACATTTGTAATATTAGTTTCAGGTGTACAATATACTGATTCAGGTTTCAAGGCCTTAGATTTCAGTGATAACTTGACTGCCATTTCCAAGGTAGACTGGGGTTACGTTAGACAAGAGTGAAATTTTTTAATGTTCCCTGATCCGTGAGGAATTATGGAAACTTGGGATAAAGAGCAGATATGTTTTGAGTTATACAGTAAAACTGTATGCTTTTAACTCATAAAAGTACATAGAAAGTCAACTAGGCATTGATTTGTATATATGTACATAAGAAGAGAAAATTCAAGAAAGAAAATGGGTAACTGGACCAAATCCCAATGTGTGTGTGTGTGTGTAGGCTTCCCCACACCAATAAGAATTCAACTCAATTCTGATATTATCTATCCAGCATCAGACTCCACAGTAGAGGGCTCAGTCCCACAAGACTGCCTTCCACTTCAGATGCTAATCACAAGCCCAGGTTGTTATTTGTGCTTCTGAGCAACCTGCTACAAATTGAAAGTTCCAAAGACCTTTCCCAACTCAGGATACCAATTGCAAGTCCAGGTTGTTACCTGTACTTCTGACCAACTGGCCATAAATCAAAGGTTCCCCAACCCTCTCCTTCGATTAAATGAATTTGCTAGAATAGATCAGAGAACCCAAGAAACCCATTTAGCCACTGGATTACCAATTTATTACAAAGGGATGCAAATCAAAAGCCAGATGAAGAGATACATATGGTGAGGTCCCTAATGAATCAGTTTCTGTCCTATGGAGCTTAGGGCCCAGCATGGTGGCATGTGGAAGCATTTTGGCTCCCCAACTTGGAAGATCTCCTAATCTCCTCCTTTCATCATTTTTTTTGGAGGCTTCATTACATGGGCATGATTGATTAAATTATTGGCCATTGATCATTGGTAATTGATTCAACCTCTAGCCCCATTCTGTCCCTGCCCCCACCTCAATACCCCTGAAATCAGAGAGTGGGACTGAAAGTTCCAATCCTCTATTCATGGTTGGTTCCCCTGGCAACCAGCTGCATCCCTAAGTGCTTTCCAAAAGTTACCTCATTAACATAAGCCAGTTGTGGTGGAAGGGGTCTTGTTATTCATAACAAGACGTTCGTCTCATTTTTATCACTCTGAACATCTTCAGAGATCAAATATAACAAAAGATGCTCCCATTGCTCTTATGATCAGGAAATTCCAAGGGACGTAGGACTTGTGGGCCAGGAACTATGGATGAAGACCAACTATATATGAGAAATATATTTTTGTCATCTGAATGACCAAACATTTATATTTCTCATAAGCCACAATTTGCAGAGGTCAATTTAAAACATGTTGAATTTAATATGTCACATGACATATGTGAGGTTTAAAACATATGCAAAAGTACTCAAAGAGTAGTTATATTTTCATAGCTATGGAGAGAGTTACTAGTTACTATATAGGGGTAAGTTAAACTTGACAATGAGAAGTAATGCTAAAGCACAAAGAATAATAATGGGTGTTGATTTTTCCATGTTCTTGATGTTAATAACAGAGACTGACAATTAGAAATCGATTCAAGTTTTATTGGTAGTAATATAAAGATAACTTTGCATTTAGACTCAGCTGCATTCCAGATTTAAACTAATCTATTATTTCATGTATTGGAACTGATACCTCCAGTCATCTCTACACATAAGAGAAAATCTTTGGGTTTAAACATATCCTTTATGGTTATTTCTGCCAGGAGATGGAGTACACATGCAGTTGTGTTTGGCTTCTTAGCTTATAATTATTACATTATGTCTTCTTTTCCATAAATTCATGTAAAAATATTGTAGCTAGGATGACTCAAGAGGGAAGAGCTGTTCTAGGGATGAAAAACCAACCATCCCATCTGAATGATGGCTCTGTATATAAGTTCTATATTCCTAAAAATCAAACTACCATACAAAATTTAACTTTTCTTAAATATTCTATATTCCTCTATTTTTCAGAATTGCATATTCTGCCTAGTAGGAAAGGGGTGGAGAGCTTAGATGACTAACCAACTACTAGCTAGATAGTTACTCTCTTTAGTATGACTGGGTTTAGAGTTAGAGTGAGGATGCATGTTAAGATGACAGCCGAACAAAACACTTGTGAATGCAATGAGTCATGTGCATCTCCTCTTTCTCTTTATAAGTGTTTTAGATATATAAAACTGAAACATTTTTCTCCATACTTTTCTTGTTGCTGGTTTTACTGTTTGCAAATTTTATTTATTAAGAAGAGTCTCCCAAAAGATACAGGAAAGTAGGGAAAATAAGCATTTATTATATTGGAATAACATGCACTCAATCTTCTGACATCAAATCCCTAAGTAAACTTAGTAGGGGAACAATTTAGAGTCCATTGTTATCAGTTAGCTATTGCTACAAATTGCAGCAACACAAACCATGCTCAAACTCAGTAGCTTAAAACAACATTTGGTTTTATTCTTACATTGGCAAAATAGCTGTGATTCAGTTGATCTAGTCTGGGTCTGAATGTGTAGCTCTGTTTTAGGTTGTGGTGGCCGAGATGTCTTGGGCCCGCCTCATTCTCCTCTCATTCTCTTTCTGTGAACAGAAACCTATGCGCTTCCCATGGCAATGCTAGAGATGTAAAAGTGGCTGTAAACACACAAAGCCTTTTGCTTAGCTAGGCTTGTAACCGGCATACCGGTGCTTCCGCCCACGTGCCGTTGGTTAAAGAAGCCCATGCTATTATGGGTTGAATTGCGTCTTCCCAGAATACGTCAATGTCCTAACTCTCAATACCTATAAATATGACCTTAATTAGAAATTGGGTGTTTGCACATGATCAGGTTAAGCTGAAGTCATTAGGATAGGCCTTAATCCAATATAAAGCACTTAATTCTTTTTTTTTTAAGATTTTTTTTAAATTTATTTGCGAGAGAGAGAATGAGAGACAGAGAACATGAGAGGGAGGAGGGTCAGAGGGAGAAGCAGACTCCCTGCTGAGCAGGGAGCCTGATGTGGGACTCGATCCCGGGACTCCAGGATCATGACCTGAGCCGAAGGCAGTCGCTTAACCAACTGAGCCACCTAGGCGCCCAAAGCACTTAATTCTTATAAATCAAGAAACACCTGAAGGTACCAGAAGCTAGGAGAGAGGCATACAACTAATGCTCCCTCAGAAGGAACCAGCTCTCCCAACTCTTTGATTTCAGAATTCTGGAGTCTAGCCTAGTGAGACAGTCATGTTTCTCTGGGATGTAGTAGGACATATTTTTTGTGTGTACATGCTCACGTACAGATAAGTTATTGCTATTTTCCTGCCATTCACTTGAATTCATAGTTTTGTATCCTGAATGAGAAACCCCCAGTGATATTTTTCACTCCTAAGAAAGGTCAGCATCATATAACCTAAACCTTCTTGTATGTTTTTATTCAACTTCATAGATGGCAGTATTTAAAATATAGTATTTCTCTAAAGAGTAGAAACCATTTTCTTCAGCAATTCTTAGCTTTCAAGGAGGTGGAAAAAGGTGGGGGGGATTGATTACCCAAAGAAACAAAAGCTTTTCCAAATCATTAAAAAAAAAAATGGAACTGGCATTATTCACAAAGTTCCACAAATAGTTCTGAATATATGCTCTAAATGAATAGCGTGTACACGGGCAAATGGAATCAACGAGTTCAATAAAGCAGAAAATCTATTAAAAACCTGCTACAAACAACAACTTGTTATGGATGTTACAGAAATTTCTTTAGAAAATCTCCTTTCAGTTGCTTTTTCCATTTAGTTACTCTGTCAATATTTATTGCATACTCATTGGATACAAACTGCATAATAACTATGGAATACCACCTTCTAAGTGTGGAAACTAAGTTTGTCTATTTTCCTGTCACACTGCTTGAACAATTATAGTAGCCAACTGAGAGCTGAGAAGGGTATGAAACTGATTAAACTGTTTTCCTTTCAGGTCGACCATGCATATGATCATTGACATTACCATATGTCATTATAAACATGATATTTATGTGTGGAAGGCAACTTTAATCCATACCTTAGGGCAACTCAGCTTTTAAAAAAACTTGAGAATCCACAGTGCAAACATGGTTATGGAAACATTTGAAATATTATTCTTGAGCTGTGTACCAGAGTTTTGGGGAGTGATTTTGTTTTTGTTTTTTGTTAGTATACAGACATCAGAATTAATTTTCCTTAGCAAAACAAGTGTCATCCGGTAGCTATGTTTACTCAGAAATGTGTAGGTGCCACCAACGTTGCATCATCTGATGGCCAGGATCATCCAAACAGCACTTAAATTCTGTTTGGGCCTGTGTATCCCCACTTGGCTCAATGCACTTCATTTTGTGGAGAACTGTTACCCGACCCATGTTGGCTGCTCCTGCCCTCAGATCAAGCACCAATCTTGACGTACACCTCCCTGAGTGTCTGTGGAAAGAGAGTGGGTAAATTAGAAAATTAGTTTATAAATGTGTGTATGCTGCTGATAAATGTTTGGATGTTTGGCAGTATCACCCAGTAGTGAAGCTGTTGCAGGGAGGTGCAAATCCTCCATTTACCTTTAGCTATCTGAGGCTACTGAGATTTACTAGACAACAGCAATAATGAAAATTTCCTTGGTTCAGCTTACACATGACCCACCCATCTGACAATTACTTGAAAGATAGTCAGGAAGAGGTGTGTGTGTCTGTGTGTCTGTGTGTCTGTGTGTGTGTATGAGAGAGAGAGAAAGAGGAAGAGAGGGGGAGACAGAGAAAGGGAGAGGAGAGGCAAAGAGGGGGAAGAGGAGAGACTGACAGAGAAGTGAACTTTGTCTGAAATCTTACAAAGGAGGGGAGGTGAAGGAAGAAGTCTTATTGCCGTCCTGCCTTCTCATTGCGATTTCCATTCCCAAGAACCCTAGTAAATCAAAGCAGTAGTCTCTCTTTTACATTCTTTCTGTATGTTCTCTGATGGTGGGGATGCTTTTATATTAATTTTGTATCTCTACGGCCCAACACAATTCTGGGCACATAATGAGTACTCAATAAATGTCTGGTACATTAAAAAGTGAATGAAGAAATCGTTATTTCTCAGTTTTCAAAAAATTTCAATAACATATCTTATTTCTCCATTTTTCTCTAAGTAGCTCCCTATTTTAGCAAGAAACAATAAGTGTGATATGATCATTACATTTTTTAATATTTGTAGACAACCATGCTTAACCTCTGTGCCTCATTCTTTTTCATCTTTAAAACAGAACTAATATTAGTACCTAGCTCACAGGTGTGTTATGCATGGATTCAGTGCATGTGAATTGCATTGAGCTGTGCTTCCCACATAGTAAACACTCAATAAATCTCTGCAATTATTACAATCCCATTTTGTCAATATGGGATATTGCTCAAATGTTAATGGTAAAGGTACAGTTATTAAAGCTGATATATTTTACGTTGTTTTCAATTCTTTCATCTTTTTAAATGCACTGCCAAATTTTCTGGCATATAAACTATGCCACAAACACAGGAAATATTTAAACCTAATTCAGAAGATCAGAATAACATAATTAATATTATTAATTTAATAGTAATATACTCAAATTTGTGTTCTATAAGCTAAGGATATTCTTTATTCTCTAGTGTCTATGGAGCATCTACAAAATTATATATATATTTTTTAAATTATATTATTTTGCAGGCCACAAAAAATTCTCAACAAATTTTGAAAGTAAAAATAGCAGAGGTCACATTTTATGACCACCAAACTATAAAACTAGATATTAACTTTTAAAATTTAAAACTTGAAAAATAAAGAACATTGCCTTAAATCCTGGGATAAAACGGAAATAGAAGTGTGATGTGATTATAGTCTATTTAGAAAATAATTACAGTACAAACACTATATTTTATTTGATGGTGTTCAGCCAATACTGTAGTTGGCAGAAAATGTGGTGTGTCTTAAATGTTCCCACAGTTTTGCAAGTAAAAGGAAAATAATAAACTGTGTAGTTAACTCAAGAAATAGAAATATAATGTCAAAAAAAAAACACAAAATAGCAAAGAAAGTAGGAATTAAGACTCTGAATAGCAGAAGCTAAGCAGTTAGGAAACAGGAATTCCTAAGTGCTTACTGATGAAGACATTTAATATTTTCTTTGAAGAGTAATACCATCCACATATACCTAGCAGGTGTAATCAAGACAAAAATAAATTGTAAAGAGATAATATTGGAAATAAGGAAGGTCTTTTAAAATAAAAATAATTGAGAAAAATATAAACGTATTTGGAAGATTTTTTAAATATGAAATAAAAATCTGCAGGCCTATATGTTAATACATTAAAAAATCTAGGAAAAAAAAGGATTTTGTATGAAATATGAATCAACAAAATCAGCTTGTGAAGTAGAACACCTGAGTACTCAAATACAGAAGACCTTGAAAATTCTATCAAAGAACTACTTCCAGAACAATGTCAGTTTTCTTTCAAAGGTTAAAGAGCCAACTAACTTCTATTATATTTTAAACATTTGAAAGCATAGAAAATAGAATTTTTTTTTTCAGATTCATGTTTTAAGCCAGCAATACTTAACAAAGTTAGCATAGAATAGTAGAAAGTGGAAAAAAATAGTAGAAAGTGAAAATCATAGCCAATCTCACTTAAAAATAAACATGCAAAAATTTAAAAATTATATTGTTGGGTATTCATAATTATTATGTTCTATTTCCTTCATAAAGAATCCGACAAAATATAATTTTCCTTTTAATTAGATGAGTCATGAGTACACAGGCTTCCTTTTTTTAAATTCTACATTCTTGTGTCTTATATCTTTTATAATATAATACTTTGAAAAAAAAAATCTGTTATGTTGAGAATAGATTCTGAAAGCAGAAAACCAGAGGATAACATGGTGGTCCAGGTACAAGATGATAATGACTTGGACTCTGGCAGGAGTCACCAAGTAAAAAATGATTTGATTGAGAATATTTCTTAATGTTATATTTAACAGAATTTTCTGATAAGAACTGATGAATGAAAAATATCTCCTATGTTTTTGGCTTGGGTAATACATTTGATGGGGGAATGTTGGAAGAAGATTTTGATCTAGTTAAGAGTGCAACTAAGAGTTAATATTTTTGATATTTCAATACTTTAAGGTATCTATTAGGTCTCCAAGAGAATATTTCAAGTAGTCAGTTCAATATATAAGTTAGAGGTCAAGTGAGTGGTCAGGTCTGGAAATACAAATTGGGAAATACAATGATCCTTAAAGCCATGAGGCTCAATGATACCCTTCAGGAGAGAATGGAGATGGAGAAAAGAGGAGACTCAAGGACTGTTTCCTGTGGCTGTTCAGAATTACAGTGTCTGAAGGAGGTCTGCAAAGAAGAGGAATCAGCCGAGTGCATAAGAAAGAGTGACCATTTCATGAAGAAAAATGCTAGGAGGGAATGAGGTCTAAAAATTAAATTGAGAGATGAAGACCTCTGAGAGTCGGGGACCTGGGGCAGCGGAGGAACTGAGAAAAAGAGATGACAGTATAGCGAGGCACAGGGGACCCCGAGCTAACAGCCCGAGGCCCCGAGGTTTATTTTCCATACTCTTATATACCTTCCACAGCGATATAGATCTATAATGATTTACAGCAGAGGCGTAGTAAGGCACATTCCTCCATGTATACAGGATTAGTCGAGCACGTAAGAATCTTTAAAACAGAATAAAGGAACAAAGAGGGGAGTGCACAGCCGTGCTGTTTACAGCTGGCTTCCTATCTACTAAACATCTTCTGCTGTGTACTTTAGAACAGACCACACACATCCCAAGGGCATTTCACTCTGATCCTTTCCGGTTATTTTTAACCCTGCAATCCCGAGTTTTCTCAGAGATCTCAGAGTCTGAGCAAACATGCACCAGTGGTTGTTGTGGCGTTCTGTTTCCTACAGAGAGAGGCTTGCATGAAATAAAACAGATGATGCAAATGCTATAGGTAGTTGGTTAATATGAGACCTATGGTTTGAGTTAAAGTGATAAAAAATAGGTAAAATGGATGAGAATTCTTTTTAAGTTGGAACTTCTTATAGGAAATGTATATTCTAATGGGAACTCCTCAGTAGAGAAGAATATATGGATGCTGAAGATTAGGGGTGGCATGTATATTGGAGCAAAAGCCCTGAATGAAGATGTGAATGGATCAAGAATACAAGTGGAAGAGCTGTCCATGGCATAGTCGCCCATCACAGCAGAAGGAAGAAAGATGTAGGTACAGATGCAGAGAGTTACTAGATTCGGACATGAAAAGATGATTGGGTTCTCATCCACTTGCTTCTGTTTTCTGAAATACGATACAAGACTATCAACTGAGAGTGGAAACGGAGGTGGCAGTGGAGGTTTATGAAAAGAAGAACTGAGATAGAGATCTCAGAAAGTGGGATAGTGACTTGGGCAGGAAAATTCACCCTGGTTTGCTATACTATCTAATAAGAGTGGTGGGGCCAATGGATTGGAGGGAAGTGAAAGAAAGAATTTGAACAAGAACTTGGCAAGTGAGAGTGGAGGTGGTGGTGGCCACAATCGAGGAGGCTGAGCGAGATGGACTAGATGGGCCGAGATGCAGTGGATTACATGTCTGTGTGGGGAGGGTGACTGGAAAGACTTGGAGTTCTGCTCAACACTGAAGAAAGAAATATGTACCTCATATGGCGATATGTACTAATGGTCACTTAGTGGGGGGTGACTCTCGACCTGAATTATGTATTGCCTATTCTGAGTGAGCTCCTTGACAGTGAGTTCCATTTGGGGGTTTGCACGTGGGAGAGGAACGGTGGTTTTACCCAGTACACATGGCAACTTTAGGACTTCTCTTAAATCCAGTTGTGGGATTAGGGTTCTAAATTCAAACTGATTTAGATACAACTCCTGATCTTTCAGCGCTTATAGTCTAAATCATAGTTCAGATAACAATGTTTATTTAACTTAGAAATAAACATTTTAAACATAGTAACTCTCACAAATATTTTGTAAACATTAATTTGTGCCCGGCTAGAGGAGGGTGATTTTCATATCTGCTGGGCTGCTTCCTCCTTAGCTCTTCTATTTTTTTTTCTTAATGACCCACTCCCAACAGGCATTTTGAGACTCATTGTTCATTGAGGTAATTCACTTGCGTATGATTTAAAATGGGTATTAGTTTAGGAAAAATACAAGTTCTTTTCTATTACCTAACAGTAGTCCTGTATCAAATTTCTCCAACTAGAAGTTTATGCAAGTGGATTATTCTGGCTCCTAGTAGAAATGTGTCCAGAAATATGACCACCAACTTCACTATAATCAAAATCACATAAGAAATGGACAGCAAAATCATCTCTGCTTATTTGTCACAGATTCAGTCTAGAAACAGACCATTCTATTTTTCCCTGCTCCCTAATACTTCTATAAAGATATAGAAATACAATATGTCAATTTTGCTTTATATTTCTGTATGCATCTTGGCATTCAGTGCTTAGGGAGGGGTAATCTCTTGTTATTAAGCAATGAAGTCATATTTCCCCTTTTAGCTAAGGTACTAGGAAACTCAAGCTAATTCAAATGTCAAAATGTGATAATTTATCACGAGCTACTCCTTTGCTTTTGTGCATAACCATTTTTAACTAGCATTGGCTCTTGCTTTTATTCTTTTGGCCTTATTTCAATGGGTCACTTGTACTGATCCTATTTATTATAAGCTTCCCATGGTCCTTTTGGATGTAGTCAGGGAAAAAATGCTCAGCATTTATTTTTATTTTCACATTATTTAGAGTTTCTTACTATACTAGCTCTACTTCATCTCTTGCCTTATCTAGAAAATGGCAACCTTGAAAAGATCCCCTTACTTACCCATACTCAGCTCTCCTAACTGAGCTCTTATCCATTCAAATCTAAATTCACCTCTCCTTTGTCAGGTCTTTGAATGCGCTGAGCTTGCCTTGGACCTTTCTTTTGTTTTCAACATTCTCTCTCCACTTCCTCCTCTATTTAATTACCGCTCTTCCTCAGATGTCCCTTTAGAGATCAGTTATTGACCTGTTGGCCAGTTGCTTCCCTGTTCCCTTGTTCTCCAACCAGATTTGATTAAGTGCTCCCTCCTATGCTCCCAAAGTCCTCCCCATCACAGTCTCCACGAAGCTATATTTTAATTTTTTGTTTATATAACAGTATTCTTCATTATCCCAGCAGTTCCATGAGAATAAGGACTCTGCACATTTTGTTTATAGCTACATCCTCCAAAACTATATATGCTCAATTAATATGTCTTGAATGCATGTATATATATTTCTTCTGACTCAATATATTAGAAATATTTTAATTTAGATCTCAAAATATATACTTTTTATATTTTTATCTGAATATGAATCTCAGTAATTAAATATTCCATCTAAAATAGCATGGATGTTTATGAAATTATTCATTGAACATTTTCTTTTTCTTTATTATAGAGATAATTTCCTACCTTTCTGTTATGTTTTAATTGCATGGATTTGAAGGCCAGCAATATATGGGAAATTTTACTGGTCAGATTACTATGCTGAATTTATTCCATTTTGTTTTACTTAACTGTGATATAAAGAGTTTCAATTAGCACACTGGCAGCAATAAAATCCTTTGTCAATACATTATAGCAATATTCTAAGCATGAATGCGTTTTAGTAGGGACACAAATCATTAGTAATGAAGTGGTCCTGTGACAGATTAGAAAAATCTAACTAAGCAGAATGACCTAACATGCATTTTGCTTATCAAGTGGAGATTGAAGATGAGTTGCACCACCAGGCAGGCTCCAGATTATAGAAGTCAGTAGTTGCCCCAAACTTTTCTGAATATAAAAGTCTAATTTCTTCTTTCCTAGCTTATGAATTAACACATCCACATTTTCACTTTTAAAAAGTGACAAATTGACAAAATTATAGAAAAATAAAATATGTACTTTTAGTTTGATGCTCTTGTTTATTAGATAAAATGAGAAAGCTAAAAACTCAGTTGATGAAGCAATTTACCCAGCGTGCTATGGCTTGTAAATAACACAAATGTACCTAGTGTGCAAATGTTCTGACTTACAATGATTTATGTCTACGTAGAAGTCCCTGTCTGGATTATTGGCTCCAGAATGTATGTTTCAGACTACTAAATGGAAGTTTACAAAATTATTCTTCTGCTTCTTGCTTGCTGATATATGTCAGCTGAGACCATGTAGGCATCAAAAGCACACCATACTATGCTGCATTGAAACAGAACTGATCATTAAATAAAAACTTCATAATATGAACACTGTTTTCTTGCAGAGAGACAAGAATTATTGCATGTTAATCTCATTGTAGAATATAAAATGCTTGTAATTAAATTTTTCTGAGTGAATAAAAACCTTGGATTACATACTTCCAAGGAGACAGGGTTGTTTGTTTCACTATTACATATACAGATGGATTTAAACAAATAGACATAAAGAAGTTACAGAGTAGTAGAGATTCTGACATAGCAGCTATCATGACCAGAAAATTCACTCAGCATTATTTTACTTTAAAACATGATATTCAAATACTGGAAAATAGTTTACTCTATTAAGTTGAGCATTGTGAAATGCTAAAAGCTTATTTGAAAGTTAATTTGCTTAGCAATTCCTGTAATTTAAAAATAAAGGTGAACTTTAATAAAGCCCATATGAAAATCATTAAGAAATCTGGATTATTTTGAATTAATGAGATTTTACTGTAATGAGAATTTAAAGTCCTTGTCTTCCATTGTTATATTTACTTAGCTTAATTCTTTCTTAATTTTCCACTTACCTAAAGAAGCAGATTTATGCTATAATTTTTCTATGCATGTAAACAGCAGATTTGTGGTAGAGATTTCCTCTCTGAACTCCAGAGAGATGAAATATAAATGAGGACTCACTCTTTTCTGATTTGGTTAATGTCATTAACAGTGAATTGTTTAAAGGAGGCAAGGACATAACTATTGAGGATCTGAGGTTAATATGGGGATGGTTAGTTTGATTTTGCTATATCTGTATCCTAGTCCTCCAAAAGTCTTTTTTGAATTAATTAAAATCAATTTAAATTAATTTTATTTGAGATTTGAGAAAGTCTGTCTAACTTAAGGCAATTGTAGATATACTTCCTTGAATCATGCAAAAGATAATATAAAATTGAGGTTAGAATACAATCTAAACAGTAACACCATCAAAGTTCTAAACATAGCTAATCAGTCTGCCAAGTGTGCGATTTCCACTAAATCATCACATCACCTTCACATTTTTGTGGATGTGAAATGAGTATAATGATGCTATTGAATTGTTAAAGATTAAATGAGATAATGCAGGTAAAACAGTTAATACGGTGACTGGCACACAGCACTGAACAAACCTAGCTATTAACATAACTTTTAACTGTTACTTAGTATTTGAGGATACTGGCTGAGATAATATTGCCCTTTGAAAAATGAATTAAGGTCCAAAAATGTATCAAATAAAGCCTTAAAATATAAAGACTCTAGCTTTGAATGATGATAGATATTTTTAATCCACTCCCATCCCCCTGAGCCTCATTAAATACAACAAAATAAGAATACAATGAAAAGAATCAAACTCTGTATTCAAAGAGAAAGAAAATAAATTATCAAAATCTAAACCACAGATCATGAAGAATATCTACCCAGCAGGGAAACTGAGCTAAAACAAGAAGCTGACACAGAGCTCCACAAAACTAGGAAGGATATAGATGCAGCTAAAAGAAATGTTCAGCCTTGAACTGCTCTTATAATGAACTTTGTTGACAGTGATAAGATCGAGAAGGATGGGCAGGACATTCCCTGACTGGGAAGTGCCCCTGCACCTCCCCACTGGATCCTGCCATCCAGCAGATGAGGTGGAGCTATAAGGAGGGGTGGTTGGGAGTAGGGGTTGGGGGGAGAGTATAATCACCAGCAATACCTTTAGTTACTACCATAGAGTCTACAAACTGAAGAGATGTGGGAGGAATTGAATTGGTAGTGAAAAACATTCTCACAAATAGAAAACCAAGCTCATATGGCTTCTTTATTGAGTTCTAGACAATATTTAAGGAAGAGATAGTACAAATTCTATCAAACATCTACAGAATATTGAAGAGGAAGAAATGCTTTCTAGATCAGTTTCTGAGGCAAACATTGCCCTCTAAAAAAAAAAAAAAAGACACTATAAGAATAGAATACTATTGAGCTGCTTCTGTTATGATTATAGACATAAAACTTCTAAACAAAATTTAAGCAAATTAAGTATTATATATATATATATAAAGACTAATGCATCATAATCAAATAAGGTGTATCCTAAAATGCAAGGTTGTTTTGACATTTAAAAATCAATATAATAAATGATAAAATAAACAATTCACTATATTAACAAATTAAAAAGAAAATAATATGATTATTTCAAAGACACAGAAAAAGAATTTGACAAAATCCAACATCCATTTTTTTTTTTAAAGATTTTATTTATTTATTTGAGAGAGAGAGAATGAGAGAGAGAGAACACATGAGAGGGGATAGGGTCAGAGGACGAAGCAGACTCCCTGCCGAGCAGGGAGCCCGATGCGGGACTCGATCCAGGGACTCCAGGATCATGACCTGAGCCGAAGGCAGTCGCTTAACCAACTGAGCCACCCAGGCGCCCCCAACATCCATTTTTAATGAATAATCATAATATAGTAAGAATCAGAAGGAACATGCTCAATTTGATAAAGGCCAAATATGAAAAAAAGACAGTTAACATCTACTTAATGGGTGAAAGAGGAAATGTTTCCCCTTAAGATCAGAACAAGTTAAAGGTATCCATTCTCACCACTTGTATTTATCATTCTGCTGGAGATTCGAGCTGGTTCAATAAAACAAGAAAAAGGCATGGAAGTCATGCTTGGCAAGGAACATGGAAAGGAACAAAATGCCTTTATTCACAGACAACCCTGATCATCTATGTAGAGAATACATCAACATTTTTAAAACTCTTGAACTTATGAGCATATTTATCAAGGTTGAACAATACAAGATAAACAGGCAAAATGAATTGCATTTCTAGATACTGGCAATAAATAGCCACAACTTGAATTTAAAAATACCACTTATCATAGCATCAAAAACTTGAAATATTTAGGAATGAAGCTGAAAAAAAACGATGTGCATGATCCATACACTGAAACGTAGAAGGCATTACTGAGAGTGAGGAATGTCTAACCAAATGGCGAGACAGACTATGGTCATGTTTCAGAAGACTGAATACTGGTAAGGTATTAATTTTCCCCGAATTTATCTGTAGAGTCAATACATTCCACATCAAAAGCCCAGCAGGGTTGTTCTTGTTGAAAATGACAAGCTGCTTCTGAAACTCATATGGAAATATAATGGGCCTGTAATATCCAAAATTACTTAAAAAAAAAAAGAAACTAAGTTGGGCATGTAACACTTCATGACTTTAAGAATAATTTTAAAAACATAATTATCGGGCACCTGGGGGGCTCAGTCGTTAAGCGTCTGCCTTCAGCTCAGGTCATGATCCCAGGGTCCTGGGATCGAGTCCCACATCAGGCTCCCTGCTCTGTGGGAAGCCTGCTTCTCCCTCTCCCACTCCCCCTGGTTGTGTTCCTGCTCTTGCTGTGTCTCTCTCTGTCAAAAAAATAAATAAAATCTTAAAAAAAAAAAAAAACATAATTATCAAGACAATGTGACATTGGCATGAACTGATCAGTGAAGCAAAGTATAGAGTTTTCAGAAATAAATGAAAACAGCCAAGATTTTTTCTATACAACACCAACAGCATGAGCTTACGTAAAAGGAAGAAAAAAAAAAAAGAATTTTAAATTGGCCTTCATCAAAATTAAATTTTTTACTCTAAAGATTAAACACTTAAAAGAGTTAGTTAAGAGAATGAAAAGACATACTGAAATTAAATATTTGCAAATCATATATCTAGCATAGAATTTATATCTATAATAGAACTTATATCTATAATAGAACTTATATCTATAATATAGAGTTCTTTACAAATAAAGTGTTCTCACAACTCAATGATGAGAAATGACCTAATATTTTTTTATAAAAATGAGCAAATTCTGAACAGACATTACATCAAAAAGGATATATAGGTAGCAAAGCAGTAGATGATAAAATCTTCAACATCATTAGTTATTAGGAAATGCAAATTTATGCCCAATGAGACACTCTACCAGCCTATTAGCATAGACACAATTAAAAAGACTTACCATACTAATTGAGGGTAAGGAAATGGAGCAATTGGACCTCTCCTACCCTGCTGGTGGGAATGTGAAGTGGAATAATCTTTATGAAAACAGGTTAACCATTTCTGAAAAAGTTCCAGGTTAAGCCTGCCACACGCCAACCGTTCCACTTCTAAGATATTTGCCTGAGAAGAATGAAACTGTAGGTATACAAAGACACATATTCATAGCAGGTGTGTTTATAACAACCAACAGCTAGAAAGCTACCTAATTGCATTAAGAGGCAGATGGATTAAATTGTGTACTTTTATGCAAGGAAATACCACCCAACAATAAAAGGAAATAAAATATTGATACATGCAACGTGTGTGAATCTGAAAATAATTAAGCTGAGTGAAAGGACACCAAAAAGAATACATGGTATATGATTCTACTTATATAAAATGATATAATGCAACTTCACCTCCAGTGACAGAAGATCACCAGTTGCCCAGGAACAGAGAAGGAGAGGGAAGTTAGGATGGGAGTGGTTGTAATGAGGCATAAACCTTTGGTGATGATGAAAGTGTTCTTTATCTTGATTATGGTGATGCTTTCCAAGATCATACATATGTAAAACTTTATCAAGTTTTATACTTTATATATGTGCAGTTTAATGTATATCAATTATATTCCAGGGAAGTAACTTTTTAAAGCTACTATCTGAAAAATATTTATGTTAATTGGTGGTTTCTCTTAATTAGATCTGAGTGTTCATCTTAAGGTACTAGAACTCTATGTAAAACACCAGAAAGAATAGAGGGAGAGAATTGAAAAATGCAGACTTAAGTTGTGTTGGTAATTAAATTTTAACTTGAGAACTGGAAAACAACAGACGGTAAATAGTCTATGCTAACATATGAAAATTGTTTATGAATACGATGGTGGAGATTTAGAAAAGTACTATGGCTCTCCTAAGACTTTTGTGTTTCTGCCAAAGGCCCTTATGGCTCTAGAGGAGATTTGGGGAAAATAAATCTAGTGAGGGGAATAAGTGAAATGGTGTCCCATTCTTCTCAGCTGCTTGATTCTTACCGTCCATTTTCATTGAATTATTGGAAACTGCTGCACAGTGAGCAGAGATGAATCACATTCATCTGATAAGAATCCAAAGCAGAAAATGATAAAGGAATGAAAAGGATATACATATAGGGCTTAACTTTTTTTTTTTTCCCCTGATGAAATTCTTTGTTAAAAAATAAGAGAGAGAGAGAGCTGGTAATGTATCCTCACCCCTATATTTTCAGGGCAGTCTCCATCACTCTACAATTTGAGGCTGAGAGATCCTTTTAGACTCATAATTTGAACCAAGTAGTTTTTGTTTTTCATTTTTATTTGTGCTCATGGAAACTTGACATTAAAAGAAAAATCCCTAGCAATGGTGAACAAGGGCTTTTGTCAATATTATATGATTTGTATTTATAGAAACCGTTGAACTGACTATTTATTTTGTCTCAAAACAGCCCAACACTGTATAAAGTTTTGGAGGAAGAGATACATGATGAAAGATTAAAAACCTGGAACTAGAGGGCAGGAGGGTAACTCAAGAAGTCTTCACTATATCATCAGTTGTCATGTGTCTTTACCAAAGATAGAAGAATACAAAATGGGCCCAAGTAAAATCACACAATGAAGAATATATAATACATACAAAGACAACTTCCTGGTTCTCAGGATTATTACCTTATGAAATGTGTTCCTGAGGCAAGGATAGTTGGGCTAGAATCTTCCTTGTCTGAGCTATTTTTGGTGCAATCTATTCTGAAGACTTGTGAAGATGATTCCTCTTCCTTTGACTGTATGAAAGCCAGTTAAAATATGGAGGGGGGGGAATCCATTTATGAAATAGCTTGTTATGTGATAATTTTATGCTTTTCTCTAAGGACAAAATTATATAGATGGGGTTAAGAATGAGAGTTCCAAGCTATGTCTATATGTATTTCTTTTTATTGACTCGCTCTAGAATGTAATGAACCTTTTAAATTTATACATTCAGAATTGTGTTTACCTCAAGAAAATTCTCTTATGTCTTATCTTTATTAGTTTGTATTTTATTCAATTGTTTCCTTTCCTTAGTAATATAAACAGGCCATGTTTTTATTCTTTTTTATTCTTTTTTTTTAAAGATTTTATTTATTTATTTGACAGAGAGAGAGAACTCAAGCAGGGGGGCAGCAGAGGGAGATGGAGAAGCAGGCTCCCCACCAAGCAGGAAGCCCAAGGCAGGGCTCAATCCCAGGACCCTGGGATCATGACCTGAGCCGAAGGCAGACACTTAACCAACTGAGCCACCCAGATGTCCCTATTCTTTTTTTTTTTTATCATTTTCATTTTTTTATTACATTTTTCCTTTGCATCCTGGAAGAAGTCTCTCTGCATTATTCACATTATTCAATTTTTATCATTTAGATCAACGGCTTCTAGGATGATTTTTAATTGTTACTGTGTTTTAAGACTTTTATTCTAAACTTTACAATTGTTGCTAATACTTTTTAAGTTAAAAAGTGATACATGCTTAGTGCAACAAATATAACAATGTTATACAATTATCTATCATCTATCTATCTACTTAGCTATATTTCACCTTTAGTTGTAAGCAATGCTAAAGCTGTTACTCATATAAACACAAATAAGACATATATAAAAATATTTAGGTCTTATAAGAAAACTTTTTTTTCTAATTGCAATAGTTGTAATTAATTCACATATTCGTATGACAGCAGTATTGTGCTCTTCTTTAACTTTTAATTTTCAAAAATCCAAATCCAAAAAGTTTATAAAAAATACATTGAAGAGCCATACACCCTTCATCTAGATGGCAAATTGTTAATATTATTATTTTGTGACCCAGCTGAAATAACTGGCAGGTATCATATACCCTTCATCTCTAAAACTTAGAACAAGGAGGAAAATTGGAGGAGCACACGGAAGAAATATGTTATTGTTATTCTTACCTCGTCAGAATTTACTGAGCCCAAACAATGATCAGATTTAACAGATTTAACATTAATAATATATTATTTAATAAAATCCATATTAACATTTTCACAGATGTTCTTAGGTAACTTAGAGGTTTCTTTCTTTCTCTTCTTCTTTCTGATCCAGGATCCAATCCAAGACCATAAATTGCATTTATTTTTTATGTCTCTTAAGTCTTCCTTTCTCTAAAAATGTTTCCTTGCCTTTCTTGACTTATTCTTAAGAGAACAGGCCAAATGTTTTGGAAAATATTCCTCAGTTTGTTTTTATCTGATTATTTTATTAGGATTAGACTGAGGTCAAGCATTTTTGGCAGGAATACCACAAAAGTGTCATTATGTCTTTAGAGCATCAGATTGCCCTCATTTTGTCCCATTATTGTTCATTAAAATGTTGATCACTTGATTAATGTGATGTCTACCAAATGCAACACTGTAAAGGCACTTTTTCCTTTTTAATTAACATTTAACCTATGGGGAAATACTTTGAGATTGTCTATCTTTTTACCCAGTAGTTTTAATATACATTGTCTGAATCAATTAATTACTATGGAGATAGTTATCTTTTAATTTTTTTTAAGATTTATTTATTTATTTATTTATTTATTTGAAGGGGGCAGGGGCAGAGGGAGAGAAAGGGAGAAAATCTCAAGCAGACTCCCTGTTGAGCATGAAGCTCCACCCAAGGCTGGATCTCATGACCTGAGCCAAAACCTAGAGTCTGATGTTTAACCAACTGAACCACCCAAGTGCCCTTAAAAAAAAAAAAAAGATTTACTTATTCATTAGAGAGAGAGTTATATTTTAATTTAATTTTTTATGTGCTTTCACCTTGCCATGAACTTCTGAAGGAAAGACTGAAATCTCGGGTCTCTTACAAAACCTCTTTCACCTTCCTTTTGATTTCTCCACCTCTCAGATGTGCCTTCAATATCTCCCCTGCTGCTTTCTCTCTAGGGGTGATGTTTACCTGCATTCCCCTACCTCTCAGTAGTGGCTGCCTTCTTCTCTTCTCCACTCAGTTTCTGCTTGATATTTTGCTCTGGCATGGGCTCCAGAGCTGGCTTTAGGGATCTGAGCTCCGCATATCCCCCTTGCATGTGAACTGAATCTTGCACTCTTTTATTTCTTGGTAATCTCATAGGTCTGAGGCATGGATGATTTTCTTTTCTTCATTATCTAAAGGAGGATGTGTGGACATAATTCCAATTTAGGTAACTGCCATTTTCCTACTAGAACTGGGAAATTTCTTTTGTTTACAATGTAAAATAACCAAGAATAACGTAAAACATCTTAAATGGGATGTCCTAGCTGAAGGACATGGAATACCTCCTGAGGGTGTGAATGAATTTGAATATTTTCCTATGGAAAATGGAGAGGGTGGGAGGAGTCACACAGAGACATAAATTAGGGACAAATACAGAAAATTTGAAAGAATTTGAAAGATCAAGTAACAGATAAAAACAAATAAGAGAAAGGGAGAAGCAGAGAGACACAGTGATTAAGAGATAAAAGATCAGGGGGAAATAAAAGGAGCATATGTAAGATATATATCATTTTTATTTTACTTCCTGCTTAGATCAGAACTTACTGAATACCTGACAATTTTAACAATTTAATTTGGCAAAAATATCACCAAAAACAACAGTGGCTGTTTCTATAAGTCACAGATGGTTTTCTTTTCTTTTCTTTTCTTTTTGCCATCTTAACACTACAGATCTTTATTCGATAAATTGTACAAAGATCCAGAATTTAAAATTGTTGATGAATGTGAATATAAAAAGGAAAAAAAAAATATTACACCAATTAGTTTACGTTAATGCACTGCCGGAAATTTGGAACGGACAGGAAAAAAAAAACAAATCCTTACTTTGGTTTCAAGGTGTTTCCCAATTGCTATATAAAACTAAAAAACAATGCTGTTTATAGCCAATATATGGAGTTTTAGGGGCTTCTCAAGAGGGGCATGTAGGCTCTGCTGTTCTTTACTCACCCTTACACTCTCACACTTAAGGAATTTTTCTGTATATATTATACTTAATGTTTTATCCAATGCATAGAATCCAACTTGTTTAAATGGTTTGATGACATAAAAATATTAAGACTGTGGGAGTCGATGCTTTTCTCTTAAATATTCTGCAATAAATGAACTGTGACAATCAAGTTTCCAGATTCCGTTAAGCATAAAATGTAAAGCTTGACTATATTAACCTAGGCAATAAGTTTAGGCTTTTTTATTTTACAATGGTGAGAAAGTATCAAAATGGCCCAGTTCACTTAATTTGCCATGTGAAAAATACATTTAATATCTCTGATGAAAAGCAGCTCTATTAAACTGAAGGGCCTTTTTCCTATCTTAAAATGTCTTAGGATCTTACACGAACTTCTAAAAATATCCCCATGCTAGTGCATTAAGTGAACATTTCATTTACCATTCTACAGATAAATATACACATAAACCATGTTTTATTTAAGACACTTAGCTGGAGTGTGAAACATGGTCAAATGAGAAATATTTAATGACCCAATTTCAAAAGGTCAGCTTTCTATTTTAATTCTTCAGAATACATAAATTCTGGACATTGCCAGTATTTAATGAAAACTTTATTGAATACTGTGAATAAATTAATGAATGATCTTGTTACTACAGCACATTAAAATATCAATTGTCTCTCAGGCAACCCCTGAAATTAGAGTCTGTATTATGTTAAACAGTGCTAGAGCTCTGGCCCTCAAAGAGATTTTAATCCCTACTTAAATATTTTCTTGCCTGGTCTCTCTGTTTTTAGTCTCCCCTGAGTTCAAAACATTCTCCATGTTTCGGCAAGTTGAATAATTAATCAGATCACTTTGGTCATTTGCAAATGACAGCTTTGTACTTGCTCTAGATTGCCTTCCTTATGATAAGTTTTATTGAGGTACCCAATCATAAAGCTGCCCCCTCTTTCTGATAGCACCCGATCTAGAGTGAACTTTTACTTCCATAAACCCTCAAAATTGCCTAACCAAAGCCCGATCCTATAATAGGCTTTTCCTATCACCTCTTATTGAGATGACCACGGGTCCCCATGCTTCGTGTACCCCCACCCCCACTGCAAGCAACAACACACTTAGCTTGTCAACTACAGATGTATTCCTGGCGTTCTTTGGCTGGAGGGCATTGATGCTCCTTCAGTGATTGTCTTCTGCCTGAGTTCATGCAGTCATTTGAACATGGGTTGCGAGATCCTTCATGAATGGGTCTTTTCCTATTAGACAAGCTCATTTGCTGCTTCTTTCCTCCATAGATAATCTACTCTCCCCATCACCTTCCCTGTTCCCCAAATGGCCATGCTCAATATTGATTTAAAAAGCTAAGTAACAAGAAAGAGTAAAGAATTTGAAAGAGAAAAGAGAGGTTAAAAAGATATACAGGAATCCAGACTCACCATGCAGTCTTGTTTGAAAAATGAGGAGACTGGGACTGAAAGCATCATGGCTTTGGTATTATTTTTTCATAATGGAATCTGAGAGTCAAGTCAGAGAATCTTACAGTGTTTGTCTATTCCTTACATAAAGCTCTCATGAACTAAAGCTTTATGTGGAAAATGATATTATCCTATAAGTTAGCCACAGAATATGAAGGCTGTAGTCTAAACCAATAAAATCAGAGGCTCTGAGGATGGATCCCAAGCATCATCATTATTTTTAGAGCTCCCCAGGTAATTTCAATGTATAGCCAAGATTCAGTACCACTACTGTAAAGAGAAGCAAAAGAGTAATAAAAAGAATATTCAGTTTAGTGGTTGCTTCTGGTAGGAGGAGAGAGAGAGAGTTGCATCCAAACAAGGACAGTCAGAAGCATTTAATTACCTTGGCAATGCCCCACTGCAAAGGCAGGAAATGACATGTTAGGTTTTATTAATCTTATTATTTTAATTGTCATGATTGTGGTTTATATACCTTCTATTTTTGAATGAGGTGGTGACTTAAAAAAATAAGTGATCAAATTCAAAGAATAAAGATGTGCCTTTTATTTTCAATAATCTACTTGAGAGGAGTTGTCTCAGCCATCATTGATAACATACATATAATCACTTAAATGCCACTAACCTAATATATGCCCTGGATATAAACAGCAAAGTTGTAAAAAAAAAACAAAACAAAACAAACAAACAAACAAAAAACAAAAAAACTCCTCGGTATAACACAAAATGAGTTTTCTTTTTAAGATAATTTGTTCATAGAGATATATAAATTCCCATAATGAATGTGATGGTCTTAAAAAAAGAAAAAAAGCTTTATGCAATAAACAGCATCTTGTCTTTTCTTGAAATGAAAGGAAATTTAGCATTTCAGGAACTTAGAAATTCTACTGTTACTGAGTGACTTTGATTACACCAGGTAAAGGTCATTCCTCAAGCTACTGGAGACCCTGCTAAGGAACAACTGGGATTTCATTCTTTACCCACAGGATACAAATATAAACAAAAGAAACACGAATTCTCTGGCTCTTTTACTGCCTGACAGAGTTTAACAAAGTTAAAAATTTGCAGCTAAACCTTATGTTCCCCCCTGTCATGATCAGGGGAACACTGAGTCCCTTCTTATATCTTGCAGAAAGTACTTCAAATAAAAAAAGGCAGGTTTGTGTCAGGGAAATTTTTGAGGTATTTGCTGATTATGTCAAAACACTGTGAGTAACTGAGATAAATCTAGTGACACTGAAGTGATTATTCTTATTTTGACAGTGATGGCTGGGAAAATTGCTCCTAACGTAGAAGTTACCACTTATTTATTTAAATTGCCATATTATTCCAATAAAATAAAGCATTTAAAAGATTATATATAATTACCACAAGGATGCTGTTGCTGTTGTTTCGCTGTTCTCTTCTGTTTTTTAATGGGAAAAAAATAAGAAAGAAAGGAAGAAAGAAAGAAGAAAGAAAGAAAGAAAGAAAAAGAAAAAGAAGACAGTAACAAGCACATGAAGGAGAGTAGAATGCTACAGTTGTCACTCCAGGGTTGAACTGATTGATCTGACTTGATATGAGCATGAGAATTGGAGCTCAATATCAAAGAGGATAAGATTCCAAGAGAGAAAAATTCTGTTCTGCATTCAAGGGCTTGGAGCTGCCTGTGTCCCAGCAAAAACATACAGACAGCCTCTCAATAGTAAATAGAAATAAGAAAAAAGTCTGAGGTGAATATGCTTACTGTTGCCTAAATCTTAGTCTAAGGAGGTATCACTAGGCAGTATAGGGTTCCTCACACTGCACTCCATCTGGTTTATGGTGTATGTTTATAAAGTTTTATTGGAACACAGCCATGACCGTTTGTTTATGTAATATCTATGCCAGCTTTCATGCTACAAGGATGGGCAGAATTTGCAACAGAAGAACTTTTTGCAACAGAGTTGCAAACAGTGAACTTTTGCAACAGAGTTGCAAACAGAGTAGTTGCAACAGAGAACTTTTATGCCCTCTAAGCCTAAAATAATTACTATCTAATCCTTTATAGGAAACATTTACCAATCTCTAAAGTAGTAAATGAAAGCCAAGATTTGATCTGAATTCTGGCAGCATTATTTGTAACTGTTTAACTTTGAACAAGCTTCTTATTTCTCCCTGCCTTAGTTCCCTCTTCCTGAACACTCTAAGGCGTATGGTATAGTGCCTGGTACATAGTAAACTCTGTAAGTATTTGATCTTATTACGATTTTTGAAATTTGGGTAGTATGATATATAATAGCCTGAGAAATTTCCCAAGTTTATTTTAAGAATACAAGATGCGAAGTGTCACTTGTTAATGCAATTTTATTAGCCATCATTATTTTTGTAGATTTTCTGGAAATGTGTGTTTTTGAAAAACAAACAAACAAAACAAAACAAAAAGCAGAAGTTTTCCATTCTAATACAGACCACCTAAGTTATGGGTCAGCATATCTAATTTACCAGGAAGATATGTTTTTTAGATCACATTTTATTAATCTTGTCCTTCTCTTGCCAGATACCTTCTCATGCTTTTCAGCTAATGAGATTCTTCCTTAGCCCACAAAGGTCCAACTGAATCTTTCTTAATATTTTCCCATGTTATATTTTTACTTTATTTGTAAAAAAAAAAAAAAAAAAAAAGAGTATTGACGTACCAAGGATTATGCTGTTTACTCCTTAGGCTTTTATTATTTTTCACTTTGTCCCTCTCTAGATAGAGAAGAAATATATTCTGTTATGAATTTTACTGTTTAGATGAGGCCACATTTATATGATGGACTGATTCAGCCGGTGGAAGTTAATGGCGCAGGACTGTCCATACACTCCTTTCCACTGGACCCGTTCTCTATGGCCCTCTTTGCTGATAAAAGAACACTTGGCAATGACACAGTAAATGGCAAGGTTTTAACACTGCCAAGGGACTGTGTGAGTGCTTAATGAACCATTTCACTTGGTTAATGTCTTACTTTTTGCTCTGTGGTGTCAGGTCAGTGGGCAAATTGGAACTATAAAGTCCAAGGCTGCCACACACATCTCTGGTAACAGAGTGTGGGGTTTTGTCTCTGTGTCCTTATTTCGGAAAGTGTTTCCCATATCAGTTTTCAGGAGACAGTGTACTATCCTATCAGAATGGTGAACATTGTCTCATGTTAATGGTTTAGCTGACCCACTACTGGGATTTGGGCACTAAATTACTTCCATTTTGTGGCTTTACTTTGTACTCAAATTCCATTTATTCCTCATATCCCTCAGCTCTGTTGTGAATAGCTTGTGGTTTTCATGTCAACTATGTAACAGTATTAGCAAAAATGAGATCCATTTTTGGACTATCTTTTGGCCTACATTAGTAATAGTTTGAACAAAAATAATAAAAAGGAAAGATCCCAGATTTTCAAACCTGATGAAGTCGTAACAAAAATAAGGATCAAACCATATGATCTAATATCAGAATCTAATCATAGTGTTTGCAATTTTTCCATTGTCATCTCACATACACAAAAAGCATCAGTCTATAGTTTCTTCTTGTCTCTTAGCTATTTCATTATCCTCATAAAGTATAATATATTTCATGCTGAGGCAGTATGGTATACCAATTAAGAACAATGGACTTCAGAGTCAGACCTTCTGGTGTGAAATATTGTTTAGACTATTTAGTAGCAGTATAACCTAAGACATGCATGCTCTTAGTTTATATGAACAAGTTTTGTAAAATAAAGATAACACTAACATGTACTTCATAGAATGACATGAATATTAAATGAGATGAAGCATACACATTGCTTATTACAGCACCTTGAACACAAGAAGTAATACCATAATTATCATTTAGAATATAAAGGGAGAGTTTGAACTAAAGTGAATCAACATATTATCCCTCTTTCAACCTACATCTTTTTTCTTCTACACATGGTCAGTCCATAGTAAATAAACAGAAGTCTAGATGGTTGGATGAATGCTTCGCTTGAGAGATCTTCTCATAGTCTCCTTAAAAGTCAAACCCTTCACAAAATATTTATTTAATATCTATCATTAATATCCAGATACATCCTTCCCCAAATAATTAAAACATATTTGAGAGTAATTTCTCTAAAATTAAAAATAGATGAGGGGTGCCTGGGTAACTACTCTTGACTTCAGCTCAGGTCATGATACCAGGGTCAGAAGATCCAGCCCAGAGAAGGGATCCACACTGGGAGTGGAGTCTGCTTGGGATTCTCTCTCTCCCCCTTGCTCTGCCCCTTCCCTCTGCTCCCGCCGCCACCCACCCCCATGCACGCACTCTCTCTCTCTTGCTCTCGAAATTAAAAAAAAAAAAAAAAAAAGATTCTCAAGGGACGTCTGGGTGGCTCAGTTGGTTAAGCTTCTGCCTTCAGCTCAGGTCATGATCTCAGGGTCCTGGGATCGAGTTCTGCATCAGGCTCCCTGCTTGTCGGGGAATCTGCTTCTTCCTCTCCTTGCTGCTCCTGCTCTCTCTCACTATCTCTGTCTCTCTCAACTAAATAAATAAAATCTTTAAAAAAAAATTTTTAAATAAATAAATAAATAAATAAATAAATTTTTTAAAAGATTCCGTTCCTCCCAGCTGCATACACACACTCTCAAAAAAAAAAAAAAAAAAAAAAAAAAACTTTAAAAATAGATGAAAAGTGGAGAAAAACATATTTAATCTGACCATCCAGGAACAGTTATCAGTATAAATTCATTACAGTCCTCTTTTGAATTTTCAGTAAGTCCTGTCATTTTCTACATAAATCCTACTTCTTTCTTAGTCTTCATTTGCTTTGTTGCACCCATGAATAGAAATCTTATGAGAATTTCAAATTTATAGGAAAGCTATTCATCCTTTCTTCTTTATTTGTTCTAAAACATTATCCTTTTCTCATTAAGATTCTTTTTTGTTGTCTAGACATGTAAACATTAGCAGACATAATGATTTTTTTCACTTTATTTCTAATATATTTGTTCTTATTTCTGTTTCATATGTAATAGATACTGCTATGAAAATACAGGGAAATGTTAAATAAAAATTGAAAATTGCGTTTATCTACCTCACGTTGCTCAAATTGGACTACATTCAAAGCAATACATTTTGGTCAACAAAAGATGTAACAAGGAGTGAAAAAGCAACTCACCCAATGAGAGAAGATAGTTGGCGCATGTCTATATCCATAAGCTATTAAAAAAATATTGATTTTTAAAGAAAGGAAGGGGGATGGTGAAATACCTCTTAATAAGTAATAGAAAAAGCAACACACCAACAAAATCAGTTAGTATATATGAATATGAGCAAAATCTTTAGCAAAGTTGGCCTAACTAGTATAAACACAACACTATACCCAACAAATGTGGAATGCTTACTTTTCTCAAGTATATAAGAATGATTTACACAAAGTAAGGATGTGCTGAGAGGTCTGCCATGATGATGACAGAGGAGGCTCCTGAATTTCCCTCTTTCCACAGATGCAATGATTGTACAGCTACACATGGAGTAATTTCCTCTGAAAGAAATCCAGAAACTAGCTGAGAAATCCCTACACATCAGTAGAATGAGAAAATACCCACATCAAAATGGGTCAGAAAGACTGAGACACACTTGCCATGAGGCTTACCTCAGGCACAGTGCTTAACAATGGGGAGGGAAATTTTAATTCCCAGCGTCTCCCTGAGGAGAAAACATTTTGGACTGCACGTCTTGTGTGACAAATTTTAAGACTCCCACCTGAGAAATGGAGTCTGAAAACATCTAGTTCTGAGAGCCAGTGTGGCTTATGTCCACGGGACTCACAAGGCCATAGCAAACAAAGAAGTGGCACTTGCTCTGACTACTCCCCCAGGGCTCAGCACAGAGAAAGCAGGCAAAAAATGCCCATCTCCCAGGTTTTCCCTGGAATGGAATTAACTGCATCTGTTATAAGGCGAGGCCTGAGGGTCCAGCTTCTAATTTAGCACACATCTAAAGCCTGATTGTAATCCCCCCCAGAGACTAGGGAAGCTGGTAGACATTACCCCTGCCTTCTCCCTCTTGCTCACTACAATAAAACCAGGTTGCCAGTATCTCCCTAAAAGCAGTTTGTGCATACTTCTGGCATTCCAACTTTTGTGGCGGATAGCCAACCCGTTTTGCATCCAAAATCACCTAGCTCTGATAGCCAACAGGGTTTGCATTCACAAGTTCCACAGGACTGTAGTAGACAAAGAAGCAGTTTTTCAATAGGCACCGGGGCGCCTCCCCTCCCCGTGGCTGTTCACCAGGGTTCAGCACAGAGAGAGCAGGTAAAAATGCCCATCTCTGTTGGTCTGGAAGGAACTTAAGCACAGTTTTCCTAGCTGGTGCCTGAGGGTTAGTCTTCTAATCCATCTCCATCTAGGTGCTAATCGCAATCCTCCCCTTTGGGACACTGATGGATCTTGGCACACCCTCAGCTACTGGAAGCCACTAGAACAGAGAAGTCAGACTGGAAGATCACAAAGGTTTGAGAGACAACCAGGAGCTATATATGCTGACATAGAAGATCATTTTTAATTTCCATAGCACAGACATTGATTGTTCAAGGAGAGGAAAAACTATCCTGTTCATGAAGGAAAAGTTGCTCAAATTGGACTACATTCAAAGCAATACATTTTGGTCAACAAAAGATGTAACAAGGAGTGAAAAAGCAACTCACCGAATGAGAGAAGATAGTTGGCGCATGTCTATATCCATAAGCTATTAAAAAAATATTGATTTTTAAAGAAAGGAAGAAGGAAATTTGACAACAGATTTGAATTGGTCATTCAGCTGTATTGTATAACCAAATGGCTTATACACATATGACCACACCTGTTCACCTTATCATTATGAGGGACATGAAGATTGAAAGCACATGACATACCACTTACAGATCCACCAGAATAGCTGATATAAAAAAGGCAAATATCGCTGAAGATATAGAGCGACAGGAGTGTAAACTTCTAAGTTGAGAAAACTATTTGACTTTCAAGTTGAGCATATGCCTTCCTTAATACCTAGCAATCCTATTACGTATGTTATGTATCCATCAGAAATTTGTGCATAAGTGCAGGAAGAGACATATATACAAAAATGTTCCGGGCGCCTGGGTGGCTCAGTTGGTTAAGTGACTGCCTTCGGCTCAGGTCATGATCCTGGAGTCCTGGGATTGAGTCCCACATCGGGCTCCCTGCTCAGCAGGGAGTCTGCTTCTCCCTCTGACCCTCCCCCCTCTCATGCTCTCTCTATCTCATTCTCTCTCACAGATAAATAAATAAAATTAAAAAAAAAAAAAATGTTCCTAGCAGCATTATCTATAACAGCCAGCAGCTGGAAACAACCGAAATATTTATCACCATTACAAGCTAAATGGTAATTCAATGGAATATAATAAAGCAATGAAAATGAACAAAGTACAGCTACATAACACGAACGATTATCATAAAAAATATTGACTGAAGAACCCAGATGGGTAAGAATATACTTTAGGGTCCCCAGACCCAATTTCTAACATGCTTAGGGTTCCCCCACATACAACACCAAGCAATTCCTGGACAGCAGCAGGATGTCCAAGAATTCAACCAAATTCTGACACTATCTATCTGGAGACAGGATCGGATTTCACCTGTTAGGGGCGCCTGGGTGGCTCAGTTGGTTAAGCATCTGCCTTCAGCTCAGGTCATGATCTCAGGGTCCTGGGATCAAACCCCATGTCAGGCTTCCCTGCTCAGCAGGGAGCCTGCTTCTCCCTCTGCCTCTGCCCCTCCCCCTGCTTGTGCTCACGTGTGCTCTCTCTCTCTGTCTCAAATAAATAAATAAAATCTTAAAAAAAAAATACACTAAAAAAAAAAAGATTTTACCTGTTAAGGGTTCAGTCCTACAAGACTGTGCTCCATCCCTCACCTCAGAAACAAGTTGCAAGTCCCAGGCTGTTACCTGTGCTTCTAACCAGCTACAGATCAGGAGTTGCTAACAATGACCTCCTCCTTAGTTTCAATTAATTTGCTAGAGCTGCTTACAGAACTCAGGAGAACACTTATGTTTACCAGTTTATTAAAGGATATGATAAAGTTTATGAATCAAGAGCCAGATGAAGAGATAGATAAAGCAAAGCATGGGGTAAGGGAGAGGAACATCCATGTGTGCACCACCCTCCCAATCTCCAGGTGTTCAACAACCTGGAAGTTCTCTGAACCCAGTCCTTTTGAGTTTTTGTGGAAGCTTCATTGCATAATCATGACTGACTAAGTCATCCTCCATTGGCTGATTCAACCTCCATCCCCTTCCCCCTCCCAGAGGTCAGGGGATAGAATGGAAAGTTCCAGCTCTCTGATCACAGGGTTGGTCCTCCAGGCAACCAGCCTCCACCCCTGGGTGGAGTTCAAAAAATGCCTTCATTAACATAAAAAAGACACCTTTATTGCCCTTATCCCAGGAGATTCTGAGGGTTTAGTTCGGCTGTGAGCCAGGGACTATGGAGGAATACCAAATATATATTCTTATAAATCACAATATTGTAATAACATACTCTGTTATTCCACTTATATGAAGTTCAAGCATAGCCGAGAATCAGCAGTTTTTATAAAGGCAGGTTAACTTTATTTTTTTTTTAAAGATTTTATTTATTTGCCAGAGAGCGAGCGAGCGAGAAAGAGCACAAGCAGGCCAAGGGAGAAGCAGACTCCCTGCCAAGCAAGGAGTCCGATGTGGGACTCCATCACAGGACCCCTGGGATCATGACCTGAGCCGAAGGCAGATGCTTAACCAGCTGAGCCACCCAGGCATCCCAAGGCAGGTTAACTTTTAAAAAAAAGATGTTTTACTTTAAGAGTAAAGAGTAACAAGTGAGTTTGTGTTGTACCAATTTATTGAATATATTTGTGCTTGACTATATTATAGATCAATTGCAATCTGTATTATAGATCAATTTAAAAAAATGTTTTGCTAATTTTTAGTGTGTCATTTTGGATTGCAAGAATGAAAGTGAGAACGGAACTGTTTAAGAAATCTTCCATACACTGAGAAAGAGGGTATAATGGAAAACAATGACATATTCTCCCTTATCCTTATTCATATGTAATTCTGCCAGAGGGTACAAACCATGAAGAAAGGAAAAAAGAAAGAATCTCAGAGAGCTCATACAGAAATAATATCCCAAGGTCAAACCCAGTTGGCCATGTTAAAGCTGAGGTCACATGTGGGCTGGAAGTTAAGTCTGATAAGAAACAAGTGAGTTGTGTTCAGAGGGGGCTAAACTTAGTATCAAAAGTCTCAGCACCAAGAGGTGAATAAAAAATATAAAGTCAGAAAAATAGAACTGATGAGGCAGATATAAAAGTTCAGAGTAGATATTAGGTAACATGTTGCAAGATGACATCTTTGTGAATTGAAGTCATAATTATAAAAAATAAATTTGATTAAAAAGGTGTCAGAAAATCAAGTAGGTAACATAACAGCAGGTTCAAGACAACAAAGTCCTATGTAAGAGCAAGTTTCTAAATATGGGCAAAGTACATAGGAAGAACAAGTTGTATATAAAAGGAAACATAAAGCAAAACAAAAATAAACTTCCAATGAGTGAGGTTCTCTCAAATTCATTAAACATCTTCCTAAAGGAATAGCTCCTCTAAATGTCACTTGGTGGATCATGACTAGAGGAATAAGTATCAGGGAGTAATTTGTTGAGGAGAGGGGTGTGCGGGTGTGCGGGATGTGTGCACTGCCGTGAGAACATGCGTGTGCCTGTGTACGTGCAAAAGGAATGAAAAAGATAAAAACTCAATGTCTGGCCCATCAGTCCCCAAACAACCTGAGCTCCTGTTTCAGGTATGAGAGTGCGTAATTTTCGAAGTTGGCTAAATACGTAGAAAGTTCCTACTTCCATTCCTTTTCCTTACTACTGCTTGGGGGGAAAAAAAAGAGAGAGAGAAAGAAAAGAAAAAGAAAAAAAAGCCCCAAACATGGATCTGAGAATAGTCCTTTCATAACATGAAGACACTGTGCCAGAACTTTTGAGGGTACTTGAGAATTAATTTCCTCTAATCTGGAAAACAGATGAAACATTAATATCATCTAATCTGAAAAGTAGATGAAAGACTCTTTATTTGTCTGTATTACAATTTTCAAAATCCTAAATTGTAACATGACCTCCCTCATGAATGGGGAAGAAGGGAGAAAAAAACAAATAGACAAAAACTCAAAACAAAAAAGTAATTGTCCATGGGGCTTGAGAAAACAATATGAATCCCGTGTTTCTTTAAAAGTTTAATACAGTGCATAATCAGAAACGAATAAAAGAGAAATTCAGTGTGCAAAACAATTAAACTTTTTTTCTAAATGAACATTTTATTAAAGAGCAATTATTGCAGGAACACTGTGAAAAGCTTTGTATTAACTAGAGCCGAATAACAATAAAAGTGTGGTGTGGAGAACGACGTCTCTGCCCTGAGCCCAAACTCTGCTGTGCACAGACTATCTTAAGCCAAAGAGTTTTTCTCACAGAGCGTTTGAAATATTCATAGGTCCCACACTAGAATAAATTTATTGCTACTGTAAGATATATAAAAGGTTGATAAACTGCTTTCCTGACCTTGGAGAACTTTGTTGGCATATTAAGAGACTTTGATACATAGCAGAATGCAGACATGCTTTGTGATTTGTTGGCTGCACAGTGCTGGGCCTGCGCTATTAGGTGCTTGCAAAACCGAGGGGAATCTGGAGAAGGCAGCCCGAGCGTGCGAATGAGCCTCGCTCTTGCTGGCAGATGCAGCCAGTGAAAACTCAGGGGATCTGAATGTTAAACAACTCCATTTAAACCCCACACAAACCCAAACTTTATGACATATATATTGTTTCCTGCAGCATGTCTCTTTGGTTTTCTGCTGTGTCTTTGCTTTTCTGAGTGGTAACATAGCATTTGACCCCTCAGTACTTTGTTTACAAAGTGTTGCCTCATTCAGCACATTGAGGCTCTAATGAGTGACAGAACAGCCAGGAGAGGCTACGTTGAAAAAAGTAAAACCAAGCAGAGTTTTAATAACAAGAGTGCTGAGCCCTGTTAGCTCCACAAAAATGTCCTTCAAATAGAAAGACTTGAATGACCAACTGGGGGATGAAAAGTGGGAAATGCTGGAATGAAGGAAGCACGGGGAACATAAATTATTAAAATTCATTTTTGGTTTATAAACCAGAGGACTCTTGTTAAAGCCCAAAGCATTACTACACAATTTATAGGAAAAAGTTGTAAATTGTATTATTTGTTCTCTATTTAACATAGAACTTTCATCTATTTTATTCAAAGGGTGAGTTTAAGGTTAAAAAGTATACTGGCAACAAAAATATAATTAGATTCACAAAAGCTGTAAGACAATTTTTCTGACCCAGTCTAATGTATCATTTATCATCTATCGATTAGATCAGATTTTTCAGTGCTTTCCAGTTTAAACCTATCCTAGCTTAGTGACAGTGGAACATACTACCCAAAAATAATTTTTTACCGGTTCCAAGAGAGGTAATTAGGGGCATTCAAAGAGATCTGTACTGAGGGAAAAGGGCATCGCTTCTGGGTGAACTGAGTACCACCAGACCACACTTACAGGTTTCTTAGCCCATAACTAGCAAAATAACAGTGGATAAAATTCCCTCCCTTGTTTCTTGCTTTCACTTCAGCAAGGATTACCCTTCAACTGTGTAGGATCTGCCAACAAATGCATTATATGTTCTCACCGTTTACCAAATAGTGAGCGCTGCCATGGTCTTTATTATCAGTGGATGCCCTAGAAGACACTAGAGCTTTGAGTTTCTCTCCACTCTGGTGCCGTTAGCAGGTGGAATCTTGGTGTAGAGTAGGAAGAGAACACTGGGGACCTCCCCTTCTGATGTCCACAGCAAGGGTGTGGGCATTTATGTTTGCCAGGCCAGTAGTGGACCAGTTCATTATTTGGCTTAAAAAAGAAGTCATCTATAACCCTATTTAGACAAATTTGAGACGTTCTTTCTGAACGTTTGGAGGTTGATAGATTTGCCTTTGTCTAGCAAGCTGAATGTTTTATAGAGACAATACCTCTATACATTTTAAAGTTTAGAGTGTTGGATGGTAGAACTTTTCAATATCGCTTTACATTATCTTAGAAATAATGTACTCAGGGGACACCTGGGTGGCTCAGTTGGTTAAGCGACTGCCTTCGGCTCAGGTCATGATCCTGGAGTCCCGGGATCGAGTCCCACATCCGGCTCCCTGCTCCGCGGGGAGTCTGCTTCTCCCTCTGACCCTCCCCCCTCTCGTGCTCTCTGTCTCTCATTCTCTGTCTCGCAAATAAATAAAATCTTAAAAAAAAAAAAAAAGAAATGATGTATTCAGTTGCTATTACATCAACCAAAATAAATCCTCTTACTTCACATGTGAATAAAACCACAAAATTTTAAAAAGTTATTTGTTGTTAAACATATCAATGTGTAATGTTATTTAAAGTAATTACTTCGGAAAATTTCATTGCTTAAATGTGGTCTTGTCTAGAAAGATTTGCATGTGAGCTCATGTGTTCATGTTACCCCAATTCCTTGCTTTTGATACAAAATATGATCTCTACTTTATTACTTCTTTTATTCAGTAGGCTTGGCTCTAAAAATAATTACACTTCTAGAAATCAGACTCTTGAATTTTTATTATATACTGAATATTTTGCATTTGCCTCTTCACATCCACCTTTTACTCTCTACCCTGCTCTGTGGTCCAGGAGGCTGACCTGTATGGACTGATCAACTAGCTCCCTTGCCCTCTAGCTTTCAGCTATGCTGTGCCAATGGGAGGCACCAGTAGGAGATTTGGAGGGTAAAGAAAAAAAACTTTGTTTGCTAAGTCCTTCTACTCAAGACCAAAGCATCTTTTAGTCAGTTCTCTCTATGTAACCGCAACTACACTTTTGTTAACAAAGACCCCTCTGTTTTAGCCTTAGGGTTGTTAATTGCTCACTTGTATTCTGCAAGATTGCTTATCAGTTTCCCTAAACCTTTTTCAAAACATTGTAAGTAATCTTTTCTTTTTTTAAGATTTTATTTATTTATTTGACAGACAGAGACAGTGAGAGAGGGAACACAAGCAGGGGGAGTGGGAGAGGGAGAAGCAGGCTTCCTGCTGAGCAGGGAGCCTGATGTGGGGCTCGATCCCAGGACCCTGGGATCATGACCTGAGCCAAAGGCAGATGCCTAATGACTGAGCCACCCAGGCGCCCCAGTAATCTCTTAATTACACTCTTCAATCACCCACTATGAATGTGCAATTGGTCCTACTGGGTCCCTGACCAATAGGGGTGACTTCTTAAAAATTCTTATTTATTTATTTGAGAGAGAGAGAGCACAAGCAGGGAGAGAAGCAGACTTTCTGCTTCTGACATGGATGTGGGTCCCAGGATCCCAGGATCCCAGGATCCCAGGACCTCAGGATCATGACCTGAGCTGAAGACAGATGTTTAACCAACTGAGCCACCCAGGCGCCCCTAGGTGTAACTTTTTAGAATTCAGCAGAAAACATGTTCTTGTTTGATTGATTTTTATAGTAAAGCCTTCATTTTTAGAACAATTTGAAAAGGAGTGGTTAAAAAAAAGAGTTAAGAAAAATTGACAGTGGTAATATCTTTAGAATCAATTTTTGCAAATCAAATGTGGCTATTTAAAATAAACTGGCTCTCATTTGTACATCAAAGATCCGGCATTTTTTATCAACCACAATAGTTAGTGGTCAAATCTTATATTGGCCTCAGAGTTTATCTGGTAGTGTCTTGATAAAGTCATCCCTTTTTTTTTTTTCTTTGACACAGAGAGTCACAGCGAGAGAGGGAACACAAACAGGGGGAGTGGGAGAAGGGGAAGCAAGCTTCCCTCGGTGCAGGGAGCCCGATGTGGGACTCGATCCCAGGATCCTGGGATCATAACCTGAGCCAAAGGCAGACGCTTAACGACTGAGCCGCCCAGGCACCCCGATAAAGTCACCCCTTAATTGCCCAGAGCATTAGATAATTTTTGGCATTCTTTATAAGTTAACTTAATTACAACTTGTAATTGTGACCACTTTTTTTTGTTCTTCTGGAAACACTCTCTTTTATTTTCTATAACTAAGATGTAAAATTATAGGTTCTGTTCTCAAAACACTTACAATTTTATTCAGTTAAATAAACTATATACATACCGAAAATTTCATTCACTAAGCAAACCATTACACAGATATTGTATTAAATGGTTGCTGTGGGTATTAAATGATGTGAGTGTTCATGGGAGGAAGACAGGAATATATAGCGGTAGATTAAAATAGTCAAGAAAGTTTATCTCAAAGGAGGGTGTTTATCTTAAATGAGTTGAACCTTATTCAGCAGAATCTGCATAGTTAAACAGTAAGTGTAATACATACCCTGAGATGAACTCAGTGATACTGTCAGGGTCAAGTTAGAAGGTATGGAAACAGCAAAGCACCAGGTAGGTTCTGTATGTTGTATTTGCGGACAATGAGAGAAAAGGTTTCAAGAATAACTTAGAAACCACTGAAATATTTTTAGTAGGGAAATTATTTTTTGAAAGCTGTAATTTAGAAAGATTAATCCAGGGGACTGAACAGTTGTACACCATGAACAGTTGGAATCATAACTGACCCAAAGCTTCTTTACACATAAAACAAATTCTTCCAGGGGCGCCTGGGTGGCTCAGTTGGTTAAGCGACTGCCTTCGGCTCAGGTCATGATCCTGGCGTCCAGGGATCAAGTCCCGCATCGGGCTCCCTGCTCGGCAGGGAGTCTGCTTCTCCCTCTGACCCTCCTCCCTCTCATGCTCTCTGTCTCAAATAAATAAATAAAATCTTTAAAAAAAAAAAAATTCTTCCATTAGTTGAAAGCTTTACACTTTAAAGAATGCATTCTTCATTTTAAGTAGTTCATATTCACTGTAAAAAAATTAAAAACATGCACACTTACACAAAAGAGCAAAGAAAACATAAATTCTCCCATAGTTTTGCCACTCATTTTGATATGTACATCTTTCTGGTTTTTTATCAGTGCTTACATACAGAAAGATCTCAAACTAAATGGCTAAAGTTTCTAGGCATAGAACCTTAAAGAGTGTCTAAGGTCAATTATGGCAAGTTGTGGAGTGAAAGCACTATTTACAGGGAAAAACTAATACCTACAGGGAAGATGTGATAATAAAGATCAAGTGTTCATAGATCATCCCAATTTTAAGAGAAACGAAGAATTGAGTTTTCGTGTCTATATACATGGGCAACAAATACCGCTGTTTAAAAAATACGTTGCTTAACGTCCTAGACCAAAAACAACCTATAAACAAAATAGCCCCTTGTTTGTTTGCTATATTTAGCTCAGGAATAGACTATGACCAATAAAACTTTAAGACTCCAAGCTCTGGAGTTAAATCCATCAAGTTCAAGTCCAAGCTCTGTTATTTATTATGTGAATTTGAACATGTTCTATCACCTCTGTAATCCTCAGTTCCCTCATCTGTAATTCAAGGGTAAAATCTTTGCCTCACAGAATCATAAGGGTTAAGTAAGATCACAAATGTGGAGTTAACACACCACAAGGAATATACTAAGTGGTCAGTCAATATTAGGAGCATTTTACATAAGCGGTACCATAAATCCTTAATGTTTTCAATTCCACTTTTTTGTTTTGTAAGAAGTTTTCTGAGCACCTATTTGTTAATGTTTACATAACATTTCATCATATATATGTGGACAAATATTTATATTTAGCCAGTTCCTTACTGATAGACTTTTAGAAATGTTTCCAATTAATGTTTATAAATTTTACCATGATTAATATTACATATATAAAACATGCCTTACTTTCTTCCTAAGAGGAAATGTCTAGAAGTGGAATTGTTTGTTCAATAACACATTTTTGAGGTTATTGATGTTTTGCCAATTAATCCTTTACACAAATTAAAATATTTTATGTTTCCATCAAGTACTTATGGGTGCTTATTTCTATACTTACATTGGGTGCTTCTTAACGTATTTTGAAGTATTTTCTTATGTTACTTGACCCTGTGAACACTAGAGTATAAATAATTTCCTTCATTTTCTCAAGTTTAATTATTATTCTCAAGAATAATTTTCTCAAGTTTACACAGTTAATAAGAAAAGTAGGACAAGACTGTAGGTCTGGAGAAGTTCTTTTATTTGCAATATTTTTTTATTTCCTTGTTGCTTATAAAGAATGATTACTTTTGAAATTATTAGGTAGTTAATAGCTCTTTAATAATGTCTCAATTAAATTGCATACTAATGCCATTTTTATTTGCTAAAGACATACACTATCATTTTGACATGCCACTAAAGTTTGGAAAAAATGCTTTAGTTTGTGGAAAGTGACAGGGACCAGGATTAAGGAGACCATTCCAAACTGTTTGTATTATATTTAGCTTTAAAGATAAGTGTGATTCTAATTTTTAAATTTGGTAGTTAATTAACTATTATTAAGTATAAATAATGCATTCATTCATTTATATATTTAACAAATGTTTGTTGAGACCCAACCAGGAGCAAAGTGCTATGGAAAGACATTGAGAATGAGTCAAATACCCTGCTCTCCAGAAATTTACCTCATGTGATATTTGATATTTCTCTGTTACTCATATAAGTCAACATAAAGATAGACACTATATTTTCTATTGAATACATTTTTATTAAAGCAATAGATCTAATAGCAATATATAGTGCATTTTAAAAATTCTTCATGTAAATGGGAACCATATTAAAATAAATGGGACTTGGGGCGCCTGGGTGGCTCATTCCATTAAGTGTCTGACTCCTGGTTTCAGCTCAGGTCAGGATCTCAGGGTTGGGATGGAGCCCCACCTCAGGCTCCATGCTCAGTGAGGAATCTGCTTGAGATTCTCCCTCTGTCTCCCTCTCCCTCCGCCCTTCCCTCACTCACACGTGCACGTGTTCTCTCTCTCTAAAATAAATAAATCTTTGAAGAAACAAATAAATAAAATAAATGGAACTTTTCTGAAATGAGAGGCCAGAAATTGCAGAAACATGGGAATCATAGACAGTGCAAAACTTTATAATGTAATCATCATCCTAATTAGGAAATAAGACCTTGCCTGGAAACTTTGGTTACCTGTTTCCTGACAACCGAGTAGGCTATGTGCATAGACATGCAAAAGCTCTGAGATGGCTTTTTGCAACTCCAGGTTGTCCTCCCTTGGCATTCAGTAGTAGCTAAGGACACATCGTTCTCCCAACAATGACTACACTAATTCATACTTTGGAGTCTCAGAATGTCCAGGCCCAGCCCTCTGGTCTCCTGCTCACATCTGTTTGTTCCTTGGTTTGTTTTGTTCTTACCCCTCCACTCTTTATTGAAAGCAAAGGAAGAAAGACCAGAAGCAAGTTATGTCTCATAATTCTCACCTCAGTTAGAGAAGCATTTGCAAAATGTTTGCAAGCAGTTCTTGAAGTGATTACTTTCTAACAAATATGGAAACAGTAATATGAGATGGACTAGAATCAATTTAAATCACTCATTTATATCACTACAATCATCACCAAGTGAAATAACATAAATAGATGAACTGCTATTCCTAAAGTCCTGGGAAAACTTCAGTGGAGATTGTGACAAATATGTTGCTTCTTTAATGGAGGTAGCCATTCTTACTTCATATTCATGGTAACGCGCATTCAAGTGTCTTTCATAGTTTCCTGTCCTCTTTTGAATTCTATTTAAATACAGGAATTCCTTGTGTTATAAGCCCACTCTATGTGGATTTAAATTTGCAGGCTACTCACCTGAAGCTCAGTTACACATTAAGTTTGTCTCAAGTCTTTTGTTTTTGTTTGTACCCATAAAGACTGATTCCATGGTCACTCTTTTGAAGTTATTTTTTTCTTAAGGACAGCATCTGGGTTATATGTCATCAGGACAGGCAGCCAGAAATGCTCTGGCCCTGTTGCGAGGTTACAGTTCATAGACTGGGTCTCTGTGGAAGATATATGAGAGCTCCCGCCATTGTTCAGTGTTCACTCCGGGAGTTGAACAGAAAAAATCAATGAGGCGCAACTGTGTAAAATAAGGGTCAAATATGTCCAGCTGTGACTCCACATACATCAGAGAGCACTGTTCCATTTTCCTCTAGACAGTATTCATTATCAAAATGGACTTCAGAAGCTTTTATTAAAAACAAATTGATGTTAATTAATTCAGATTGCAGTGGCCATTAGTCAGCTATCTCATTGCTGGAAACTGGATCAAATCAAGACTGTTCCTTGCAATCTCTGGTGGTTTACTATCTCTAAATCCAATTCTAAATTGAGATTCGAATTTTTTAAGTTAGAGTAAGCTTTTCTACTCTGGTCTTCTCTTGATTATCAGCTGTTTTGATCTTTTATTACTTAACTTTCTTTGGAGGATCTGCATTATCTTATTTCACTGTTTATGTACCTATAATATTATACAATTTGTATTTTCCAATTGATCATATATTTCTGGAATCAAAGAATTATATTTATTTTCAATTAAATTCTAGGGATTTTGAAATCTAAATGCATTTTTTAAAAGGCATAGTTCTTGAGTTTTTGTTTTTTTGGTTTTTTTGCATTTTACAAGAAAAATATCCCCTGAAATTCTAACAAGTTATTTTCCTGATGTTTTAACTACCCACATTCTATAATTCTTTTTACTATATATTATTCTTTTTTCCATGCCTTATCTCTTTCTAACAAACACACACATGCATGGAAAAAAAAAGAAAGAAAAACTAGCTTTCAAAGAACCTTTATTTTTTTCCCTTTTCCTATAATTAGTCTGAATAAGAACCAGTTCAATTGCCCTTTTTCTCATTGTCTTGGCCATTTGTCTCTGGGACCAACGAACAAATTAGATACAGGCAGATATGAAATATGCTTACTTTTTCTCTCACCTTTCTTTAGACAGATGAAGAGTGAAAAGCGAGGCAGAATGTCTAGAAATAGTACATTGGACAGAGAGAAAGGGTGTATATGAAGTGTGTGTGTGGCAGGGAGGGGTATGGGGTCTCAGAGAAGGATTTTTAAACGGTATATAACAGAAAAGGGGATTATGGAAAGATGAAAGCGTGGGGATGGAATTTGCTGAAGGAAGAAATTGGAGATGATACAGAATTTGTAGACAACACTGCTCTTAGATTCCAGCAAGCAGAACCTCTATTCTTCAGGTGGCCCCTACTCTTTGGAATGCCTTCTTCAAAATGTTCTACCTCCTATTCCCCTGTCTCTGAAAAACTGTACTGGGGGCATCCCAATTAATCCAGACTGGGTAGGGTACTCCATGCTCAGACTGGGACCTGCAAAGGTCTTGGTCTCTGTTTTTATCTTACGGGGTATCTCTGACCCTCTATATCCATAAAAACTGGAGTCATCAACATAGCCTGAGGAGCTCTAGAATTTAGAACTATGGGATCATTCCAGGGTGCTCTGGCCAGGCCACCAGGTCCTGGTTCCAGGAAGGCAGCTTGGCATGTGAATTGTTCCCTTTGGCTAGTTATGTATTCCTCTAATGGGATGACTTGAGATTAGGCTGTGACACTGGTACCAACATGCTGATTTGATGTGACTGTCACTCTCAAAAAGAAAGAGTTCAGGGGGATTAACATAACAATAAAAAATTAAAAAAAAAAAAGAAAGAGTTCAGGGGGATTAACATAACAATAAAAAATTTAAAAAAAAAAGAAAGAAAGAGTTCAGGCCTCTGAACTACCACCGTAGAACCTTGGTCGTATGGGTCTATGCACTGGATTAGCCCATGTGCTCTAAGAATAATGCCACCTTGGGCCTTTAGTATCCATGCATGGGAGAAGTGGTCATAGGCACCCTTTACCTGTGCCCTCCCCACCCTCAGACCAACACCGGCTCCCGTCCCTCATCAGACTTTGTGCCATGTTCTGGTCAGTATTCCAGGGGTTGTCACTTCTATTTCTTCCCAATGACTTTCTAGACTATTGTTCCTTAATGCCAATGGAGCCTTTTGATCCAGTTTATATGGTGACTTTGTGCTCTCCTGGGTCATTCTTAAGCTGTGCCAGATAAGGGAAGGGCATTCCTTGTGTGGATAGGACCACTCTCCTCACTCTATCCACCAACCCCTTTCCTATACTCCCTGCTGGTGGTGGTATATGAAAAAATGATCACATTTTAAGAATGACATGATCACATCCTCAAGATTTTATGGTTGGAAGACTTGTTATTCTACTCTTAGGCAATAAAATTCCATACACTGAATTTAACTTGATCAGATAATGAATATATCACACAATTTCCTGCATACTCTGCGTGGGACTTGCATTTTTGGTCATCTTCAAAACGGCACAGTAACACTCCCTGAGAGAGTCATTGGAAGCCAGTTTCATCGTCAGCATGATGGATGGTGTGGCGTTATGAGTAATGATGTAACCAACACTAAATAAATGGTATTAGGGAACTGTGGTAGCAAGAAGACCTATGTTGTTTCAATACAAACAGGTTCTGAAGAGTATGTCATTGTGACTAATAACAGTGTTGCTACCTTTTCCTCACGGTGGGAGATATGAAATTAGCCAGCTATGACACATTTAAAAGGAAGAGAGGGCTCCTGGATCTGTGCACAGAAAGCCTGCACCAGGACCCTCCAAACAATCTTCACATGCACTGATGAAATAATAAGCAGATACCTAGTTTCTCTTCCCAACCCATTATTCTAAGTCTTCACCAGTAAATCACTAAGCCTCACATGGGCCCATGAATATTTTATTACATTTTTAATCAAAATGTTTATACAGATATAAAACTGCAAGAGATATTGTTTCCCAGGATTCCAGATACACTAGGGGCAGCCCACTTCACCAGGTTCTCTCAGATGATCCATTCAGATATCCGAGGTGTCTGGTAATACAGTCGTACTTTGAAAATGGCAAGAGTACTTGAAATTTATACTATTGATGAAAATCATTGTTTTCCCAAAAGAGGAAAGCACTCTTTTCCTGATTATGGAGAAGGATATATAAGAGAGACAAGAGATCACCAAAGAAGAGGAAAATCATGGCAGCACATTTGTTTGGTTATTTCTCTCCTATTTTGAGCATTCATTCAAATATGGTTAGGAAACTAACCATAATTCTTAAGTTTGAATAAATTTCCTTCTTATAGACTGAGTTCCTGTGTTTAAATTGATGGAATTTAATGTATTCATTCAAACTACAGATATTATCGAAGGACCATGTAAAGTACCAGGCATAGAAATAAAATATATATTGAGCTTATTCTCAACTTTGAGCTGCCAGTGGAAGAGAAAGCCATGTAAACAAATAATTACACAATGTGTTTTGAGAACAAACAGAAACGAGAAACTAATCTGTATGGAGAAACAGGAGTAAGCTTTATATGAGGTCTTTCTGAACAGTCTTACAGGATTACTAGGTGTTTCCAGGGACGTAAACAGTGTAAGCCTCACACAGACTGATGGATATGTATGCAAATATTAACATTGACTCTAACTTTCTGTTTCCCTTACTCTGCCACTTAGATTCCTGAGATAGGAAATATTTCTTAGTAACATTTAATTAACCTCTGTAGTTTAGCATCTCTAAAGGAGTGTAAATTGGGTATTTTGAGGGATATTTTTCAAATTTCCTGAGTGTTGCACAGAGTACTATGCACAATGCATATAGCAGCTAGCCCTCTATGTTTTGAGAATTTATTTCTGAGCCCTAATTCCACATGCTATGGGAGTCAAACTTCCTTTGTAAAGTTGATGTGAATTACCAGAAGTTTACATTTTAGGGTCCCTGACCTCGGTTCCTGCTTCCATGTGTGTGTATCACTTACGTTCTATACTCAGGAGGTTATGAAAGAGCCCTTTCCCAGTGCTTTAAGAGACCTCACCTTCCTACCTGATCCTGTGGAATTACCGAGAAAGAAAGAAAAGAAGGAAAGAAAAGAAACTTCTATTGTGAAGTCAGCATAATAGTTTTCTTATTTCCTCACTCAAGACAGAGATGATTTGGATTCTCTAAACTGGGTAAGATTTTATTGTGGTTGTTTTGTTTTTATGTTTAAATAGGCTACATATTATTGAAGTATGTGTGTATGTGTGTGTGTGGGGGTGTGTGTATTCTCTAGAAGACTCCCATAGTGAGATCTCAGATCTGTGCGTGTGAACATTTAAGTGACTTCTTTAATAATACAGAAAAAATAATTCCCGAATTAGAATATTTTTAGCACATTGTTCCACTATGTACACTATAAATGTAGAACAGGCACATTTATGACATGGTACTATTATAAACCCAAAGATTTTATAGTGTTTCATTTTATGGTCTGCTCTGCCTAAAATGACCTAAGGTATAATTTTCCTCCCACTGATAGATGCCATCTACAAAGTGCCACTGCTATTGAAAGGTTGGGCTAAACCAGTAAGGAAATAATTCTCACCTTTATGTCTTTTGCTTCTAAGCCCAGGTGGTAATGAAAGGGTGGTACTTCAGTAAAAGGTTATTCATTAAGTGCCCTTAAGCGTGTTTGTAAGTACAGGGAACTAGAAAGACTCTAAGAACAGTTCTGACTGCAACTTTTGGTCATTTGAAGCAATTACCGGAGGTGATCTCTGTGAATGCTCCCAGAACAAGTGAATTGTCTAAGGGAAAAAAAAAGAAGTGAATTCCTAAGTAGCTTTTATAGCCTATGTGGTCTTTGAACCCATTAAACACATTACCGTGCATAAGGCCAAGTGCCTGCTTATCTCCCCCAAATACACTGCATCTATACTGGGTATGTGGGATTCTCTCAATGTCCTGCTCAAGGTAAAACACATTTCTTAGTAAAGGTCTTTGGTAATATGTATTAAAAGATCCTGAGGGAGAATTCTGATGAATTTTGAAAAATTGACTTATATCTGCTTGAACAAACTAAACCGCTGGTAATACAGTCAGTATATCCCCATTCAATCAGTGTATTTGAGTTTCAGTTCAATCTCTATGATAATAGATCAAGACTCATAAATCTTTAGTTAGGCCAGACAATCATTATCAGATGACTCAGCACTACAGATCTGATGTACTTAACCACATGCAAATGTGATATTAATTGGAAGTTAGTCAATCCCACTGTTAGAAAAGAGAAAAGAGGGGCGCCTGGGTGGCGTTGGTTAAGCGTCTGCCTTTGGCTCAGTTCATGGTTTGGGGGTCCTGGGATCGAGCCCTGAGCCCTGCATCAGGCTCCCTGCTCAGCGGGGAGTCTGCTTTTCCCTCTCCCTCTGTGTGCCTGCTCTCTCTCTCATAAATAAATAAAATCTTAAAACAAAAAAACAAAAAAACAAACAAACAAAAAAACAGAAAGAAAGAGCAGAGAAAACAGGTCCCAAACGGACTGACTTGCGCTAAGCCCTCGTCACCAAACCAAGACTTAACACCTAACAAAATTACAGTTTCAAACTTTCCCGGGAGTGGAATCTTAAACCAGTCAATCAGGAATTACCTGGTCAGCACTAGTGAACTACTCAGCTTGATAGACCGCTGCTGTCCCCCAAAGGAAGGTGACCTTGCCTGAAAAAAATCCACTCTTTGCTAGAAACGTCCTTGCCCTGCCCCCGTCTGCCTATGAAAGATCTTCAGAGCTCCTTTCTGTCTGCTAGGTGGATGCTGCCTGATTATGAATCATTGAACAAAACCAATGAGATCTTTAAAATTTACTCAATTGAACTGTTTTTTAACACCACCCATAAATAAGAACCATTCTTCACACTTCTCACTTCCTTAGTGATTTAGTGTTTCTCTTCGGTTGTACTTGTTTTAATGTTTCCGCTATTTGTCCCTGATTCTATCTCACTTTTTTTTTTTTTTTAACAGTGATGATACTCATATTGAAAGTATCCCCTTAACTTGTTATGACCTCCTGGATAAGGACTGTGCCTTCCTCTTCGCATAACCTCACTGGGCCTTAGGGAAGAGCTGTGTGCACTCGAGGGGCAAAATTAATATTGAGAAACAGTTGTCTTAAGCCTCATATCAAATAAAAGTCGTACTCACAGAAGTAAAAACTTGAAAATTTTGCCCAAATCACCCACTTAATTTAGTCTCACAAGAAGTTATGGAAAATAAGAAAGAAAGTTTACTTTAAGTGAACAATCGATTTTTTCCCATACGCCACAGGCACTGGAAGGTGTGACTTGACACATGTAATCCACTCTAGTTGGAACATATGTTTACTCCTCGGAGAAGAGGTGAATAGAAACATATTGGTCACTTTATTTGTATGTTACAGAAAAGTGGAGGCCAGCATGGAAAAGCTAGTAGTTCAGGTGTCAGGTGCCAACCAGCAGATATCTGCTGGGTCTGCAGTCAACTGTGAAGAATTTAAGAGAGCTGCCTCTTAAGGAAACAGGCTGACTGATACCTGATCCAAGGGGAATACAGCTTTCATTTTTATTTTGATTGTTTTCTGAGATACGAGTAGGCATTAACCCAAAAGTGAATTCCATATAATAAAACAAAAAATAAGCATTGTAATTTACTCATTGTATGAATAGGAGAGTGAAGCTTAAAAAAACCTATTCTCCCAAGTACCCAGTTGTGCACGCTCAGCCTTTCTGCATCATTTTAACAAGTGCAAGTTTAACCAGATTATTCGGCTCAAATTAAGAGAAACTATTCTGCCAGGAAGTCCTCTCTACCAGTATATTAATTGATAACTGCTTGCTTCTGAGTCACCTCTTCAATTGGATTACCCAAGAAAGAAGCTGGAAATGAGGAGACTTCTTAGCTCTGATAAATCCATATTCTTCTGATAAGCACAGAGGAATGCATCAACATTATTCTGCTCTCACCCATTGGCAGTTCTCAGCTATTCTAGAACAGTAGCAGCAGTAAATGTCTTTAGGTAGTAGTATACCACAGTGATTAAATTCTCAGTCTTTGAAAGGCAAAAATAGCCTTCAAGTACACATTCACCTGTTTGGTTTTTTATAAAAAGAGAAAACTATGTATCTCGCAAAATAATAAAAATTTTAACTGAGATACAAGTGTCTGACATGTAGAGGGCGCTCAGTAAATGTTCATTTTTCCAATTGTATTAACATAGAAAAATATGTGAAAATTCCTATTAGGTTCTGTGCTTTTATATGGGAGAGCGAGTGACATATTTGTTGGTTTCTGGCAAGCTGCTACTCTTCTTCTCAATATCCCTTTCTGTCTTGGTAAGAAGAAACGTGATTTTTTTGTTTGTTTAATATTGAGAGAGAGATGAGAGAGCATGAGAAGGGAGAGATAGAGAGGGAGAAGCAGACTCCCTGCTAAGCAGGGAGTCTGACTCGAGGCTCCATCCCAGGACCCTGGGATCATGACCTGAGCCGAAAGCAGATGCTTAACCAACTGAGCCAACCCAGGCGTCCCAGAACCTGATTTTTAACTGGGTGTATTTTAAACTTGTTTCCATCCGGGTGCCTGGGTGGCTCAGTTGCTAAACCTCTGCCTTCGGCTCAGGTCATGGTCTCAGGGTCCTGGGATCAAGTCCCTCATCGGGCTCCCTGCTCTGCGGGAAGCCTGCTTCTCCCTCTCCCTCTGCCCCTGCTTGTGTTCCCTCTCTCGCTGTGTCTCTGTCAAATAAATAAAATCTTTAAAAATAAATAAATAAATAAATAAATAAATAAATAAATAAATAAATAAACTAGTTTCCAGCCTTTCTCATTGTTAGGGATGGCCAGTGAATTGTATGTGGGAGTGTCATGTGACACCATCAGGAATTATTCTTAGAGGAAAAGAATAATTCTTCTTCATTCTCTTCCCCCATCCCCTTGCTTGAAGCTTTGCCATAATGGCTGGTGCCCTAGCCACTATTTTGGATCATGAGGATGAGTTGTTGTAGATCAGTAAACCACAGAGTCTACGGCAATTTTGTGGAGATGCTGTACAAACCCTGGATTGCTTAATTATAAATTCATTTTATATAATGCAAAAATAAAATTTAATCTTGCCTATTATTTGGTAGAGAAAGGAACATCTGTGTTTTCTAAGTTATTCTTATTTTATTCTTTTTGTTATTCATTATATGCAAACTTAATCCTAAATATTATCCTATACATTCTCAAATAACCCTCTCCTGAGAGTGACTGGTATATACCAGAACCTGGTAGACACTCAATAATAATTTTTAGAGAGAAAAAATATCTGTAAGGATGCCTGGGTGGCTCAGTTGGTTAAGTGTCTGCCTTCAGCTCAGGTCATGGATCCAGGGTCCTGGGATCAAGTCCAGCATTGGGCTTCTTGCTCAGTGAGGAGCCTGCTCCTCCCTCTGCCTGCTGTTCTCCCTGTTTCTGCTCTCTCTCTCTGTCTGACAAATAAATAAATGAAATCTTTAAAAAAAAAAAAGAATCTGTAATTGTTAGTGAATTTTGATAATTTTTAAACATTAAAATAATTAAATATATTAAAAGTATAAAGGGAAGTTTTAATGAATATAACATTTCTGCTCTTTTGAAATAGCAATACACATTAACTATAGATTTAAAAACAAAGTAGAAAAAAAAACAGAGAAGGAAAAAGTAGAATCAACCTTAAGCCCATCATCTTTTGATATGTTTATTGATTTTTCTCTGTTTGCTCATCTTTAGAGAAGATGTGAATCTCACCAGGATTAGAAGTTGAGGCATGTTTTATCAGAGATCACAAAGGTACTTGTTCAATTTTTTTCAAGCCCAGATAAAGGGACAAGAAAACATATTAAATTTACTCTAGTTTTGTCGAATTAGATACTCAGGAGTATTTAGAGAATAGAAAAGGGCAATAAGCAGAAGCAATCTTTTGGGAAGTTTTACTTATATTCCTAAAAATTAATTCTCCTTGCTTGCTGTGGCAGCCTGAAGTTAGGTAGGATAGTTACCTCTTCTTCAACTGACTTTTTAAAGAGTTAATTTGCCAAGGTTATTACTGTATGCTTAAGATGCTTTCCATAACAACTGGAAGTCAAAAGTCAGCCATGGAAACCAGGCACCAATTGAGGAGATCAAACTTTCCATTGCCATGCATTTGCCCTGAATTTAGCCTTTACCTCAACTCCAAGTGTTATCCTTGGTTCCCTCCCACTTTTTACCAGAAAAGCTTTCATTTCACACATGGAAAATCACAAGCTCATATTCTATTTGGTAGAAATTCTCCAAAATTTCTGATACATAGTTTAAAATTTTTCCAAGTTATCAGAGGGTGATAAAGATCTTTTCGTACAATTATACCATTTGCTATCAGTCACATAATACCTTTGAAACATTGTAGAAAAGGTCTTCCCTCATTCTTCATCTTGTCAACTCTTACTCATACTTCGTCTGGTTCAAATGTAAAATCCTCAGGAAAGCCTTTCCCAACCTCACAAATTGAGTTATTTTCCTCCATTACACATTTCCACTGTATCTCATAGTTTTCTTTGATATAATGTCACAAATGTAATGAAATTATTGTTTGTTAATTCATTTAATGTGTATCTTTCCAATAGAGTATACTTTGCACGAGGGCAAGGGCCAAATAAGCTGCTTAGTACTGTATCCTGAGTGCAATAACGCTAGTGTTTACTGGGCAGAGTAGCTGGCATTTTAGAAAGTCCTCTCTATTGGGGCACCTGGATGGCTCAGGCGGTTAAGTGCCTTTGGCTCAGGTCGTGATCGCAGGGTCTTGGGATAGAGCCCCGTGTTGGCTCCTTGCTCAGCGGGGAGCCTGCTTCTCCCTCTCCCTCTGCCTGCAGCTCTGCCTACTTGTGCTCTCTCTCTCTGTCAAATAAATAAATAAAATCTTAAAAAAAAAGAAAGTACTCTATAAATATTTTCTCAGAGGCTAATTGAATTAATAGATGTCAATAAGTTTGCAATAGTAAATACGTTGAAAAATGAACTCAGGCTATCTTCAAAGACTAGAAGTTTATAATTTTGTCTTAAAAACATATTTCCATGAAGCATTTGGGAGTAGAAGGGGTGGGCAGGAAGAATAAGCTCTGCAATGTGTAAATTAGTTGGCTGTGTATGTGATATATTTTATATTTAGTAATTATTCATCCTCAACAATTAAATGAATATTTGTTGGTCACATTTCTCACCAGAAATACATCATGTTACTAGAAAACAGAGTGCATAGTACAAGTGAGTTTTTGATAGGGGGAGACTGGTCCTGGGAGATCACCAAGACTGAATGATGTTGTATGCTGGTCTCTGGTTGCCAATATTGCCAATAACCAGTGCTGTAGCTGGACCCGCCCTTGTAGCTCTTACTATGATTGCAAGACACCCTCACCAATAACCATCAGGAAACTTGTAAAAAGTTTTTTATTTACAGATCCCAGAAATTACTTGGCACACCCGGCTCCCCAGTGAGGTCTCAGGTAAAGAAAGAGAGCTGCGGGCCTGGGGTTCTGCTTTTATTGGGGTCCGAGTAGGGGCCTAGGGTTTCATGGGTTCACTCTTTTTTAGTAAATTTAAAACCTAAGAGCAGGAATGTAAGGCAGGAAGAGAAAAAACCAAGTGGCTCAAATGATCAGTTTTCAGAATCTACTAAGATCTATAAAGCAAAGGAGCCTGGTGGGGAGTAGGGGAGGGAGCACCCATGCTTTGCCCCATGTGGAGTCTGGCTCTTTATCTAGTCCTGTGGCTGGTCACCTGTTTATTGCGGATAGCCTCTTTGAAGTGGGTGGCTCAGCAATCAAAGCTTAAGTCAGGCACTTGCATTACAAAAAGAAAAGCCAACTGTCAGGGCTTACACTGTAAGTGGACTTCTGTAATTAAAGGGCAATATCAGTGTTTAGACACATGGATCTTTCCAGATGGGTAAATAGTAATTCTTAATTGCCAATATGCTTAATGCAAATGTATACTAAACACTTTATATGTTTTATCACATTTAAACGTGGCATCAGTTCTCTGAAAATTGTGGTTCTATTCATATGTTGCTGATTTGGAAAAATAGCAGAGACACTAGCAACTTGCCCAAGTCAGACAACTCCTGAGAGTTGGTGTGAGGATTTGAATTAGGGTCTAAATGGAAGATATTTTCCACTCCACTCAAATCATAACAATAATACATATATGCGCTTCTATTCACGTTAAATGTGCATTGCACAACCTTGACACTAGATCAAGATTGGAGAAGTCATATTCTCCACTGATTAAAAGCAAAAGCTCTGGAGCCAAATTATTCATGTTCAAATGCCAGCCGCAACCCTCTATCTCTGCAAACTTATGTAACTTAATCTCTCGGTCCCTCAGGTAATTCATCTGTTAAAAGTAATTCATCTGTTAAAAGGAGATAATAGAAAATACCTAATTCATAGGGTTTCTTGGGATTTGTTCCTTTTTGAGATAAAGCTGACCACCCTTGCAGTGTAAATTCCTGATTAAGGTGTTAAATTCACCTAGAGTAGGACAAACTAAGATGTACAGTTGTCTCTCTGAAATGCATTAGAGTAAATGATGTTGCCAGATGTTTCTGACCTACTGAAGTTCCTTGTCATATCAACATTTGCCACCACTAATCGACATGTCTGAAGTTTTGTATGCCTTCAAGATTAAGTTGCCCATGACCTTCATGACATGGGTTCTTTCACCTCCTTACAACTCAGACTGCAGTGTACCAAATATATAGAAAAATTAGTATAGGGACGCCTGGGTGCCTCAGTGGGTTAAGCGTCTGCCTTCGGCTCAGGTCCTGAGATGGAGTCCTGCATGGGCTCCCTGCTCAGTGGGGAGTCTGCTTCTCCCTCTGCCTCTCTCCTCTACTCATGCTCTCTCTCTCTGTCTCTCTCTCTCAAATGAATAAATAAAATCTTAAAAAAAAAATAATTGGTATAAAAACTGTAAACTAGAATGACTATAAAAACTCTGACTAAATGTTTAGAATCTAGTATCAAATTTAATGAATTTTAATTGCTTTAATTTTTATTATACAGGAAATAAATCGTCATCCACAACTCATTTGCTTCAGAAGAAATATAATTTTTAATTGTTGCATCAAAATATTGGAAAAATATTAGTTGAGACACAAAATTTCAGTTCTTTTTTTTTTCTTTTTTTTTCTTTAAAGATTTTATTTATTTATTTGAGAGAGAGAGAATGAGAGACAGAGATCATGAGAGGGAGGAGAGTCAGAGGGAGAAGCAGACTCCCTGCCGAGCAGGGAGCCCGGTGCGGGACTCGATCCTGGGACTCCAGGATCATGACCTGAGCTGAAGGCAGTAGCTCAACCAACTGAGCCACCCAGGTGCCCCAAAATTTCAGTTCTTATGGTAACTTCATTTTAGCAACACGAAAACCACGTATAAAATATGTATGGGTTCAGTTGCTCAGTGATGTACTAGCTTCAACCAGTTCTTAGCCATATATACTTTCTGCTGTCTCTAGAAGAACAAATACAGCCTTTTATATGCCAAAGTCACTCCTTGTAAACATCCTTCCCATGTTTTCTTATTGTATAAGAGGAGTCAAAACATGGCAGATAATATATAATATAAAATATAAGCAATACATAATATATATTAGACATATATGAGTTTTTCTCCTGTTAATGACAGCCTCATTAACTGAACCAACAGAATCAAATTCTTGTACTCATGTTTTGTTTAATTGCTCATCTATCTCTTACACTTTGTCATAAGTCTTGCCAATTATTCTGTGAGGAATCAGTGGTATTTATTCTTTTCTTTGCAGTTTTGCCACTATCAAACTTGCCCAAACCCATATCAACTCATGCCTGGCTATCTGCATTAAACCAGCTAGCCGAGTTCCCAGAATCCAGGTTGAATTGCCATATTGCCCTCTTGCTGCGCTTCCCACCCCAATGATTTTTGCACATCACTGACAAATAAAACTAATGGTCTTTCCCAATATTGAAGTTCTTTCCCTTTTTTAAAACCTTTGCCAAGTTTACTTAATTTTTTAAATGTTCAAGTGCTTTACTCTTTAAATTTCATCCAACTATTTTAAAACTCATGTAACCATTGCTTCTAGATGTGAGAAGATAACACCACCAGTCAAGATGGCATCAGAGAGTGGGCGTCTCTCTGTCCTACTCTCCCACTCCCTCACCCACATGGGGCTCTGTGGAGTGAATTCTGAGTTCTTAGAATTCTTTTCCTGAAGATATCTGTCTACCAGATATCTTGCTCTCATCAAGTCCCCTGCAGTACAGGCCATGTCTCTCTGGGCAATCTTCAAGCTCTGCTATGGAAACAGTTGGCTTGATTTCCTACTGTCCATCTCCATGGGATGAGCAAAGTGAAAGTAACACTTACAGAATTTAACATGTGGGAAATGAACTGACAATACTGATTGACCTCTAGCATTCCTATTAAGGGCTGACACTTTGAAGTATTATTAGCTATTTGTTCCCATCTTGCCGCTTATTTTATGCCACAAAAAAACATAATCTCGGGATGAAAGTGTTAGCAATGTTGCATGTCAACTTTCAGTACATCAACGTACTGTTGTGGTTTTGAAAGGCAATTTCTTAAAGTTCATTTGAGACCACGTGTTGGTAGTAACTAGTGGTTAGAATTTATGAAAATTAATATTTATGCCTCAAGTATTTCAAGACAAAATCAAGAGGTTTATTTAGATTATTTTTATATTTCCAGAGTTGAATTTTCTACTGCTTTCAAAACTTACTTATTCAATTTGGCAGTTCAGATTTAAGGATTTAATAGGCAATGTAGTGGGCAGACTCTAAGGAACCCTGTGTGATCCCACCTCCTCGTGTTCAAGTGTTTTGATATTTCTTCTCCTTGAGTGTGGGCAGGACTGTGACTTGCTTCCAGCTAAAAGAATAAGGTAAAGGCAATTGTATGTGTTGCTTCACTCTTAAAAGAGTTGCTCTAGCGGGGTGCCTAGGTGGTTCAGTTGGTTAAGCATCCAACTCTTGATTTTGGCTCAGGTCATGATCTCTGGGTCCTGGGATTGAGCCCTGCAAGTCAGGCTCTGCACTCAGCACGGAGTCTGCCTGTCTCCCTCTCCCTGTGCCCCTCCCCTTGCTCACTCTCTCTATCTCTCTCTCTCTCGAATAAATAAATCTTAAAAAAAAAAAAAAGTGTTGCTCTAGATGTAGCCATGTTGGGAAGTCCTACAAAGATAAGAACTGCAGCTAAGTTGGCTCCCAATGTAAGGCCAGAAGCTGGAGTTTTCACTTCCACAAATACAATGAAATGGATTCTGTCAACAACCTGAGTGAGCTTGGAAGTGGGTTCTTCCCCAGACAAGCATCCAGTTGAGAATGCAGTCTAGGTGATAGCTCACAGAGAACCCAACTAAGCTGTTCCTAAGACTGCTGACCCATGGACTCTGTGAGGTGATAAATAGGTGTTCTTTTGAGCTGCTAAATTAGTGGTAAATATTTACACAGTAATAGAAGACAAAAAGATAACAATTTTAAAAATAGAGAAAATAAGAAAGAGAGACGAGAAGATGTCTTGGTTATTTTCATGTCTTTTACACGTTAGTATTTGACGTCTGCCAACCTTTGAGCTGCCCAAGTCATCCTTTTCCTTACAGTGAACATCTAAGCCATGAGAGGGAATTTTTCAGACCCACCCCTTTCTCACTGTCTTGATTCCTCCTGCCATACTTCTAGCCTAAGCCGCTAGCATCTCCCACCAGGACTATTAACTGATCTTTTAACTGGTCTCCCTTCTTGCACTCTTGCCCCTTTGGAAGCCATTTTCCATAAGCGAGTCAGAATAATGTATTTTAAAAGGGGAGTCAGATTGTGTCACTTCCCAACATAAATTTTCTCAGGGCTTCCTCCCATTGTATTTCGAACAAAATCTTAAAACTAGTATTGTCTACCCATCTTGAATACGGCCTTCAATTGTTACTGTATCTCATACCGCTCCCCACTCATTCATTCAGCTCAGCTACTGGCTATCTTTCTGTTCCTCCAGAAAATCATGTGTGTTGCTGCCTTAGAGCTTTTGCACTTGATTTTCAATCTCTCTAGACTGTTCTGGTGACTGGAGTTTCTTCTCATCCTAGTCTCAGTTCTAAATGTCACTTTCTCAGTGTGGCCTTCCCTTACTGCACAATCTAAGTACCACAGCAATACCCTATTTTATTCTTTTGGCACACATTACTGTCTGAAATTATCTTAATTCTTATTTTGTTTACAAGTTTACTGTCTGCCTCTCTCACCAGAATATAAACTCTCTGTGAGCAGGGAGTTTTCTCACTCTTACTCATCATTGACTATTTACCACCCACTATATTACTGGACATAATAACTACTTAAAAAGTATTTAAGTGTATAAAAATATCATTAATTTTATTAACTTTTTTTGCATAGTCTTCAAGATACACCAATGAAACAGATATAAATAAATTAGCTCAGCTTGAAGTTGGCTAGGATCCCAAAGCTCCACCAACCCAAAAGTAAGTTTGGCAATTATTGGTTTAGACAATGTTTAAAATAAATCTAGTTTAGACTAGGTTCCCTAGAAAGTTGTTCCTGAGGCAAGGATTTAAAAAATTGATACTTCATTTAAGAAATGCAAGCCCAGAGCAGCCAGAGTGAGGATTAAAGGAAATAAGAGAGGAAAAAACATGTAAAGTGATATAAAGTGATGCATCACTATGTTCGCCACTGGTTCACGAATAACCATGAAAAACACAGGGGATTCCTCATCATGTGTATCCGTGCAACACGTAAGAATTTCTATCAACAGGCTCTAAGGAGAAATCCTGATTTAGGGCAGTCCTGGAAAAGAAAAGAAGAAAGAACTTAATCTCTCTGATTTCCCTACTTTTTCCTCTTTCTAGTGGTCAAAATTCACCTCATGGGTTTTAATTCCTATTTCATTCTGAATGGCAGAAGTTCTTTTCTGCCTCTTAGCAATGACAGATACCCCACCTTGTGGTTTGGCATTTTATTCCAGCTTGAGAGTGATACCGGAAGTCATAAACCCTGCACCTGCAGCTGGTCAGTCTAGCTAAGTGGCAGTAGCCAACGAGGAGGATCTGACACTCCCAGCGTTGATTCTTCTCAACGCATCATCAGGAATTGATTCCCTGAGCAGAGAGTTTTGCAGTTCAACTTGTTATGAGTACATCTTTGCTCATTACCTCTTTTTCAATTTCACTCTCTCCTATACTGCCGTTCTTGGTTAATCATGCCATTGTAATCACACCATTGTCTTCTCAAAAATCTGATGGAAAATGGATCTCATCCCCTCATCCAGTATATTACTAATTCCTGGTAATTGTGTCATTTAAATATCTCTCAAATTCTTCTCTGCCAATGTCCTCAATTACTTCCATAGCTGGCTCAATTTCTCTTACTTTGATTAGGGCAATGATTTCTTAAGTGCTGTGACTTGAAGTGTGTCCCCAAAATGATATGTGGAAGTCCTAACTCCCAGTATCAGTGAATGTGACCTTATTTGGAAATAGGGTATTTACGGATGTAATCAATTGAAGACTAAATCATATTGGATTAATGTGTCCTTAACCCAATATGATTGGTGTCCTCATAAGAAGAGAAGAGATACGCAGCTGCATAAGGATAATGTCATATGAAGATAGAAGTAGAGATTGGAATAATACAGCTGCTAGCCAAGGAGTGAATGCACAGGATTGATGACCAGCTCCTCTAGAATTTTCAGAAAGAGCACAGCCCTGCTGACACCTAGATTCCAGACTTCCAGCTTCCAGAACTGTGAGAGAATAAATTTCTGTTGTTTTAAGACACCAAGTTTGTGATACTTTGTTATCATAGCCCTGGGAAACTAATGCACTGACTAAACTCTAGACCTTCAGTCTTAAATATCTCATGGTCATTTACCACTCTCCAAATGGCTACTATGTCTCATGGGCTCTTCTGTAATCTGGCTCCTTGCCCACTTCTGAAATCTAACATCCTGCAACGACACTATACATTTTGTAGGTGAGCCATGTGAAATGGAGAAGAGCTTTGACTGAAATTGTTTGTATTCACCAGACAAAATAGTCAAATGAAACAAACACAGTCACTAGCCTTGTTTCTTTCTTTCTTTTTTGTTTTCCTGCTTAGACATTTTTAAAAGAGCTGAAATCAAATGACCACTAGCCACAATCATGAAAATCAGGAACAGGCTCTATTACATAAATAATCATGTAAAATGAAAAAAATATAAGACAATGCAGAAAACCAGAGCATACTATTGTAATCAAATATAATTGATTTTAAAAATCTGACATGTTAATAATATGCATAATTGCTATTTTGCATATTGTAATCAGCAATAAATGGCAAACACTGTTTTTAAATGAATTATAATTAGTAACCAGGAAGTTATGAAATATATGTATGTACGTGATGATATTGTGTGATTCCATCAGTAATTCTGACTCACCTTCTGGGGCATCAATTAGCCACCATCCTTTGAATAATTTACTAAGTGTAAACTCAGATCATTAGAGAAATTTAAGAATATTTTCTGCTCTAAGCAGGCTTCAAAAGCACTTGACAGAACCATGGTAGACAAAGACCATGGCTATTGGGCTCAGTAAGATCTCATCTCAAAGTGTTGGAGTTGGGATAGTGGTGGACTGGTGTCCTAGCAAAAGATCATGCATAACAGAGTGGTAAAGATAAGTACTAATTAATGTTGGAATACCAGAATATGGGGTTCTTGGGATAAAGAGGGTGAAAGAATACTTGAACATGGAAGTGAGAAAGAAAAATAGCCAGTTTAAGAAGACCTAGGCTCAAACATGAAAAGGTGCTCATCTTAGACACAGGAATCTTTATCTTAGAAATAGTCTCTGGCATCCAGTCTGCATGGCAAAACACATAAGAGCATTTAACATGATTAACACAAAATTCTATTTTAATGTGATAGTAAATAAGGGAAAAAGCATGACTACACTGGGAAAATTAGTGGATTTCTTAACTAAGGAATTACAAGGAATTTACCTTTATTTTTAGTTTATTCTTCTCAGGAGTGATACTACCAAACTCTTATCCAAATGTCCACATTCTCTGGCTGCATACACTTTGTTAAATGTTTTATCAAAATGTCAAACGTACAGCTTTTAAGAAGGCTTTTACAAAGCATAAATCTTGTGCCCTTGTCTTCCCCGCTCTAAGTCCCACTAAAAGCAGTCACTTTTAATAATTTCTATTGTTAGGACATTCTGATGGTTTGTCCCCATATCTCCAATATACTTTTAAAAACCAATTTTTCTAATTCTATTACACATTTATAGAATCTTTATAAAACATAGGAATTTTCTTTTTTTTTTTTTTTAAGATTTTATTTATTTATTTGACAGAGACACAGCGAGAGAGGGAATATAAGCAGGGGGAGTGGGAGAGGGAGAAGCAGGCTTCCCGCCCAGCAGGGAGCCCGATGCGGGGCTCAATCGCAGGACCCCGGGATCATGACCTGAGCCGAAGGCAGACGCTTAACCATCTGAGCCACCCAGGCACCCCAAAACATAGGAATTTTCAATGAGAGACTAAAATCTGTCTCTATCACACAAAGATAATTATTATAAACGTATAACCATGGTGGTTTGTTATTTTTTTCATTTGAACTGTGTATGTATGAACATCTATTTCATGCCCAAGTACTACATATACACAGTTTATGATGCTCATATTTTAAAATTATTTTAATATTTGCATATTATTCAACCAAATGTAGACATTATATGAAATTTAATTGTCCGTAGTTTCTCTCCTTCACATATATTATGTGGTCATGCATTCTTTTCATTTGATTATCGTTTCCTAGTATCCTTATTGTTATCTTTCCTGCCAATCTTTCAATTTTCCATGATGCCAAATCTATTCTTTTCTGTCTCTATTGTAAGCTGTAAAACTTTGATTGCATTTTATTTACTTTATAGTTTCATATTAGTTTGCCCATCCCTTTCTTCTTCTAGAAATAATTTCTTTGAGCATCTTTTTTTTTATCCTTTAATTCCAGTTTTATTTTTTATGTATCCAGTTTATCTTCTAGGAGGTAATTCTTCTTAAGGCCTATTAGACACATCAAGTAATTTTATAAATTTTACTATGCTTCTCATAATAAATACTTTTCAAGCAGAACTCTTCCCTTTGCGATTTTTCTCTTCTAAAGATATTTCCACAGATGGGTGCTACTGATCTTATTTTTACTTTTGCTGAAGGTGAAATGAAGATATTGATCCAAACTCCATGTTCCCTTTGGACAATCTCATTCCTTTCCCACTTGTCTACATTCCCTCCCTCTTGGATGGCTGTCAAATGACCTTATCACATCATAGTTCACAAATTGGTTACTTCTCAACCCTTTGTTCAGGGTCACTGGGGATTGATCTAGCATGATTCTGCTGGACTGAAGTAAGATTATTTCCTCCTCCCATTACTTGGTTTTATGACAGTTTGAGATAATTGAATGCCCAAAACTTATGTCCCTATTATGTAATATCTCCAAAGCTCTTCTTGTCTTCCCACAAAAATGATTCCCACATAGGGCTTAGTGCTCACAGTGTAAAATTTCCACTGACAATCCAACACCACTTAATAGTTACTGTAATTTCCTAGGAAGTACAAAATAAACATTACTCAAACCATTATATAATATGGTATGTCCATAAAAGTCTTTCGGATTTATTGAATTCATTAGAATAAGTAATTATTTTTATGTAATTTTAGTCTAGAGTATTGTCATTTGTGTTGAATATTTTTTGAGCAGCCACTATGTATAGGGTGCTGTCCCATACAAGTTGGACTCGGTTTTAAAGTCAAAATCAGCCATGTAATAATATTCGTTAGATCACATATTTATTTTATGTATTAGGCCTGTGGCTGAATGTATTTTGGAACCACAGTTCAATTGTTCTACTTCCTCACTGACCTAAAGGAAATCTAGAGGTCTGCTTTTCATTAACTGAGCTGCTGTTTGCCTGTCCACTGAGGAAGGATGTGGCATTTATGTAAAGTGCCATAGCTACATGATATTACCATTACACTGCCCAGTGAGCTGTGGCACTAGCCACTGCCCACGAGACAACTAATTACTATATGCATGCGCGGAAGTGCAGAACATTCATTCCAGAGCTTGCTTGGAAAGAAAAATAAATTATAGCACACAGTTTATATTGAAAATCATTTGAGGTAGTTAGAAAATAAATGTAACTGCATTTCAGAGTCATTGGACTTTGAATAAAATATAAGACTGACCCATTATGCCATGTATTTGTTTTAAGTTGTTTAACTAAGCAGCTTTCAGTTGTTTAGATGACAAAAATTAGATTACAAAAAAGTATTTTTTTCTCTTAAATATAACCAAATGTCAACAAATTTGTGATATTGGGAATTAATTATTTTTATCTTTAATAGAACTCATTTTCTCATTAGTGTTCTTAATTCCCTTAAGTGATCCAAATACTTAAAATAGTTTGGAATTCTTGGTAAATCTCTTTTATTGCCTCAAATTTTTTTTATCTATTATTAATTGAAATAAAATCATGAAAATATTAGGAGATAATGGTGTTTAAATTCATCAAGTCTAAAATTAATTAAATGCTTGAAATAATATCCAAATTGTTTCACATTGGTAAAACACTGGTCTCCCATAGAACTTGTCCTTTGAAAAAAGAAACAAACAAACAAAAAAAGAATTCGTTCTTAGATATTCCACTATGACTATATTGAACATTAGCAGAAATTTAACAAAGTGCATTTTATTATTGTCATTGGTTGATGATATCAAATTCAGAAATTTCAAATTCAGATCACAAATTCCCCAAATATCTAGTAACTTATATTTCCCTCAAGCAGTAATTGACTTATATCCAATTTCTCTGAGCCCTTTTGGAAACAGAGATGTTACTCTTGGTGTCAGTAACCTCAATACAATCGATTAATACCATAAATATTCCCATTTTTTAAAACACTAGCAGCTTTTATGAACTCAACAAGACTTTACCAGACCCCTATTATGTGCCACACTCTGTGTTGCATAGAAAATAACTTCATGTCCATGTTACTTTTGATCATCAACAAGTTTTAAATTTTCCAATATCAAAAGGTAAGAGATATGCTTTTTAGAAAATATACTTTTGAATATGAATTAATGTGAGGCTTCATCTCCTTTTGCTTCATTTATATATGACTCCTATTAATAAGATGATGTTGGAAAATTGTGCAAGGTACATGTTAGGGGTTTTTGTTGGTAAGCAACAGGCATTGTCTCTGGCAAAACTAGGAAAGAGGTAATTAATGGGAAGGGCACAGAATAGGATGTTCACAGGCTTGAGGAGAAGCCTAAAGAGTGGGGTTTAGGAAACAGAAAATCAATACTATCATCTCAGTAATAGGAACTGAGTGAGAATCTGGGATGACCCAGTGAGAAGGAACTAATTTCATCTATTTCTTCCATCTTTGCAGCTCCCAGTTTGAAATCCAAAGTTCTAGGTGACAGAATACCAATGGCTAAGCTTAGGTTGCTTAGTCTTGGTTACTGAGCTGCTGAATGGAAAGACATAGTAGAAGGAAACCTCAGATATTCTGGTAAGGTGGTGGATGTCAGAGTTTATAATCCATTTTAATAGCACACAGCGGAGGAGGGTTAATTCATCAGAAGGAAACTGGGATGCTGTTTAGTAAGTGGAAGAATGGGGGCTGAACTGCTAAAAGTAATTATTGCTTGTAAAGATATTTATTTATTTATTTATTTATTTATTTATTTGACAGAAAGAGAGAGAGAGAGCACAAGCAGGGGGAGTGTCAGGCAGAGGGAGAAGCAGACTCCTGGCTGAGCGGGGATCCTGATGCAGGACTCAATCCCAGGACCCTGGGATCACAACCTGAGCAGAAGGCAGACGCTCAATGACTGAGCCACCTAGGTGCCCTGCTAAAATTAATTAAAAACATTTATTATGGTTCCTGAACTTTTCTGTTGTAACTACTCCCATTTAAAACCCATGCCAACCACATACATGTCTGGCATACCCAGATCTCTAATGAATTGCTTAACTATCTTCCGAGAGAACTGAACCTCTGATTTAGAAAGCTCCTGCGTATGCAAGTGGCAATGACAGTATGTGACCATCAGGTAACAAATAAGTAGAGGTGCTAATGTCAATCAAACATTAACTTCACAGCAGCTGACAATTAAAATGACTATTGACACCCTAAAACATTAAAATTGCGCACGTTTTGATATGGTAATGTTAATATATTGAAGTAGCCAATAGGTAATTGTTTATGAATGTAGAATTGCGGAAGTACTGGTACCTGCGTTTTTACAAGGACATTGTATGCAGGGAGCAAGCTCATGCCACCAGAGTAAGGAACAGTTTCTTTGGCTTCTTAAGTGTGCAAGCTACTTGACAGAGATCCTTTGACAAAGTACATCTATCATTGTACATGTAAATGATGACCAGTTGATGCAGAAGGAAAGTTGGGAAGAAACTGGGTTAAAGAGGGAAACAGAGTTGAGACTCTAGGAACAAACACTGGTGTTTTTCTTTGATTTTCTTATTAAAGAAATTCTGGGAACTTTAAGAAACTCATCAAAGAATAAACTAATGTTTAGGAAAGCAAAACTAAAGGGGTAATAAAATGTTCTGAAGACATGTATATAGATCATACCAGAAGTACTCTTTGTCTCTGAATTCAGTAAGTCCTAGCATCAGTCCTGGAGATGAGCTCTTTTGGATGGCAAAGCATCTAATGAATGATAAAGTAGGCACTTGAGTGGGACTAAGTGCTTTTGTCCAAAGCTCCAGGAATCACTGAAGGACAGGTCAGAAAATTATTGCCTGTTTGCATATTTACTTATATGAGTTTGGTTTTTCAAACAAACCCTTGCAGAGATTTAAACTTACTGTTTTTTTTTTTTTTAAGATTTTGTTTATTTATTTGACAGAGAGAGACACAGTGAGAGAGGGAACACAAGCAGGGGGAGAGAGAGAGAGAGAAGCAGGCTTCCTGCGGAGCAGGGAGCCTGATGCAGGGCTCCATCCCAGGACCCCAGGATCATGACCTGAGCCAAAGGCAGACGCTTAACGACTGAGCCACCCAGGTGCCCTGTTTTTGTTTTTTTTTAAAGATTTATTTATTTCAGAGAGAGCACATGCTAGAGTGAGCACGAGTCAGGGGAGGGGCAGAGGGAGAGGGAGAGAGAGAATCCCAAGCAGACTCCCTGCTGAGTGCAGAGCAGACTGGGCCAGATTTCACAACCCTGAGATCACTACCTGAGCTGAAACCAAGAGGCTGACGCACAACCGACTGAGCCACCCAGGCATCCCTAAACTTACTGTTTTAAAGTAGGAAAGACAGATGCACTAACTTTTGAATTAGTGATGACATGCTACAATGGAACACAAGTTTTGGAAAACAGTTAATATTATTTTCATGGTTCTGTGTTTCCTCACATCATCTAATGATGATTGATTATGAGATACTAAGCATAATGCAGAATCTAACATGATTAAAGGTTCTTATTTATGAAAGGGATGGCATGTCATTGGCATTTTTACAGAAGCTTTAATGAATAGTCATAAATATTTTTCTTCAAATAAAACACCTATGATTATTTCAGGTAAATAATCTCTCATAGACCAATAAAAGCAGAAATTACTATTCTGGAAAGGCTCTGTTTGAATTTTAAAGATAGTACCTATAAGTGGCTATAGTTTTGACTAAATTTTATAATGAAAAATGTTGGGATAGAATCTATCTCACTAGAAAGAGAAAATCAGGAAAACCAGTTTCAAAAAGGCTCAAACATTTTTGACATTCAAGTACATTTTCTTTCTGCAAATACTTCTTCATGCAGCGATTCCATGATTTGGAGGTCCCAGGTGGTTCAATGGCAGGTACCACAGGACTTATTAAAATCAAAAAAGGATGGCTCCTTTGCATTTCTTCTCAGAGAAGAAGAAAGAAAAGAAGACAATGAATACTAAAAGTTGAAAACTGGGAAAGGAGAACTTTAGATATTTTAAATGTTTAGCTCAGTTTGTTAGAGTACCTTCAGAGACTTTTTTTTTTTTTTACTATTTCACCAATAAAATAAAATGATTGCAGTGAATAAAAATGGTATCTTAGAGAAAGCCTACTGATACTGTTTTCCTTGGATTTCCTAGGTAGTACAAAATAATTAGGAAATAATGAATCCACGCTCAAAGGATATTAGCATCCTTCTGTTACAAAATTGGGTACAAGAGGCTTTAATTTCCAATCCAGAGACACTTAGGAACCCAAAGTAATGGATGCTTAGGATACTGGACAAATTGTTATTCAAACAGCAGGTTCTCAAATTCCTTGTATAATAATGCATTGCAAATACAGGATAAATTCATCAGAAATATAAAGACCAAAAAAATCTGTAAAAAATAAGTTTCTGTTAGTTAGGTATACTGAGTTGAAAAGATCTTGACAATTCTTCCTTAAAACTCAGTTTTAATTGCCTTAGCCCCAGGGCAGCCATAAACTTGAGAAGTGACAATTTATATGGATTTTATGAGCCTGTTTACTCTGTTATTCATGAAGAAAGTTACTTTAGCAACTGCTGTGCCTCATGTTACTTACGCGACCTATGAATTAACTAGTATATTCTTAAAGAGGCAAAAAGAGCTTGTATTAAGAAAGCAGTATATTAGCAATGTCTGTTTAATATCAATATCACTGCACAATTAAGAGTTAATTTAGATAAAGTACTACTAAAGGACATTTGTGAGAAGGCTGTGGTCCATGGGAAGCTCACCTGCTCTAATTTGATTTGCTCACCCAGTCAACATTTATAGAACATTCAACACAGAACAGAATAGGTGCTGGCTTACAAAAGGTTAAAAGCAGCTCTTCCCACCTGAGATGCTCACATTCTAAAGGAAACCTTTCAAATCATTCGCCAGCTGAGGATGATAGTGACTTTTAATTCCTGGAAATCTACAACTTCTTATTGAATAATTAAAGTCACAAATCAAATTTATATCCCACGTTAAAGATGAAATTGAATTTCAATCACAAATACAGAATAAAAAATTCTCTAAATATTAACCATGTGCAATATGTATATATATATATATATATATTTTAAGATTTTATTTATTTATTTGACAGAGAGAGAGACAACGAGAGAGAACACAAGCAGGGGGAGTGGGAGAGGGAGAAGCAGGCTTCCCGCTGAGCAGGGAGCCTGATGCGGGGCTCGATCCCAGGACCCTGGGACCATGACCTGAGCCGAAGGCAGACGCTTAACGACTGAGCCACCCAGGCGCCCCTAATATATATATTTTTTTGATGATTTACCATGTCACAAGCTGGTGATAATTTTTTTAACTGCCAACCTCTTGGATTCTAGTAACATTTGTTGGGCATTGCAAAAACTGCAAAAGATTTTTTTCAGCTTTTGACATGAAAAAGTTTGAGTAAATATACAATGCGGCAGAGAATAATGCAACATGATTTTTGCTTGAGGGAAAAAGCTAGGTTTAAACTCTGGATCTGCTGCCTCCAGCTAGTTGAACTAGAGAGTGGGGTGGGGGAGGGGGCACTTCATTTACGTAAGAGTTTCTCCATGTTTATAGTGATAATGATAATAAATGAATCTTTGTCTTATAGTCTTGTAGTCATTGTAAGGATTAAATAAAGGTAGCATATGTAATATAATGAAGTAACAATTACAATTTTATTATTATTGATACCTAAACGTTCACCAGAACGTAAGCGCCTGGAGAACAGGGATGGTAGCCCAATGCTACAGAGTAGCAATATCTACTCTCTGCAGCAACAACTACTCTCCAGAGACCAACAACACCAGTATTACTTGGCCCGAACTCTAGACTCTTTGGAGCAGAATCTCTGTGTGGGACCCAGGAATCTGTGCTTTAACAAGGCTGCCATGTAATTTTATGCATGCTAAATTTTAAAAAGCACTGCTCCAGTCTGTTCTCAAGTTTATTTCCAGTGTCCAGAATTAACAGTAGGCAATAAATGATAGCTCAATTAATATTTGTTTAACCATTCTAATATTTTTTTCCTTTACTTTAAGCCATCTTTTGTGACTGCTTCCCAAATGCTTTTGGGAAGCACCTTCTGATGAAAGCTGGCAAATTTCTTTGTCTTTTTGCAGAAAAAAATAAGGAAACAAAAGTATATTTGCAGATATTTTACATTGTTGGAAATTCCCTTTGGGATGACAATAATTGTGGGGCCCACATTGTAGTGCAGTTGTGAAGAGATTGGGAAATGCATGTAAAACATTTAGCAAAATACCTGCTATTATATTGTATGCACACAAAAATAACATCTCATCATGTTCTGTTGGTCTTTTTTTCCTGAGTTAAAAAAAATAAATTTTATTAGAAACATGAATATATAGAAACTTAACAAAAGGAATTCATTTTGCAAGAAAGAAATAGAATATTGCCTTTCTTTATATTCCTTTGTTTGTCTCAATTCTCCTTTTCAAGTTAACATACAGTATTGTGATTTTAAAAACCTCCTTACTATAGTAAAAGATAGGACAGTTTGAGCTGTGTTTAACTCTTTTATTATACTATAGGAGATGGTTAAAAATAAGGAATAATAAGCAAACTACTACTGCAGATCTCAGCTCAGAGGTTTTGCATGCAATGTACATAGAAATGGTATCTTTGGAAAGGCGAGTCTTGTGGAAGTTTAAATGCAGTAATAATCATGAAAATGAAGAGTAAGTTACCCATTCTATAAACATTTGATTCTCTCAACTAATTATGTCTGTTATGAAATACGTGTTCATTAGCAAAGCATTAGGACTTTGAGTCTGTTTTCTTTCGGTCATCGGTAAGGTGTAGATGCAATGCATTTGATGACTTCCCGCTGAAAGAAGAAATAGGATAATGTGCAGTTATGCCTCTAGTTACAAAAATGGTGAGAAGCTTCTTGTAGCTTAAAAAGGTTTTCCCCTGGGAAATATACTTTTAAAAGCTTCAAAGAATGTTAAAGATTTTCAAATAAACTATAAATGGACATCTGCAGTCTATGCTGTACTTCAATAAGATGAGAATGGTTGTCATGTCAAATCTCTACAGGCTGTCTTTGCTCGTGTTTTCCTGGTTGAGAAATTCCACTCAAGCAGAATGAAACCTAACCTTTAATATTACATTCTGTAGAACAGGCCCCAGTGACACATAAGAGTATCTTATCACTGGATCTCAATGGATTTGGTTTAAAACAGCTTCTTTTCTGCAAGACAGATATCAGATGGGAGTTCTCTTCAAGAGAAAGAGCCCATTTCCTCTTCAAAGTACAATCTGAAAAATGAAAAGTTGTTCAAAATAATCACAAAAAAGCAGACAAGGATATTAGCATCACAAAATGCTTCATGCAATATGCAAGGCTCAAAAACCTTTATTGCTCTGTGAACAAAATATATATTTGAAAGATGTCCTACTCTATTTCAGGTTGTAACTACTGAACTATAAAACTCACAAGCCACCAAAAGTGAATAAATCTAGTGTAAATGCAATGTAAAAATACATATATATGTAAAATTCAATGAGTTGAAAATTAAAATTAAGTATTATAATACAAAATAAAACTAAGGCTGACCTTAAACACAATAAAGTGGATTTAAATTGATAATGAGTTTGATTAATTTATTAATATGATTTCTATTCACTTATTAGTCATTTGATTTCTACTTTATTTCCTCTGGAAATCAAGGTGGAAGTTTTTAAGTCATGAGGGAAAATACAATGTCTTCTTTGATCAGAAGAAAATAGATGTGAACTTGATTTTAAATCTAAGCATTAGAACTTTAACAAAATAGGAGTGCCTGGGTGGCTCAGTCATTATGTGTCTGCCTTTGCCTCAGGTCATGATCTCAGGGTCCTGGGACTGAGCCCCGCATCAGACTCCCTGTTCAGCAGGAGGCCTGCTTCTCCCTCTCCCACTCCCCCTGCTTGTGTTCCCTCTCTCACTGTCTCTCTCTGTCAAAAAATAAATAAAATCTTTAAAACAAAACAAAACAAACAAAAAAAGAACTTTAACAAAATATTTTTGGCTATGTACATCAGAAATGTCTCACCAAAAAATGTAAATTTGAGCACAAAGTATTTTGGCTATTATTAACATTAATTAAAAATATTATCTTTTTTAAAATGTGCATTTTCGTATCTGGAGGTATTATGTGATAACAATTAAAATAGATCTTTGGGTATAAGATCTCTCTTTTGAGGAGCACCGTATCTCCATAGAGAAATAAAACAGAGATATAATTCAACTGTTATTTCGATGCCCGTAGACTTGAAAAACAAGGAAATTAAATTCTCTAACTTTGATTCTTGAATGCATTGGCAATATTGATTGCATGAATAGGATATTTCAACACTTTTAGGAAGTTTAACAAATACTTACATAACAGTTACTATGTACACAGGTACACAGAACTTTAAGGACTTTGATAATATTAGCTCATTTAATCCAGAACATAACTCTATGAAATCGATGTTACTCTAATCACCATTTTTGATTAAGCAGCACCGATTGGCCAAGTAACCCGCCCCAAGGTCGCAAAGTCATGGAGCTGGTGTGAATCCACCAGTGTGCTGCCAGAATGTCTCATCATGTTAGCTGCTGCTTCCGTGTGGCCTTAGGCAGCAATTCGTTTGTTAGAACTAAATTTTCTTAAAGGATACACTTTAATTGAATGCATTCAAATTTAGGGATTTTCAGATATATTTGTCTGGTTGACACTTTTTTTTTTTAAACCAAAGTAGCATATCATCTGTCCTAAACTCGGGGGAAATGAACATATTGGTAACAATTCAAAATCAAATTTATAGAAATAGGAAGTAGGAGTTTGATCAATGGAAAAACAGAGGAATACTTTCCACGTACAGAATATAGGCCCCAGTTCTCATGGGTTCCAATTTGAGGTTTGTGACTGAAATATCAATTTTGAAGTAAAATCTATGTGGAGTTTGAACTAGACTGTAATATAAGACCTTAGAGAACATGGATATACTTTTAAAATGTTCTTTTTAAAGACTGGTAACTGATCATAATGGATACTGGGAGAGGCCGAATCATTGTTTGTGTGAGGCAGAAGAATGAGGCTTCTCATGCTGACAAGGAAACCTGAGAAAAGTTTTAATTCAACCCCGCTAAAATAATAAATAAATAAAAAATAAACACCACTATTTGGGGACGGGGCATTTTGTATTTCTTATTTAACTTTTGTGAATCCTCTAAGAAGAAAGGAAAAGCCCAGGTCCTACATCAGGGAGAATGTAGCGGAGGGTTGTTCAACTCAGTTGTTCACTGGGCAGAGCAGTGGGTGAAGTGGGTGATGAGGCAGGCACATGGCCTGGCCACTGTCCAGCTCTGGGTGACCACTGCAGGGCATCAGTGGCATCCCAGAACTGGCAGATCTTCCAAATTTCAAGGGAAGTTGAAAAGCCAACTTGTTTCAAAAATAACGCAAATTTTAAATGGTGGTTATAGACCAGGTTGTGACCTCATGTATAATAAGAACTTTAAAAAGCCTTTGTTGGATATTTGCTGTGTACATATAATTAAGGGCAGGTAGAGGAGGAAAAGCTGGGAGAATAAACATCACTGATGAAAGAAATAAAAGGATAACAAAGAAGAGTAGTGTCTTCTACTCTACTTGACTTGACTCTACTCCGACTCTACAAGAAAAAGGAATATTTCTAAGCAGGACCAGGTTGCTGTGCAAATGCAGTAAAGAGATTTTATAGATCCCTCTGAGAAATGTCAAATCACTGGATTTGAAAATTAGAAAGTTCCCGTAACCATGAATATTCAGTAGAGAAACTAAAACAACAGCCAGATTGTGAAACCAAAATTCTTAAACCTACAGTCTATAAACCACCTGAAATTATATGCAAAGTAGTTACTTTATTCAGTGATAAATAAAGAGTGAAATAATATTCCTAAGAGCAAGGTTGGTGCTTGCTTGAGGAGAAATTTCCTGTGCTTATAAGTAACTTGGAAGGAGCCATAGAAAGAAAGGGACTGGCAATAGAAGAGAAGATTAGTTTATGGAGAAATAGTCAGAAGACACAGAGAGATAAAGATCTTGATCACAGAAAGTGGGTTAGCTTTGGAAAAGCAACCGAGGAACTGATAAGCTTGACACATGATATTCTTTTCTGCTCTATTCCTAAATCCCTGAGGGCAGGGTCCATGTCTATCTTATTTGCTCCACACCGTATTCTGAAGTGGGAGGCACAGAGATAGACCCAGGATGAAATGTTGATGGGAGTGATTACTTGGATTTGTTTAAGGTCACTTACAAGTTTACACTGAAAAGCAAACAAGCAGTGCATGGGTGAGACTATGATGGGATGGATGCTTCTTTCCAAGCCTCCATTACACAAATTCATACAATCAGTCCATTCCCAAAGTTTGGTCATCAATTTGCCTTTTTAGTATAAGAAACTTTCCAGGTCATAATAGCTCCAAACTATGAGATCACTACCTTTGTTTTTGTTTTTGTTTTTTTAACACTGTAGGCTGTAGGAAGGGTAAGGAGTAGGTACACATGTGGCATGATGCGTCAGCAACAATAAACAGCTCTTATCATGTAAGGAAGTGTTCACTGAACCACGGTTATATATTTTTGAGGGTTTTTCTTGTGTGTTACTGGGTTTATTCTACACTTGGAACTAATGCACTTCTGGAAAAAAAGAGTGTATTAAAGGGTTTGGAAGGTTCAGCTGCGATTAGAAGTCATCTCTATTTAAAATTTTTTTTTTTTTAAGATTTTATTTTTTATTTGCGAGAGAGACAATGAGAAACAGAGAGCATGAGAGGGAGGAGGGTCACAGGGAGAAGCAGACTCCCTGCTGAGCAGGGAGCCTGATGTGGGACTCGATCCCAGGACTCCAGGATCATGACCTGAGCCAAAGGCAGTCACTTAACCAACTGAGCCACCCAGGCGCCCAGAAGTCATCTCTATTTAAAAGTGCCAATCAGGATGGCATTTATTTTCTTTGCCAATGCTAAGAAACCTGACATTAGGCTTAGGATTTAGCAAAGCAGATGAGAGAATGTAAAATATTGGTGAGAATACAGTTGTAATAGCCGGGCAACTATTGGGAAGAAAGTAAAATTCAGAGCAGGCTGATGGATTTGAAAAATAAGAAGCAGGCAAAGAACTGCATGTTGAGAAAAATAGAAGAACAAGTTCAGTAGGTGACATTGACAGAACGGATATTCCCACTAGACACTAAACTCAGGAAGTAACAGGGCTAATATATCATATCCAGATAGGTGCTAAAGACCATAAGGGCATTGAATTTTCATTGCATTCCATCAATAGTCTAATCAGATAGTTATTGTTCTCATCTTATGGTGGGGGTAATGGAGGATTAGAGAATTTAAATAACTTTTGTAATATAGGACATGATAAGAAAAGTGTCAGAGCATGAATTAAACACTAAACACTAAACCTTTAAATTTAGATTTTTAACTCTTAATCACTTTAATACTATCATCTGAATTAAAATGCTTTTGTTTGACAAGAGGTGCCCACGTAGAGGACCACTAAAGTGGAGTGTAGAAATGGTCTTTGTAGATGAATGAACCGAGGTTAAAATAACCACCCTGAACATGAGTGGTGCCCAGAATGATGGCAAATGATATGACACGGAGGTCAGTGGTGAGTTACATGCCTAGATCCAAATATGAGCAGTGTTGATACAGAAATTTATAAAGACAGATAAAAGAGAATAGAATAATTGGAAAGCAAAACCTTCAGAGAAGAAAGTTTGTTTTAAAATAATGGTTTTAGAGAGTTAAATAGTAAATCAGACTCAATGCTATCATCTCATGCTACTTACCATGTCTGTATTATGAAGGCTTCCAATTGATTAGTTATCTATTGCTGTATAACTACCACAAATCTGTCAGCTTAAAAAAAAGCACACACTTGGGGCGCCTGGGTGGCTCAGTTGGTTAAACGACTGCCTTCGGCTCAGGTCATGATCCTGGAGTCCCGGGATCGAGTCCCACATCAGGCTCCCTGCTCAGTGGGGAGTCTGCTTCTCCCTCTGACCCTCTTCCCTCTCGTGCTCTCTGTCTCTCATTCTCTCTCTCAAATAAATAAAATCCTTAAAAAAAAAAAAGCACACACTTATTAACTCACAATTTTAGGGAGTCATTTATCTGGGCTCAGGTTTTTTTTTTTTTTTTTTTTCTTTAAAGATTTTATTTATTTGACAGAGAGAGACACAGTGAGAGAGGGAACACAAGCAGGGGGAGTGGGAGAGAGAGAAGCAGGCTTCCCGCCGAGCAGGGAGCTCTGGGCTGTTTTGCTGGGTTTTCTGTTCTAGAGTGCCCCACAAGACTGCAATCAAGGTTTTGGCCAGGGCTCAGATCTCATCAGAAATGTCAACTAAAGAAAGATCCATTTCAAAGGTCACATGGCTGTTGGCAGGACTCAGTTATTCACTGGTTGTCACACTAAGAACTTCATGTCTTTGCTGGCTGTCAGCTAGAAGCACTGCTCATATTCTCTGCCACGTGTGCCTCTCCACAGAACTCCCAACATGGCAGCTGGCTTCATAAAAGCCAGCAAGGTAAAGAATTTGCTAGCAAGACAGAAGTCAAAATCTCACATAATCCATTTGTGGAAATAATACCCCATCACCTTTGCTATATTCCATCTGTTAGAATCAGGTCACTGGTCCAGCCGACACTCAAGGAGAGTGGAGTATACTGGGGTATGAATAGCAGATACAGGGTTTGTTGAGGACCATCTACCACGTCTTTCTAATAATAATCCTCTATTTTGAATGACCTATTTTCTGCTCACAGTGGGATGAAAGAGGACAGTAGAGAAAGACTTTATAGGCAAATAAGCCCTATCTTGCAAAAGGAAGTCACAAAATACGATTTCATGGCTCCCAGTTAATTATTGTTGTCTCCCCTCTACACCCACACATTTTAGAAATGAAGGCTATTCTCTCAGGGAAATCTTATTTCTTGCTAACTCGACTCTTGCTCTGGCCTTGTAATTTATTTCCTACTTTATTATTGATAAACTGTTTCATTCTCCCCTTTACTATGAGAAATTTTAATCCCCAATCAAAAACCTACCAGCTCCTTGGGAAATCACTTTTGATTCATAGTTCACATTGCTGATTTCATCGATAATTATAACAACTCCAGCTATAACGACAATTCTCAAAAAGAAATTATCTAGCAAGTGTTCATTATATTAAAATGCCTTAGATAAGGAACATATTTTGTGTTGTATTGGAATAGCCACCAAACAGCAAGAAATATGAGTCCCAGTAGGTATAAGGCTTAATATGCTATGGGTTTAAAAAAGAAAAAAAAGTACAGGTTTTAATACTTGACAGCATTTAAGGCCTCACACAGTTACCAGTAATTTTACTAGAGGAGAATTTTCTGTGAAGATAATGAAGCTTAAATTCCAAGAACCATCACTTGGACAGGCCTCTTCTAAGGCTAGGGTACTCTACTCCAGAGATATGGGGAGTGCAGGGGACAGCAGGGAGCAAAAACCCCAACTCTGTGGCTCTGTGCTGAGGATACAGAATGCTGCCCTATCCGAGGTGTCACCTTCTACACCCTGGGGATGATCTTGAGGCTGCTCTGCAGTACCTCCGTATCCACCTGTCCCTAACAATTACCTGTCTTTGTGGGTCGTGAAGGGACACAGTTGGGATCAAGCACCTGTGATCCAAGGAGAGGGTTAGGATCAAGAGAGACCCTTGCACTAAGGTTCCATGTGAGGTGGCCCGGAAGGATCAATGCTGCAGAGGCAGGAATGGGGCTGTGGTAGGGAATGGGGCAGTAGGGATTGACCAAGATAAAACCTCCTCTGTAAGTACCACTGGAAACCACATCCACAAAGCTTTCCTTGGGGCAAGAATCATTGCTACATAAGTAACTGCAGAGCAAGTTACAGATATGGCATCTCCTATAAAGAGTTGTGAACCTGCAAGAAACTTTTTTAAGCTATCAGTAAGTTTTTTTTTTTTTTTTCCCTTCAATAAACCACACTTGCTGGAGTTAATTCTATTCTCTCTACAGAAAATATTTAAAAATTGATGCATATGAAGGGACAAAGGGCATGCAGCCGAGAAGTGCAGATGTGTTAGCTAATTAATATTAATAACAATACATTATTTTTTGAATGTTGCAATGTTTGTAATATCGCCAGTTTATATATATTATTTATTTTTTTTTTTTAAAAGATTTCATTTATTTATTTGAGAGAGAGAATGAGATAGAGAGCATGAGAGGGAGGAGGGTCAGAGAGAGAGGCAGACTCCCTGCTGAGCAGGGAGCCCGACGTGGGACTCGATCCCGAGACTCCAGGATCATGACCTGAGCCGAAGGCAGTCGCTTAACCAACTGAGCCACCCAGGCGCCCCAACCAGTTTATATTTTAATTTGTTGGGATTTATCATCTCAAACAAAATAATGTTCACATTCATATCTTGTTCTCTCTTTGTAAATGTGTCATTTTTTTCCTTAAAGAGTCTCCTAAACCGTATAAGCTTCTGCCCACACAAAACCTGGATCTACGCCGAAAACAAGAAGTCTTTCATCACTGTGTTTGCGTGTCTCTGGGTGTGCTGTCTATATATACATGTGTGTGGAAACTGAGCCATTCATTCCTGGTAAAAAATCATTTTAAGGTTTTGCTTCTTTTTCTCCTCTAATAGAATTATCCTTCTGCCCATAGTTTCTGAATGAATATGCCCTCCTGAAGAAACGCCTTCTTATTGGAGTAGATCTTAGATGCCTAGATTAGATTTATTAATTCACAAAGATTTTCAAGATCCTACCTAGTCAGGAGGCTCATTTTTAAAGCCTGTAAATGAGAAAGGAAAAATCGGCTTGTCATCCAAGTTCAGGAAAAAATTAAGAGGTTTTTTTTTTTTCTTAGTAGGGATTTAGAGAGTCTCCGTAATCCCACTGGCATGGTTTGCAAATGTAATCACCAATAAGAAAAAGGTTAAAGGCTCTGAAACGTTGGGCTATGCACTCTACTCTGTTCAGAGAGCAGAATGTGGCTTCTGGGCTTCTATGAAATGGTGGTAAGCAGAGAAGCATTCTTAAACCTGGGTCAGACTAGCATCAGCAGTGTTATAGCCAATAAAATGCAAACTATGATAGATACTGCCTTCAGAGAAGAGAAAAGGCTAAAATCTTCCTTCACATCCCTACTGCATATCTTGCCTTACTTGATTCTGATAGCCACTTCCAGCCAGGCTCACAGAGGTTTAATTGATATCTAGGGTGTGGATAGAACATAAGATCTCCCTTAGTAAAATATGTTGTTTATAGTGCTCAAGAGAAACACCTTCATAATTCATTAGGCACTTCTGGGAATGGAAGCCATTAAATTAGTCACAAAAGAGGACTCATGCAATGAAATGAGTTTGTTTTCACTATGTTTTTTTCTCCTTCCAAGATTGGGGGCTGAAATTTCTAGAATGCCTGAAATATAAATAGGCAACAGGCCAAGAGGTGAATGTAAGATTAGATTAAGAAAATAAGCAAAATAAAATAAATACTACCATTACTACCATAAATTCTGATTTCACTCTGATTTGGAAATGGTGGGTGGTACTTCAAAAGCAAAATCCAATTTCTCCAGTCTGGAGAATTACATGCATTGAGCATTAGATATAATGAGTTTTAGAGTCAATGCTGCACTTCTGTGTTCTTAATAATCTACTTACAAGGCCCATTTGAGTTTCTCGAGAGATGATAGAAATTTCAAATTTTCACTCTTACTGAAAATCCCAGAAGAATGTTGGGCATATCTTCCTCAGATTTAACATTTTTACTTCCACTGTTCGCTTTTATTTAGATTACTTACTTCCTCACCCTCTTAACTTACTTACATAAGAGCCATGATATGAAAACCTCAGGAAAATAAAAATTCAGATGGTAAACAGTAAAAGGTCAGTTTATTATGCATCTTACCTGACATCCTAAAGGTTCAAAAGACTATTAACCACCTCTCAGGGATGATGCCACTCGACAAAGAGACAGTGGCTCACTGAACTGAACAACACACTGGGGACATGCATTCAGGGAGCTGCAATCCAGAGATGGGCAAGTCACTTACTTGCTTGATGACTGCTCCCCCATCTGTAAAATGAGGTCAATATTGCTGCAAACTGAGATGTAAATCTATTCTGTGTGATTGTAAAGCTCCTTGGAAACAGAAAGGTAATATGTAAATGCCGGAACGCACAGGTGGCACAGTAATGAGCGCATATCATTTCTTTCTTTCTTTTTTTTTTTTTTTAAAGATTTTATTTATTTATTTGAGACAGAGAGAATGAGAGACAGAGAGCATGAGAGGGAGGAGGGTCAGAGGGAGAAGCAGACTCCCTGCCGAGCAGGGAGCCCGATGCGGGACTCGATCCCGGGACTCCAGGATCATGACCTGAGCCGAAGGCAGTCGCTTAACCAACTGAGCCACCCAGGCGCCCGAGCGCATATCATTTCTGAGTAGGAGGGGAAGGTCTTTTAAGGGATTCAGCTCACTGCAGTAGGGTCTCAGCCATTAAACTGAACTTGAAAGACAAGAAAAGCAGGAGTGAAGAGCACAGCCTGAGAAGGAGGAAAGGAGGGAGGGGTGGGGAGTTGGGGGGATACTCAGTGATTACAAAACATATTGAATACACTAATGAGTCAAATTGCTTTATCCCCTTTTCTACTTTCTTACGGTGTTTATTTTTATTGCCCATAATAGAAACCCATGAAGTTACTCACCTCCAAAATATTGTCTTCTAGAAAGACTCCTATTATTAATTCACCCCTCTGGGATCACTCCACTTAAAAACTCTCCTAAATGACACTGATTCCGACTTTAGTGATTTGTTGCTTGACATTATGCTTAAGGTAAAACGTGCGTATTATATTCTGTGTAAGAAGTAAAGGAAAATAAGAACATGGGTGTGTGTTTGCTTGTGTTTGCTTAGTTTGTTTATAAAAAAAAGGATAAACTAGAAACTAATTAAATGCTGATTTACAAGGGATTAGTGGGAAGTAGATGAAGGCATAGGGACATAAAAAAGCCTTTTCTGCATCTATCTTTTAATATAATTTGGTCTTTTGAACCATACCATTAATTAATAAATTAGAAAATGAAAATACATTCAATACAAACAAATGAATGGCTCATCAAACTGAAAAAATAATCCTCCAATGATAAGAACTGATTCAAGGAACTTTTTGAATTCAGTATCCTTACTCTATTACCCTTAATAGTCATAAACACATACATCATACATACACAAAGGAAATCTTATTTATTGCAGCTCCTTGCTCTGCTTAGTAGTGAAATGGGTATGAAATTTTTTGTGTGTATTGATGGGTATATATAAATGCATTGATGGTGCAGAGTACCCGAGTTTTCACTTTGAGAGAAGAGAGATACATATATGGAACGAAGAAGATGAGGAAGAACCCTGTGTTACTCATTTTGAATTGGAAGTACTGATGTGGAATCATTTTATATGAGCTGTCCAATGAACGGCATCAGAAGCAATGACACCTCAGTAATAATGAGCATACCAAGTGTGCAATTTTTCTTTTTTTTTTTTTCCCTTAGTGGTGCTCTCCAGTGGAAGGAACCAGGGCATCTTAACATTGATGGCTGGTTCAAATTCAGAGACCTGGAAAGTTCAGGGTAAACCTGGAAAATCTTGTTCCAGAAAACAAGGAAGTTCTCAAACAATAATGGAGCTATGTCAAAATGATACTAAAACTATTTTAAAGGACTTACATTGGCCAAATGTGGTACAGTATATGTATAATATGTATAAAAATATATAACAATGCTAATGGTTTCAAACATACTGAATTTTACATGTGTAAGTATGTGTGTAACAAAATTTTAGGAGAATGACAGGTTCTAAGGATAATTATGTACAAGGCTCCCAGTCTTCTGTCCTGTCAGAACTATTTAAAACATGACCTGGGCGGGGTACCTAAACTAAAAGAAAGAATTTTTTTTTTTTAAAGATTTATTTATTCATTTGAGAGAGCGAGAATGAGAGAGAGCACATGAGAGGGGGGAGGGTCAGCGGGAGAAGCAGGCTCCTCGCTGAGCAGGGAGCCCGATGTGGGACTCGATCCCGGGACTCCAGGATCATGACCTGAGCCGAAGGCAGTTGCCCAACCAACTGAGCCACCCAGGCGCCCCAGAAAGAATTTTTGATGGTGAACTATCTAAAATTATGTTTCTTAGTCTGTATCTTTCCCTATATATGTGACTATAGATTTGGTCTGACTTTTTCATTGTTTTTAAATATATTTTCCCAAGACTATAGTTTTTTAGAACCAAACTTACCTGTCTACCTTTCTAATAAAGTTGATTTTAAAAATATGTACTATACCATGGCTCATATCCTTACATTCTCAGGAAAATTCTTTCTACTGTTTGGAAGTGAGAGGAACTTTGTCTCAGGGCACTTAGAAGGGGCTCTGTTTTAGACCCTAGTTGGGTAAGAATCAATCTGGGTTGAAAAATCATCAGTGGTAATAGTTTAAAGTCATGTCAGTGCTGTAACGATGTATTTTTACAACAGTGTTCCACAATAACTACCCATGGAAAGAAGGGAAAGTCATCTGGCTTAAGTGGGCAGTAGTGAAAAACAAGGTGTTTGCCCGTGGTCTATACTGCTTATAATACAAAATACATAGACATGAGGTCTTAGTATATAGTACTAAAATAGTTATATCATGTGCAGACAATAATTTTTAGTGATTGCAAGTTAAAATGGCATTCATCCAGTAAATGGCCTTGTTGGAGGGTTATGTGAAGCAAAAAGCCTATTGTTTTTTGTTTTTGTTTTTAAGCTTGACAATCTTAAATGAAGTATTAATGGGTGAATTCCTTTACTCATTTTGACCATGTTAACGTAAGTATGGCAATACATTTGAAATGCTTACTATAGCTCTTCACACATAGTCAATACTTAATATACGGTGACTTAAGTACATGTTACATACTATATATACTTAGTTGTGTACTATTGTGCTATTATTTAATGTCTATCTTTTCTATAATTTTCACTGGGGTGGATTTCTTCCCCTGACTTTATCTTAAACACTTTGCATGCACCTAGAGCACCACAAAGATTCAATAAAATATTTGTTGGTTGATGAACACCAAAACACTCAGAATTTATATTTATTAATTCCTATTTTACAGAAATTCTGTATTCAAACAAATATTAAGGAAGCCCCTCATCTTTTGAGACTTATAATCTAAAACATAATTTCGACCACATTACCCATATTATTAGGAATAATAACTATGACAACTCCCACTTATTAAGCACTGCCTTTGTACCAGGCACTGTGCTAAGTGGTTTAGTTACATTATCTCGTTCAATACTAAACATAGCTACACAATACAGATATTAATATTCCCACTTTGCAAATGAGAAAACTGCGGTTTAAGAAGTCAGGTGAGTGGAAGAGTCCTGCCCTTGTCATGATTTCTGAACCTCAAACTAAATATATGTCCTACATCTCTATTATCAGAATATCTGTGAGGCACTTCCACAATTATATTTAAAAAAAAACCAAACAAACAAATTATAGTTCCCAAACAGATGAATTTGCTGATAGTTTTAAAAAGCTTCTTACAGCATACAACTGCATTATGAAAATAGAGCTTGACTGTGCGTGAAAAGCTTGGAAAGGAGTGTGGAGATATTATGTGAAAGGACAAACATCTTCAGGAATAGGGCCACTGTGTTTGACAAGTTGCTTTCAATGGTTAAATAACAGAACAGGTAACAGATAAATGCCACCTAGGCAAAACGCTGTAGAGATACTGGAATCACTGATTTATGGGGACTTTGTGCTGCAGCCTTGGAATATGTGGCCACTGAATTATGTGCCCAAATGGATGTGGAAAACTAATTATGTCTAGAAGAAATGGAAAAGCAAAATGGATACCTGAAAAATTTTGGGGATTAAGAAAATTGAACATGACAACAGAGAAACAGACACAAAGATTCAGATATGTTTTAAATGTCATTTCTGCTCACTTCAGTGAAGGCAATACATGAGCAAATCAAACACGTCAACATACGACTCTTTACAATTTGACAATGGAGTTGAGTATTAGTGTATAGTATCTGAATCTGCTTTCCAGATATTCTATAAACCTGATGTTTTCTGTCAGTGATGGAAATACTTTAAAGTGCACAAATCACCATATACTCCAATTAAGAAAAGAAATAGATTCCTTCTGCCTTGCAATCGTACCAAGACATTAAAATTTCATTCTAGTTCTGTTGTTAATACTGCATATGATCTTTACAAAACATTTTTTCAGATGATCTGTTTCATTAATACAATTTGTTTTGGATACTGAGCTGCAAAAATAATTGCAAAAATAACTGGTAGACCAGTATATAAGGTCTATAAAATATTTTATTTTATTTTATTTATTTATTTATTTTTTAAAGATCTTATTCATTTATTTGAGAGAGGATGAGATAGAGAGAGCATGAGAGGGGGGAGGGTCAGCGGGAGAAGCAGACTCCCTGCCCAGCAGGGAGCCCGATGCGGGACTCGATCCCGGGACTCCAGGATCATGACCTGAGCCGAAGGCAGTCGCTTAACCAACTGAGCCACCCAAGTGCCCTAAAATATTTTATTTTATTTTAAGCTCTTATTTATTGTATTTATCAGCCTTCATTGTAACTGTATATATTTTACTCTCATAAAATAATTTTTGCACAGGATTTGCATAAATATCCCATGTCTACAGAGTTGCTTTTCCTCAGAAAGTAGATAGGAAAAAAAAATTATATGGCTAAGAAGAATTCACTACCACACTAAGCTAATTTTGTATAATCTTTGTCTATACTATATGTAAATGATTTCAGATATCATGAGAAAATTGTCAAGATGTAATGTGGGATAGTATTTATTATAAACACTTTATTGAAACACTTTTAGATATTTGTTTTATGACTTTGGTTGACTTTTTTGAAAAAGTTTAAGTAGAATGATATAGTAATATCACCTTATCATTAATCTGGTACTACTAATAACTGGATAGATTTGACCTCAAAAGAAATTCTCATACTGTACTTGACTTCCTTCAGTTATTGGAGATCTAATATACATATGGAACTATGATAGATGTACAAAATATTATGCTTGGTTGCTAAAATCAAAATACTCAACCTATAAGTCAGATGCAAGCACACTGATAAAATAACCATAAGGGTCTATATATGTAGTGTTCGCAGTGTTTAGGAGAGAGAATGATACAACTGAACCAGTCAGGGAACACTATATAAAGAAGAATGAATTAGGTTAGAATTTAAAGACAGGTAAACTGATGATCAGGGAGCATTCCAGGCAGTTGAAATTGTATGTGCAAGATAAGGGGGTCAGACATTGCAAAATGTAATCAGAGAACACAATATTTAAATAAACAATCTGAATTAATGGAGGCAAGTTAGGCATAGCTGGAAAGGAAGGGCTTTACATATGGATCTTAGGCTTATCCCCTAAGATCCATAAACCAGCCTTTTCCACAGTGGAACATTACTCCTTGGAGATATAGTAGGTACTTTTGAATGAAGTCTCCTTCAGTCAAATCAAATGGGATAACTGCATAGTTTGTCCTTTTAAAGGTTTTGAGAATTCATGGAGGAAAAATTCCCAGTATTCTAGTTATTTGACCATTGAACCCCACATTTTTTTTTTTTTCCTGTTCTCATCCAGTGCCTGCATAAATAGAGTTGTGGGCAGTGAGAAGCCATAAGCCATTGGTTTCAGAGCAGGCAAGTGACTTGATAAAATTGATGAATTCAGAGGAATCATTTAATGAGTGTGCTATGTGGAGAAAATGGTAGAAAAGCTAAAGATGGAGAGCAGAGTCAGAGAGACCAGAGGGAAAATTAGCAAGCTTATCAATGCATTAGACCTAGTGTGATAGCAGGGAGAACAGATAGGAACATTAAGAGCACAGAATAAAATGTCTCTGATAGTAAATTAAATACAGAAGTACAAGCACAAGGCAAAGTTAAGATAATTCAGTGAAGTAAAACATCAAAAATCAGCTCTCACATATTGAGGCATGCTGAAAAGCCTCCAGAAGAAGAGTTCTATATCTAGCCTGGAACTCCAATATTTTATCAATTCTGCCAGAGAATTGTCTCTGAGTGTTAATCTTAATCACTCCAGCTATATTTCATTCCTTTTGTAGTATTTCAGATTGTTTCAAGTAGATCTGAGCCCTTCAGAATTTCTTGTTAATCTAATTTCTGCTAATTTGTAAAACACAAGATAATTTAGTCCTTATTTTAAATGACTGAAACAAAGACCTTAATTAATATTAGGGGAGCAGCTTGCCTATAATTTGTACATAGGGTTTTCAAGTCATTCAGTACTTAACTAAATTAGGAGCAAAGAGAATACATTGAGAGTCAGATGTATTAGATTTACTTTAAAATACTTCCAACATCTTTGAAAACCTTTTCTTTGATGTCAATAAGTCACTAGAACCCAGAGATGTGAGACCATTTTTTTCTATTGATACCAAAATGTGATATAAAGGAAGTGGATTGAAGAGTCGTTTGACCGTGCTTGCTTCGGCAGCACATATACTAAAATTGGAAGAGTCATTTGACCACCTGATTTAAATCCTGCCTGTACTACTTGCTAGCCATGTGGCTTTAGGCAAGTCATTTCAAGGACCTTCCTAAAGTACCTTCCTTTCCACCCCTTTCTTTTTCTTTCTTTCTTTTCTTTCTTTCCTTTCTTTCTTTCTTTCTTTCTTTCTCTTTCTTTCTTTCTTTCTTTCTTTCTTTCTTTCTTTCTTTCTTTCTTTCTCTTTCTTTCTCTCTTTCTCTCTCTCTCTCTCTTTCTTTCTTCTTTCTTTCTTTCTTTCTTCTTTCTTTCTTTTTCTCTTCTTTCTTCTTTCTTTCTTTTTCTTTCTTCTTTCTTTCTCTAAATCACTATGTTGTAGAGGTAATTATGTTCACCTCAATGACTATGAAATATGTTTACGCACGTGGCTAGCATGGTGTCAGGAATATAGTCAGTCATCAGTATATTGAATCCTCTCACTTCTCAAACTTTGAGCCATGTGTTAACTGAATTTTTAAACAGCCTCTCAAGTCTTTGCCATTAATTCTTACTTAAAACATTTTTCTGCTTTTCATCTTTGTCCATTTTATGATAGTGATTCTTTCTCTGTAGCACTTTTTTTTTCATGCACACAAAAACCAGGGTTTTATAGATTTATCATTCTCCTTTTCTTTATTACTGCCATCATTGCCAAGGTAAAGAAGCATGGTTGTTTCCAAAAGAGCTGATTCAGTTTATACAAAAACTTAGGCCCAGACTTTTGGAAAAGGCTAGTTGAGCTGGAATGTGTGTTTGGGAATATAAATTTAGTTTCATAGTCCTGTAGACAAGATAAACCTGTTCACTTTGTAACAGATGTTTTCCTGAGAACATCAGTCTAAGTGTTCAGCCATAGTACGAGAGAGAGAACAAAAGCTCTTCGCAACCAGCTTCCTTACTAGAACTTACAGCCCCCATACAAAAATTTTTTCTTTTAACACAAAAGAGAGTGGAGACATACAGCTGAAATTCCTGATATATCCCATAGGCTGCCATTATATTTTATATCTTTTTTTTTTTTATGGCCTTATGGCCTCCTAGTCCACTGGAATAGCATCTGCCCACTACTCTCAATGTACCTGGGGATCTGACTGGATACTCAAACTGCCCTGCTAGATAGACCCACCAGTGGCTTTTGCCTGTATTTCTCTCATGCAAAGAGCACACATGATAAAACCTAAAATTGATTCATTAGAAAAGTTCCCCATTTCTCACCTTTCCTACTTCAGCAGGGCACTGGCCTTCGTCCGTTTTCACTTTCTACTCATGCCATATAAGGAATGCCTTTCCAAAAAGTGAACTTCTTAGCCCTGACCTGGCACATCCCAGAGTCTACCACATCTTGCAAGAGGTCTGGGCTACTTTGACTCATTTGCTCATTTGACAAAAGTTACTGCAATGGTCAGGTAACAAATGTGGTTATATTCAGCAGATTGAGAAAGAACCCAGGTCCTGCTTCCACAGGGCTATTGTTTCTTGAGACAATAAACAAGTAGAAACTAGAATGGAGGCTTCCTGAAGGTAGACACTCTGTTTTGTTGTCTTATTTTATCCCAAGGCCCAGGACAGAGCCAAGCATTAATGAAGTCTCAATGGATATTTGTTGTATAAAATAAGATAGGATATAATGTGGAGAGTAGTGAGTATAATGGAGTAAAATAAAGCAGAGTTAGAGTATCGAATGCAAAAGGCGACACAAGTTATTTCTTATTGACTTTTTTCCACTTCTCATGAATGTTCTGCTCCAGCAAGTTAAGTGGTCCATCTGGCCCATACGGCAGGCTCCACTGCTCCATATCCCTTCGGCATAACTCTCTTTATGTTGCTTGCTCCCCCTAGAAACCAGTCTTTGTCTGTATTTAGGCCAACTATCTCCTTCCAGAGTTAACAGTACAAATTTGTCTTAAGGTTTTGTTTCCTTTGAAGTATTTTCTGCATTTTTAATTTAACTCTAAACACACTTTAAAAGATGAAACATCAGATTATTTCACTCCTTGTAAGCTTGCAAAGAGGAGTGGTTTGCAAAAGGCTGTCTGGACAGGGATTTCACTGTCTCCAGTGAAATAAAAAATACAAGAGCAAAAGTAAGCTTTTTTAAAAACTAAATTTTTTGCTTCTAAGAGACCCCATTTGGAACTATGATATTTCCTTCATTTTCAGTTTCAAAATGCCCTTTATTATACCATGATATTCATTTCAAAAAGTAATACTGTTCTTCTGGTTGTATAGTTAGCAAAAATAAAAGTTAGTAATGCTTCATGAATATCTAAATTTGGGGAGGATGGGAATTTTTCTGGTCTATAAAATCAACATCATAAAATTATTGTCACTGACAGTCCAGTGATAAAGAAGAAGAATTACTACACACATACACACACACTCGTTTGTGACCTCATTGGGGATTGAGATGGACTCTGTATTTTCATTTGAATTCTAAGTACTTGATGCTTGAATATAATACATGCTCATTAAATGTTTATTTATTGAATAAAAAACTCTAGGCCACCATTCACAATAAATATAAAGAAGGAATATGGAATTAAGTAACATGTATGGGGTCTACAATATTACTGGAATCCCGTCAAAGTGCTGACCAGAACAGTTGGGACAGGAAATAAAGAATAAAAGAAATTGAGATAATGGATCTTTGTGGGTAACAAATAATGGATAAGGGAGAAGAAAGATGAATTTTCTCTTTAGTTAATCCCTATCCACGCCACCCATGACCAGACTGGTAACAAGAGGTGACAGGATAACTGTAAAGATTTGAGAAAACCCATTCATACCTTATACATACTTTCCTACACAGGAATGATGAGTTAAGCAGCTGTATAAGCTAGAGCCTTCTATAGGTTCAAATTGCAACCTGGAAAATCACACAATTGATCCAGCTTTGATTTGATCACACTAATAATTATGAGCTTATGTTGTATTTGCTTTTTGGCTCTGCATACTGTCAGTCTTCCTCTTAATATCCTAGGTTTTTATGGTCTCACACTGTCCAAATCATTGTTTCCATGATTAGGTCCCTGTTGTTGAATGTGAAGAGATGTGGGGATGTGAGTGAATATACCCTGCTGGAATTTTACAGTTTTGAGAGAGAGAGATAAAGGAATTGGGATATCAACTCCTTGTCTGCCTCTCAAGACAGTAAATTTTTAAAATTACTGTCTTTGAGGCTACTCCTATTTAGCAGTCAGCTATACTGTTCATCAAACACTTTAACACAATAAAGTTGAAAAATAGGATAAAGAACCTGAAGACAGAAATAAAGCTGAACAGGCACATCGGCACTAGTGTGTGCAAAATTAAGACAGGGAAAGAAATCACCCTAACTTAAAAGAATCCCAAATGGTTCAGAATGCAACTGAGATAATGATATGCTATTTCATATAAATATCTAATGGCTCCAACACAAGTAGTTTAACTATAATGAACGGTCTTATTAAATAATAAAAATCACTGAGGGAGCATGTAGGAGCAATCCAATCTCGGCAGCACACTTTATGGGCAGTTCTTGGTTTGAAGATCAGTGAAGATGCCAGTGCTTCTTAATTTATGTTAAGCCCGATAATTTGCGGTTCTGTGCAACTTTTTCTCCTAACAAAGCAGAACTCACATATTGAAATGAAATCAAAGTAGCACAATGTTATTTTAAGGTGTTTGTACTGAAATTTAATTAAAACATCAAATCTCATAAAACACTAAAGACTAGTTATAAATAAAGCTCCTAGGCACACATAAATTAGATTTAAATAGCAAATAGGACTTTATACTTTGTCTCAAAGCAGTGTTTGTTTGTTTAATGGTAATTGGGGAAAAACATATTTACACTTTCCATAATTCATACTGATATCACTGAACATACCTTACAATAATAATAAAAATAAAAACTAGAGCCTTCTGGCCAGCATTGACAGATTTAGCAAAGAAAAATATGGGGTGCCCAGGAAAATCTGAATTGAAGATAGGCAATGATTTTTTTTTTTTTTTTTGGTCTGACCCATACAATTTTGGGGAATATTTTACTAAAAATTACTTATTGTTTATCTGAAATTCAAATTTAACTGGTCATTCTGTATTTTGTCTGGAAAACCTAAGATCAGCCAATGTGGATGAAGATATATTGTATGTATGGTTGCTTGAATGATTTTTTTTTTTAAAGGCCTGTTCATATATTATTTTATCATTAATTTTCTTTTATCCTTAATCATGTCAAAATAATTATTTGAAATAGATGGGAATTGAGAGAGGCAATGTTACAGCTCAGCAATATATATATTTTATTTCTTCTTCCAGGAAACACCAATGGACCTCACTGTGTAAGCCCCTTGAAGTTAGGTAAAGCCATGTGACTGAGATCTAGACAAGTGATTGTGGGCAAAAGTGATGTTGACCATTTGCAGTCCTCTCTTTCTTTTCCCTTGCCTGCCAGTTGGAGGCAAAGATGCTAGTGGAAAACGTTGAGCGTCTGATGATACCAGAGCCTCAGTATGAAAGAGGCCTGGTGCCTCATAGACCACAGGGAGCAGAAGACTGACCCCTCAATCCCTCTTACCACCAATGCCCAAGAGATGGTGATGTGAGTGACAAAGAAACAAGCTTCTGAGATTCCGAGGTTGTTTCAACAATTAGTGTGACTTGACCTATCTGATACAGGTATTAGTACCTTGCAGTAGATTGCTTTTGCAACTGAAACGTCTAATACACAATAATTGGCTTGACAGGCTGGATGTGGATGGTGAGGGAAATAAAGCAGGTTGGACAGCTGTACAACAGTATTAGTCAGTGTCAAATATCTGATAAAACAGTAAATGGAAAGTCATGTGTCTACTGGGCTCCACCTTTAGGAAAAGACGTTGGTGAAAAGAATGTTATTGGTATCTGTTGCATATGGTTATTGACTATGCTGGGCAATGCGCCACCCAAAAAAGATAAGTTTAGGAAAGAATAGGCCAACTGGCTGCATTAAATAAAAGGGAATAGAAACAAATCCAGAAATTTGGATCTTTTAAAGTTGGGAAGTCTACTTGTCTAAACCACAAACATTATTTAAAAAGTGTGTAGGGGGGGGGATTTAAAAAGTCTTTCAACTATAAAAACCAAGTGAGATTTCTTAGTTAAACAAAGTAACTCAGTTCTGGGACAGATTTAGATTAAGGGTGTGACTATCACATCTACTGCTTTTGGATAGTTACCAGGTCATTACCTTTAAAGTTGAGAAAGGGGAACTTGGGAATAATAAAGCAAATAAATATGTCTAAGATAGGATGTTGAATACAGTTACTGTTGAGTCACATGGGGACTAAATAAATAGATTAGGAGTCTACTAGTACTTTAAGGAATCTTCTTTCCTTCAATTGCTAACTCTGTACTGGAACTCCAAGCTTGTTTCTCTAAGTAACAGGCTGCAAAAGTTATGTTGGATCAGTATCTGCACTGAAGACATGGACAAAGACAGAGAGTTAAAGACACAAGGAAGAACATTCCAGGGCCAAGTCAAGAACCAAAGAGAACAATGGACAATATGCTCTATTGCCTGGAGATCTCAGACTTTGATGCATTAACTAGTTGTGACTTTGTATTGACTCCCTTGGAGAGGGGTTTTGGGTATTTCATGGATAGGAGCCAATGGAATAAAAGGATATGTAATGAGTAGATGGACAGAAATCCACATCCTTCCTCTTCTTCTTTTAAACAACTAATTTCCCAGTGCCTTTGCAGTAAAGTGAGGTCATGTGACTGAGTTCTCACCAATAGAAAACAGGAGGAGGAATCAATTTCACTTCTGTAAATGGCAGCATGTAACACACACTTTCTGTCCCTTTACCTCACATCTGGAAGCAGAGAAGTCAAGGGAGGATGGCAAGTCACTGATAGATGGAGAAGCCATGGGGATGGAAAGAACTGGATGTGAATGACAGCACAGAGCCACACAGCACTCCTCTGTTTGTGGTTTAGACAAGCAGACTTTCCAAATTTAAAAGATCCAAAATCTGGATTTTTTTCTATTCCCTTTTATTTAATGCTGCCAGTTGGCCTATTCTTTCAAGGCTCCAGATATTCTGATTTAATTGGCATTGAATGCAAACAGGGTATTGGGAATTTTTTAAAGATCTTCAGGTGATTCTAATACTTGACAGAGTTAATTATCAGCAGAGAAATCACCGTTTTAACTATATTTCTGGTTTCTAGATTCACCAGATTTAACTTGGAGGAAATATTTTTATAGTTTTTTTTTGTTAATGTCTTCCATAAAGATGCTTGAGGCAGGTTTTATAACTCCAGTCTACCTTAGACATTTTAGGTAAGGTAAAATTTCCGAGTTATGCTGATAATTGCAGTCAATTTGAAGAACAGCTAAAATTCCTTTAGTTACAAAACACAATGAGAAAAGATGAACCTCAACGTGATCAGTAAATGTTAAATAATTTCAATCTGGTGTTGGTCATCTCCTATGTAATTTCATGTGGACAGGCTTTCTTTTAAAAGGGACTATCTAAAGCATTGATTATGCTTTTCTTTGTGATAGAGGACAGTTAATTAATCATAGCAGAATCAATAAACATGGCTGTTACTAAACGTAGCAAAAATGCAAGTTTGAAATTTTTAGTGAAGGGAATTTCCTTACAATAAAACTTCTATATTATGATGGTCAAGATAATTCTGTTCCCTTGGGAGCAATAATGTATAATAAATGGCTTTCTTACTGATTTTCAATTTTCAAAATATTGGAAAATTTTCCTCATATAAATCTGAACATCCTACCTCCACAATAATTTTAACAAATAAACGTTCAGCAGAATTAAACTTAAGCATGGTTATAAATTTGCTAAGTATCAATTTGTTCTGGCAAGTTCTTAATTTTTGGATGAAAGTTCTAATGAAATGTTGCTAACATTTTCGTTCTTTTGCTGTAGCTTTCTCCTTTCCTAACAACTTCGTACTTATTTCTGCATCTGACCTTCCCTCACAAGAGGCAGTTACAGTAAATCAATCATATTTTCTTGCTGTGCTTGAGTGAAGATCATATTTTTTCATTTCAGAAATAATTTCCTGATGCTGTATTTAAGTAGCACATTTTATGTCAATGGGAAAAGCAGTGTGAAAGAATGAGAACAGGTCTGAGTTAAGAGAAAACAAAAATGATCTGGCTTGTGACTTTCATATATATTATCTTTTTGACTCTACGTTGGAAAGGTTCACAGTGCTTTCTTATGCTTATGTTTATTTTAAATATTTTCATGACAATACCCCAAAATATATTTTTTTAAAGATTTTATTTATTTATTTGAGAGAGAGAGAATGAGAGAGCACATGAGAGGGGGGAGGCTCAGAGGGAGAAGCAGACTCCCCGCCAAGCAGGGAGCCCGATGCGGGACTCGATCCAGGGACTTCAGGATCACGATCTGAGCCGAAGGCAGTCGCTTAACCAACTGAGCCACCCAGGCGCTCCGACAATACCCAAAATATTAAAGATATTAAATCAATTAGAGACTTCTACTTATACATATTAGTAATATGATAGCCAAGGTTACTCATATCTTCATCAGAAAGACTATACCAAGAGAACTATTGAATTGAGAAATTACAGAAGCACTGAATATATTAGAACTCAAAAACTAAACTTGATACTTCATAACGATATTCCTGCACAGATTTTCCACTGAAATTTTTCTCATTTTAAAATTAGATAATTTTCTGTGCTTTACCTCTATTGATAGGAAAACAATTATGGAAGTTAAGATCTGTTTACTATTTTATTTTATTTCAGGAAATGCTAATATTATTTTTATTTTTAACATGTACTAATCTTGGGGAAAAAAATGGGAAATAGGAAAAACATTCTCTAGCAGGGCTCACATATTTTCTGGTTAATTTTGGCCAAATGATTCATTTGGAAATAGCAATTTATTAGGTTAATGATTGTCTTTTCCGAACAATGCCACACACCAACATGATTGTCAAAAGGTTAGAGTTTATGATTACAACCTGTAAATTAGCGGGAAGATTGCTGATTCACACTCAGGTAAGAAATTTGCCATTTCTTATTGTTAGAAAGAAACTCCAATATTATTTTAAGTTAGAGAAATTATAAATATTCAGAGTTGACCAACATGCCCTCAATGTTCCCTCAGCTTGATTGAACTTTAGACAGGTTTCTTCCTGACTCTAGGTCCCTGGCCTCCCTTTTCTCAGATCATTTGCTTTAGAATACTTGCAATTAAATCTTGTTTCTCTCCTCCTTTAAGGTGTAAACCCTCTCCCTGCCTTTTGCCACCTTACAACTTAGGAATGAATGTCTTTCCCAAAGACCTGGGCTCTATCCCTCTGAAATGTAATCATCAAAAAAGATAAGACCCCTACCTCTCCCCAGAATTCTCCAGTACTTTCCACAAGCTCACCCTAGTGCTAAAAATTCCCACCTTTTGTTTCAAGGGAGTCGACTTCAATCTCCCTCCTCTATTTCAAGAGCCTTGAATAAATTCTTCCTTAACTTCTTTTTTAACTCAATTTCATGCAGTTTTCTTGGACAGAGTCAATGCTGTCTCTCTGACAGTCTTAGAGGGTGTGCAATGTTAGTTCTGTTTTATGATTCCTAAATAATCCTTATTGATTTCTTTTTAAATGATAAATTCTTAAAGGATTTTGCCCACATAACATGAAAGTTGTGTGGCTCTGAGGCTTGACTGACAGAAAATACAGATAGGTGAAAAGTAAATGAAAGCATGGGCTTCATGATTAAGCAAACAGTATATTAATATAAATGACTCAAAGTAACAAATAAAAGTTTTCATTTAGATCTTGAAATTTGAAACATATGTAAATGTGCAAACGTTTTACTTAGGAAAATTATCCTCAGTATCTGAATATTTCAAAAAGAGTTCAAAAACAAGGCATTAAATTATTCAGACACTTGTTTCATTTCTCCACTCCACTTTTCATTAAATACAACCACAGTACCTTTCCACAAGATGATTTTTAATCCTTTTAGACTGGTAATGGGAAGTACAGTGTACTAATTTATAAAATGCTCCAGTTGCTGAGATAACTGACTCCTTTTAACATTTTGTCATTAATTATAATAGATTTTTAATTACCATTGGAAGGTTTTGTAATTAGTAACATCTAGCTTATATAATCAGTGACTCTAAGCTCTCTAATTGACATAACACCTAAAAATTATTCAAAGCATGTTGTAATGTTGCTCCATGTCAAGAAATGGGATCTGAATTACACTTGTTTTGGAGAGGATGGACTTGTGAAATCCATCAAAGATGTGCTGTGGCTCAATGCTTTTTGGCACGCCTCCAGTTGTCCTTGAAGAGGTTAGAAAAGGAAATTCACAAAGAAGAGTTTGGAAAAAATGGATTTATAGATACAATGGACCCATTACTACCTATGATGGACCAAATATCTTTGTTTATCAAGCTGTCTTCATAGAGAATTACAAAGCATCAAATTATAACAATATACTTTTCAAAGGTACAAATAACAAACTTGAATTTAAATTTGAAGAGCAATTTCTTAACAAGATTTATTTTTTCCCCCAATTCTTGTAGCTTTCAAAACAATGATAAATCAGGTTCTAAGAAACAGGAATTAGTGAAAATCTAGAAAAATTTTGGTGAACGCAGTTGCTATATGCAATGATGGTTTATATCCCATCTGCATTTAAGCATAGTACCATTACAGTTATGTTTGAACTCAAAGATAATGTATTTTAAGTACATTAAAAGAATGGGGCTATTTTAATATCCTTAGTTCTTCAGGTAACCATTTCTCACAATGTGTCACACTAAATTCATTTAATGAAAAGAGTTTATGCATTAGGCAGCATTTACATTTTACTTTTTACATTTTTACAAGGCAATTTCTAGGATAAAGTTTAAATATCACTAATGGGTGTTTTTAACAGAATGTAATACTCTACAAAATGGTGTTTTTTTAAGTATCTCTATAATAAAATCTTACCAAAAGTGTAGCAATATCTCAGAATATGTTTTCAATCTTACGCAGCTGATTTGGTACTTAAAACATTGCTTTCTTCAAAGTACATAAAATTGGATCAAGTAGACGCTGCCTTTAAATGGAAAGATAAATGACATTGTTCCAAAATTTTCTTATCATCAAAATAACTTTTTAGAATACTTGCAAAATGTATTTATATGTTGATTTTTATGTATGGTTTCATAAAGAATAAGCTGCAAATCCCCAGTGCTTGGAAATATTTTCTTTAATAAGTATTCTAATTTATTCTTTAAATATCCTTTTATAATTTTTTGTATCATCTTACTACCACCTTCCCAGCCCTTGCTTTGGGTTGCTTAATAAGAACATGGTTTTTAAATATTGAAAATTGAACATCACGTTCTATGAAAATTTCAGTGCAGTATAAGTATTGCTGAATATAATCGAAACATAATCTTTGAGATCTTCTCATATCAAGTGTGTTATGTGCTCTTTCTACAGTAATATCTAAAGAATACACAGATGCTGTGGGAAAACCAGTTTATTCATGGGTTGTGTAAAAACAGTGATTATTCAGTAAAAGCGTCTCTATGATCATTTCATTGAGAAACAGAAAGTCAGGATGTTTCTCTCATAGAGTTGATTTTTTGTTAAAGTTAAAATACATTTAACAACTCTCCTTATTATACTTGTAGGATAATTAAAAGTATAAGTAGTATCATGCCTAAGTATATACTGCTTTTTGTGGATAGAGACAAAGACTACATACAAATATTTCCTCAAAGTTTATAAATGGTTTACTAGCTGATATTCTGTTTGAACTTTGTCCGTGGGGATTCTTCCTCACTGAAACTGCAACATCAGAGTTCAGAGAACCTAAGTGCGTTTCAAATATAGAAGAAATAGCTAATAAGACTGATTTCTTTTAGTTCAAAACATATTAAATTGAAATTGCTTAATTTGTTCTTTAGGTCACGGGAGTGGCTCAGACAGTTAAGCATCTGACTCTTGGTTTCAGCTCGGGTCAGCTCAGGTTGTGATCTCAGGGTCCTGAGATCGAGCCCGCATCAGGCTCCATGCTCAGCAAGCAGTATGCTTGGGCTTCTCTCTCTTTCTCCCTTTGCCCCTCCCCCCGCTCTCTCTCTCAAATAAATAAACAAATCTTTTTTAAAAATGTGTTCTTTGTATCTAATATTTGATTCGAAAATCTAAATTCTCTAAAAACTTCATCCCAGGACCATACAGAAAGTGGTTTTATATTAGTAAAACATCTTAAAATGCCTGAGTAATGGTAAATACTGAAAATTGAACATTTATCTAGGAAAATTTTAGCCCCACAGTAGATTATTTTATGTATTTATCTCTGTAAACATATAGACCTAGATATAGACCTATGAAGAAACTAAGTCATTACCAAAATTAGTGAATATACCCATTAATACAGGTAATTTTTTAAAAATCATTAAATTATTTAGCACTAAACATTTAAATCTCATTAAAACCCCAAAGATTGAGACATTTCTACAGAAGAACCTCTCTATCTTTTGTACCCCCCCTCCTTAATCTGAATCAAGGTCACACAGCAGAAAGTGGCAGAATCCAAATTTAAACCCCTGCTGAGTTATCCCACTCTCAGCTTGACTTGCCCAATAGTGTTAGCACTAGAAAGAGAATAAATGGGCCTGTCCCAGCAATACATGCTAGACAACATTTCTTAAAAGACTCAGGAGTGAAAGTGCCTATCTCCCAGAGGACCCTATCTGCCTAAGCATAAGTTTCCAGCAGGGACCCATCTCCCCGTTCCAGTCCCTCCTTGATTTCTCTGCCTCAGTAAAGACTAGAATTCCTCATCTGTCTTTTTTTTTTTTTTTTTTTAAGATTTTATTTATTTGACAGAGAGAGACACAGCGAGAGAGGGAACACAAGCAGGGGGAGTGGGAGAGGGAGAAGCAGGCTTCCCGCGGAGCAGGGAGCCCGATGTGGGGCTCGATCCCAGGACCCTGGGATCATGACCTGAGCCGAAGGCAGCTGCTTAACTGACTGAGCCACCCAGGGGCTCCTCCTCATCTGTCTTTTTTTCCAATCTTTATTTTCATTTTGAGAAATTTTGTAAAGACATAAAAGATCAAAAACTAATAAACACCTGTGTAGCCGCCTCATAAATAAAAAAAAATGTAAACATTGTTATATTTACTGCAAGTATAATTTTATAAAAACAAATATAGAATTATGAAACAAATTGAAGTACACTTTGTACCTGAATTCCAGTTTTGTTATTTACTGCCAACCATATACAGCATATCATGCATACAGTCCTCCTTCCTTAGTTACCTTTATTTCAACAATCTCCCTTCTCCTTTTTTCTTTCTTTATACATGCCCATGGGCTCACACATAATTTAAATTTTGGGGATGGGGTGGGAGGTGGGGGGAGGAGGGCAGCTTTAGAATAAATAAGCTTACTTTGATATGATATGGCAATTTTGTTTAGGATAAAGGCAGCATTTCACTTTCATGGGAGTAAAGAAGGGCTTTTTAATAAATGAGAATAAAACGATGGAAATATGGGAAAAGCAAAGTTGGATTCATACTTCAAATAAGGATCAAGAAAAATACCAAATGACTCCAAGTTTCACATGTAAAAAAGATATGTCAGCATTCTTAGAAGGAAATACAAACAAATTCCTCCAGCTCCTTAGTGTGAGGAACTCTTGCTCATCATTCAAAATCTAGACGCCATTGACTAGAAGTTCTTCTCACTATAGATGACGTCTAGAAATCAGAAAATTGAACTATATTCTAACAGAAAATTAGTAATATATAAATAGAAAAGAAATCCAAATGTCCTTTAAATTTTTAAAAAAATTTTCAGACTCATACATGAGAATAATACAAAATAAAACCCACTGAAATACCAGTTCACATATGTATGATTAAAAAAATTCGGTTTATCAACATTGACTTCTGTTGGGGCCATTACAATAATTGCTGGTTTGGCTTTGTTTTTGTGTTTTGTTTTGTTTTTGAGAGACAGGGCACGAGCAGGGGGAGGGGCAGTGGGAGAAGGAGAGGGAGAATCCTCAGGCAGACTCCTGGCTGAGCGCAGAGCCCAATGTGGGGCTCAATCTCACAGCCCAGAGATCATGACCTGAGCTGAAAGCAAGAGTCGGTCACTTACCCCACTGAGCCACCCAGGTACCCTACTTTGTTTTGTTTTTAATAAACTTCATCTAGCTAAAGTTCTTTCCATTCCTAATTTCCAAAGAGTTTGTATAAAAGCTCAGAGTAAAATTTTGAAAAAATATTTTTCTGTACCTATTGAGAGGATCATAGTTTTTTTTAACATGTTAATGTAGGCAATTGTGTTTTAATGGATTTTCCCTTAAATTCCTCTGATACTTGGTAAATAGATGTCATATATTTTTTATGTCTAACTAATTTTGACGTGTGCTATTTTCTTTTCTTGCACTGTCTGGTTTTAGAATCAAGGTTATACAGGGCTATTAAAATGAGTTTGGGTAGCTTTCCTTATCTCTATATCTTTGTAAAGAATAATTATTCTTTTCCTTGCACATACTTTGAAATGTGCCTGTAAAAAACATATGACCCACGTATTTTTTTTTACACATTTTTTAAGGGGGAATAACTTTGTTTACAAAATCAAAAATTTTTTTAAGATTTTATTTATTTGAGGGAGAGAGCACAATGTGGGGAGAGAGGCAGAGGGAGAGGGAGAAGCAGACGCCCCGCTGAGCAGGGAGCCCGATGCAGGGCTCGATCCCAGGACCCTGAGATCATGACCTGAGCCAAAGGCAGATGCTCAACCAACTGAGCCACCCAGGAGCCCCTGCCAAATCAAATTTTTAATGACTATTAGTTAAACTCCTTATTTTCTATTTCTCCTGCAGATGTATTTTCTACTTTTCTCTCTTCCATATCTTTCTGCTTGATACATTTTCAGCCATATTGCCTCCCACAGCTCCAGGTCTCACTGGATTCTGGCCAAACAGTTCCTTTCCTCTGCAGCTGGAGGTGCTAACAGGTTCCCACTGTGGCTACCTGCTGTGGGCTTTTCCAATGAGTTTGGGTGACTTACCTCTGCCCCATCTCTGTGCAGAGACTCTTGAGCAAATTACCTTCCCTTAAACCTTTGCATATGTTACATTTCTGTAGAATCCTGACTAATGGAGGCCATTTTGAATGTTCTATTCCTTTCCTTGAGTCAATTTTAATAATTTATGATTTTATGTGCATGATGCCATCTCTTCATCTAAGGTTTCAAATGGCGTGGAGTACAGTTGTTGGTATTATTGTTTTATAATTCTTATTTTTTACATCCCTAGGTATTTTGTTTCCAAAAATACTAATTCTGCATTTCCTGTTTTCTTTTCTTTTTTCTTTAAGCCTCTACCTCTGGGTTTGTAGTGAAATAACATAGTTGTGAAGAGAATTATCTCTGGAGCTAGGATGTCTGCTTGAATTGTAGCTTCATAATACATTAGATGAATGACTCTTTATGCCTTAATTTCTTCCTGTTTTTTTTTTTTTTTTAATAAAATAGAGATATGACCAGTGCCAGCCTCACGGGGTTTATTCTGTTTATTTTGTCTCTTCGTTTGTTTAAGGAATAACTGAGCTAATTAGTCTGGCAGAGAGCACATGTTTCATAATCTTAACTGTGACCATTATTTGCAAAACTGCATCATTCGATAAATGCAAATTGCTGTTAGTGTTGGGCTGAGGGCAGAAAGTCCTTTTACATTTTGTAAGTTAGGAAATGTATTTTGCCCTCATCCTTGAGTAAAATTTGGTTGAGTATGAAATTCCAAGTCTGCAGATAATTTCCTTCAGCATCTTAACACTATTGCTACTTAGTTTTCTGGTATTAGTTGTTACTGATAAATCTGCTGATATCCCAATAACTGTTTCTTAGAGTTCACTGTCATTTAGTCTGAGAGCTTTGAAGATTTTTCTTCTTAATCATAATATTTATTAGTTACTCTGAGTTTATATTCATTTTTACTCATGATTTTTGGAAATTTATGTTTATATTCAATCTGAGGGTGACAAAAGGCTCAGAATCACTTGCTCAAATATTGCTTCTCCACCAATCTTTCCATTCTGGTTTATGGATATTTGAAACTCTCATTTAATCATCTAGTGTACGTACAGCAGTGTTGTGCAAAAGAACTTTTTGTGATGATGGAAATGTTTTATATATGTGTTGTTCAGTTTGGTCACATGTGTCCAGTGACCACTACACTGGATCGTATAGCTGTAGAGTACGTTTTTCTATTATTAATTTTCATTCACCTTTGTCTGTATGTGCCGAATTCTGAATAAAGTCATAAGTATACTCTAAATGAATTCTTTTTTTTTTTTTTTAAGATTTTTATTATTTATTTGACTGAGAGATAGAGAGAGCACAAGTAGGCAGAGTGGCAGGCAGAGGGAGAGGGAGAAGCAGACGCCCCGCTGAGCAGGGAGCCCGACACGGGACTCGATCCCAGGACCCTGGGATCATGACCTGAGCCGAAGGCAGATGCCCAACTGACTGAGCCACCCAGGCGCCCCTACTCTAAATGAATTCTTAAGGATATTTTTCCCAGTCACTAATTCTTTCTTTGTACCAAGTACAGAGTTAATCCCATCAATTTCATGTTTTTGGTTGTTAATTTTCCCCCAAGATCTCTAATTAATGTTGCTATACATCTTGCTCTTCTTGTTTCATTTAGGCTTATCTTTATTTTGTTGCACTTTACTAAATGAAAATTTTGAGGAAAAAAATGAAAGTTTGCCCTGAATTGATCTCATTGAGCAATTTAAATGTAAACAGGCTTTGAAGTCTTTATTAGATATTTCCATAAAACTTTTTCCCTGGAGTTTATTCATGTTCTAATTGTTGATTTTATTGACTTTATAAACAACTTGTATGTGCATGTGTTTTTTTATTGTATCTAAAAATTTCAGTAAAAAGATGTTTCGAGGATTGTTTTTCCTTTCACTTTTGTTTGCTTTTATCCCCACCTGTCTGACATTTTTCTAGTTCCCTCTGTCTTCTCCCTGGACTGTCCAATCAAAAATACATTTCACAGTTTAATTTTAGGATTCTTGTGCCAAGATTAAATCAATGATATCTCAGATCCAGGTACTACAGACCCAGACCGCTTCGGTATAGTTTCAGATTGAATAGTTTAATCTGTGTTTTTCTGCTTTTCTGGGTCAGTCCACCTTGATGGTGATAGTTGAAAAACAGTGTTTGTTAGTTAGTTTGTTTGTTTGTTTATCCCTTTCACAAATAAGGAGATCCCCTTGAGTTTCTGATTTCAATCAGGGGATCAGGGACCTATTGTAAAAGCCTTTTAAAATCTTTTTACCTTGGAAGAAACAAAACACCAGTTTCTATTGCCTTTTTCTGACCAAGAACTGGGTGATTCCATGGTTCAATCCCATTCACAATTTCGTAGTTTCATTTTATTTCTGTTTTGTTCTGACCCTATTTTTTTCTTTCTTGTTTCTACTTATGTTTATATACTGGTTTATCTATCACTGAATCTGAAGGGACGTATCATATGTATTCTTATGGAGTCACCCTAATGGAAGTCTAAAATGCATGTTTATAAAATAAGCCCTCTTATCTGTTGTCTATTATTAGAGGACACACTGAAAACCACTGGTTTTAAATCACATTATATCTCATTATATCAAGGATGCCACTTTGAAAGTTAGAAAGTGGTTTCCTCATTATTGTAAACACAGCAAAAAAGGTAATTTAGTTTGCTCTAGAGTTTTAAAAAATATTTTTGAAAGGTTGCTTTTGGCCTGAATTTACTATTTTCCTTGTCATTGTAATGACTAGTGTAAGAGACAATATGGCAGGAAATATGCCAATCTTAGGTGAGTGTGTGACTTACATTAAACCCTTACAGAAATGAAATATGTATTTACCAAGACTTAATTGAGCAAAGGAGGACATTTTTAAATTAATAATGCTTCCAGGAGACTTCTAGGTGGTATAGGGGATGTCGTGTTAATATTTGGCTAAATTTATGTGAAAACTTGATTTATATAGCTTAACATCTTTTCAATACCTTGGGACTTTCTCTTTATAACAATCTTCTTTAAATGATCAATACATTCTGCTTTAAGAAATAACACATTAAATGTGCCTGTGCATGAGAAAGACATGTATCATATGATCTCACTGATATGAGGAATTCTTAATCGCAGGAAACAAACTGAGTGTTGTTGGAGTGGGGGGTGGGGTGGGAGGGATGGGGGGACTGGGTGATAGACACTGGGGAGGGTATGTGCTCTGGTAAGCGCTGTGAATTGTGCAAGACTGTTGAATCTCAGATCTGTACCTCTGAAACAAATAATGCAATATATGTTAAGGAAAAAAAAAGAAGAAGAAGAAGAAGAAGAAGGTAGCGGGAGGGGAAGAATGAAGCGGGGGAAATCGGAGGGGTAGACGAACCATGAGAGACGATGGACTCTGAAAAACAAACAGGGTTCTAGAGGGGAGGGGGGTGGGAGGATGGGTTAGCCTGGTGGTGGGTATTGAGGAGGGCACATTCTGCATGGAGCACTGGGTGTTGTGCACAAACAATGAATCATGGAACACTTCATCTAAAACTAATGTTGTAATGTATGGGGATTAACATAAGAATAAAAAAATTAAAAAAAAATGTGCATGTGCATACCTGAAAAGCCTTATGATTGTTAAAATCAATGCATGTACAAGAATTGCTTAGCCAGTGGATTTAATATAAAAGGTGATGAATACTCTAAGTTTGAAAATTCCATTTTTAAGGCACACGGGGGAAGCTGTAAAAAAGTGGCTTCCAGGTGGAAGAACTGCAATTTAAATGTTTACCAGGCTCAGCTTTCAAACCTCTGCAATTTAAAGGACCATTGCTATATTTAATACATTTCTATTTTCCTCAGTGGGAAAGTACATTTCCTAGGAACAATCCCAAAATTTCCTGCAAAATTCCTTCTCTGTGACTACCACAAACCATATATATATATGTACATATGGTGAGACCATATATATGCAAGAGACCAACTTTTATATATAAAGAGTTGCTCCTTGTACAGAGAAAAATTGTTTGAAAAGTGTATAGGACCTACTGTGCTATACTAAATTGTTTTCTTATCATAGAACTTTGCCCTGCTATTCCTTAATAAAGAAGATAGGCATTAATAATTATCAAGCACCAATGATAGGTCAGGAATTGTCCTAGGTATTTTATACATGTTCTTTCATTTAATCTTCAGAATAGCATTCACATATTCATTTTTACCTCTATATTTGGATAAAGAGAGGGAGGCATAGCCAAACTTGAATCTGAATCTCTCAGGGTGTAAAATGAACTTTCTACCGTAGCAATGATTATATGGCTATTGACATGGATAGTTAATTAGCCAACCTTGTATCAGAATCTATTTCTCATATTTAATAATAATTTAAGAGGATAAAATTGTTTCATACATTTATTTTAGGAAGAAATTTTACATCAAAAATTACAGTGAGGTTTGGAGTGAGGGTTCCCACAAGAAAAGATGGAGTCAATGAACAAAAAGAAAGAGGTTAGACTGCTGGGGTTTTTTTTTTTTTAAGATTTTATTTATTTATTTGAGAGAGAGAGAGAGCAAGCGAGTACATGAGCAGGGGGTAGGGGCAGAGGGAGAAGCAGACTTCCCACTGAGCAGGGAGCCCCACACAGGACTCAATCCCAGGACCCTGAGATCATGACCTGAACCAAAGGCAGATACTTAACCTGCTGAGCCACCCAGGAACTCAAGAGGTTAGGTTGTTTTATTAGTACAAAAACATTTACATTCTGAAATGAAATTGTTCAGCCCTGGAAGAGGGAAGATACTATGAAAGACATTTCATAAAATGTAACAAACTCCAGAAAAGAATAAAGCTACAGGAGAGCTGTGCTGCTGGAGGATTTTTCTGGGGGATTGGATGGAAATGTATTCATTAGAACTTTAGTTTGTTCTATTGATTGACTGCAAGTGGAGATTCCTTATTGTGAGCACAGGTCAATTGTAGTTGTTGTTTTTCCCTTCCTCTAGGCCACTTCCAAGTATTTTCCCTATATTTGTTGCAGGGTGAAGTGTAACAGTGGGTCCAAAATTGGTTTATGTTTAGCTAAGGCTCAGATAAGAAGAGAAGATTGTTCAAGTTCACACCATCAGTAAGTGCTGCCCTCGGAGTCCACATTCTTGTTATACCCTCTTCTCTGGCCTCTCTCTCCTAGGTTTGGTCCTTCCTTCAACCCTTCCTGTCCATCCTTCTCTGCTTTATCAACTTTCTATTTTTTAACATCTTTGAGGGTAAGGAGAATAATAAACATTTTGGAAGGCTTGCTACTTTTCCAAACTGTTCTTTGACTCCTCTGACAATTTCTCCCACAAATACATTTTCTCCCTTTGAAAGTTCTTTTTAGTGACCTGATATCAACTCCATTTCTCTAATTTGCTCTGTGTCCTACTTTTTAAATGTTTTATAAAGTTGAAGGACTGAAGATGACTATCAAATTAGTATAATAAAAGAGGGCATTTTTAAAAATAAATTAAGCAGTTTAACTGCATCTAGTATCCTAAACCTTAGAACTAAAAGAAATTGCCTGCAATTATTACTTTAGAAGAAGAAAAACACAGAAGATAGAGTGACATAGATAAAATGCATGACTAATATTAGCCTAATTTATTTGGTCAAAAATGAAAATAAATTTTATTAAGAAATTAATCAAATTTTACTCTAGTAAACAAAACTGTAGTCTGATGAAGGTATGGTAACTGATTTTTTTTTTTATGTTATGTTAATCACCATACATTACATCATTAGTTTTTGATGTAGTGTTCCATGATTCATTGTTTGAGTATAACACCCAGTGCTCCATGCAGAACGTGCCCTCTTTAATACCCATCACTGGGCTAACCCACCCCCCCACCCCCCTCCACTCTAGAACCCTCAGTTTGTTTCTCAGAGTCCATAGTCTCTCATGGTTCGTCTCCCCCTCCGATTTCCCCCCCTTCATTTTTCCCTTCCTGGTAATTGATGTTTTCACATTTTTGGTGAACTTTAAGTTCAAATGACTGGAGGAACTGAAACTTTGATTAAGACAAAAAATTACTTTGATGAGACAAATTAAATTTTTCCTTGGTGCTATCTAGCTAATTTGCGGTATTAATTTAGACATAAATCAATTAATATAGTATAGTTAAATGTAAAAAATAAGCAAATGTACTAAGCATTTATCTTCCTTTTTCAGCTTCTTTTGTCCAAAAGGAGATTTAATAAAGAGAATATGATTCAACAAATTATGAATTCAACAAATTGTGTTTGAAAATATAACAGCTATGCACATAAAGGTGTTTGAAAAATAAACAAAGGTTACTAGAGATTAGAAAGAGTATAATACATTATGTTGGAAATTTTAAACAAAAAGGAAGCCATTATTTCCTTTTTATCTGAGACATTTTTAAACTAGTGCAGAGAAGGAAATATGTAAGCTAGTAATGATGTATGTTTTAATTAAAATATTTTATTGATAATTTAATACAGACAATTCTAGCAGACAACTGATTATGAATGTGTTTCCTTTAAAACAACTCTCTAGTCCACAAAATATATGAAGTTCATTTTTGGCAAAATATAAAGAGCGTATACTTCATATCCTTATCTGTGAACCACTCTTGTTTCTATCTATTTACTACCACTATTTCCAGAATTTATAGTTTCACATTTATCACCACCTGCACAGGGTAACTGCTGCTTTTGTAAAGACCTATATATCGCTGCAAGTGTACCTGAGCAAGCTTTGTTGTTCCTGTTAGTTGTTGTCTCCTGTGCTTAAAGACCGTGGTTATCTATCTCAGTGTTCACACACAGAAATTGAAATGTATAAAAGTGGACATTATTCAAAAGAGACCACACAAGATACCTGCTCTACTTCAGTGAAGACATCTCCAGGATGCCAATTCAGCTGTAATAACTCAAGTCATATAGTGGTGAAGCCAGAATTACTATAAAAGGGAAGAAAGGTTTGGGAGCTGTATTCTGGTGGGGGTGGAAAAGGGTGAGTCTCATTCCCAGAGATCTAGTTAGAAAACAAATTCTGATTTGCATGTCTGCATGGAGTCTGGGATTCTCCTTTCTAGAAAGCTCCAAATAGCTCAAAATGCTCAAGAAACACACACTGAGTTGCATGGTCGAGTAAACTAGTTTGAAACTGCATATGAAGCACGTGGTGTTTCCTTAGGTTGCTGCTTTATTTGGTGTGGCTGTGAGAGAGTGAGAATCTTAAGTGTTAATGAGGAATCTTACTTACATTATCCTGAACTCTCAGTCTCTCCAGCTACCTCAAATTCTTGCAACTGAATTCATTAAATCAGAACTCAAACTCAACTTTGACTGAATCAGAACCTATTATGGACTAAATTATCCTTCCAAAGTTCATATGTTGAAACTAAACTCCATTGTGATAGTATTTGGAGAATGTATATGTTTCTAAAGCAAATGTTCTAAGGAAAGGAGGTCAGGAATCAGAATCAGGAAGAACCCTGTCTAAAGTTTAATCAAGCTGAGGGGAACATTATGGCCATCTTGGACATAGATAATGAAAGTGTATTCTCCTAGAACCATGGTTCTCAAACTTCGTTGCACATGGTATTCACCTGGGAGTTTTACAAAAATACAGATGCCTGTGTCTAACCCCAGAGATAACTGATTCAAGTATTGACTTAGGCACTGGTATTATAATATCTTCTCAATAGTTACAAAATACAACCAAACTTGAAAACTACTATCCTGCAAAAGCTGGATTTCCCTGAGAGGGTAGGAAGATGTGAAATACATTCATCTCAGAAATAAATAACTATAGCATAACATTGCTTAATTGTATACCAAATATAAAAATAGTAAATAGAAGAAAGAGAGAGGGAGAGAGAGAGAGGGAGGGAGGGAGAGAGAGGAAAGTATTTTTACTTTATCTAAAGAACAAAAGGAAAGAAAAGAGAAAAAGATTGATTCTGCCATATCAAGGACTAAAAATTAGTGTCAGAATTAAAGAATCATCTATACAAATATTAAATAAATATTTTCATAAGCCAACTGAGAAAAAAAATTAAATAAATTAAATCTCTCTATGTACTGTTTTTCTCTAATTTGTACCTGGTCCATGCTTGGGTGCTTTTGTCTTATTCCTAATCTCATAGACTCTCTTCTTAAATCTCCCTCTTTCCATCATTTAGATTGTAATTGTCCTCTATTTACCCCATATTCCCATATTTTGGTGGCAGAAGTGTTAACTAGCCCAGCTGGGAAGCTTATTTGTGATAATGTGCCAATGGAACCAGGATAGTGCCTTTTCTGTAGGTAACATTCATGCAATTTGGGTTTCCTTAATAGCGGTCCTCCAGGCTTTTCAGTCCAAAGAAGGGATGGTTCTACTGCTGGCACTGTCAGTCCAGGCAAAAAAGGGTAACAGTATCACATTAGGTTGATGAATGACATTAATTGTGTGTGTGTGTGTGTGTGTTTAGACATTTATTCTATTAATTCCATTGATGCACTTACACAAACTTTAGTATTGGTCCCTAACTTTTTTAGGTCACATTCCTCTTTGAGAAACTGAGGAATGCTAGGGAATATCTTCAAATGAATGGGAAAATGCCTATTATCTACAAAACTTTGCAAATAATTTGACAATATTCACATATTCACTGAAACCCATTCATATACTTTAGAATTATGGGGCTCCATTAATAACCCTTTATAAAATGAAAGGGAAATCTATATCAAGGTCCCAGTTAGTAGCATATTTTAAACAAAAAAGATGCTCCAAAGTGAATGATCCAAACAGTAATTTTAAAATAATTATCAAAATAGCTTTTATTTTTACTTCATCTCATACAAGTATAGCTTAAATTCTTACTGTACTAATGTATCTTTTTTTAAAGTTCTGAAATTTAAGAAATGGCAAAATCTCAAACACTCAGCATTTTCAAGCATTGACAAAGCTTAGAAGTAATTGTAAATAAAATGAAGAAAAGAACATCTTTGCTCATATTTATGCATTTGTTTTTGTACCCCTCAATTCATTTTGGTGTTCTCCTTCCATAAGAGGATATTAATTTTTTTTCCAGTTTTTCTCCTCCTTTTGATATTTAGCTTTAGCAACTATGTTTGAGAGGTTAGAAATCTCAGCAACCACGTCGCACTGCTGTTCTGGCTCATGAAGAAGCAGGTGCAGCGTAGTGTATCATGACAGACTGAAATGGAATTCCAGCCATGTGAAGGTAAATTTTCCAGCCGCACTAGCACAGATTGAAATAACTCAGTCTTGACTGCTGCCGCAGAAAGTGTCAGTCTACATCTCAGACTGTAGCTATCAACCACTTTGTACTTGGCCTTCGACAGACACACACAGATTCCGAATTAACAAGGGGAAGCTCATGCATTTCCCTAAAGTAACTCAGAGTATTTAAACAGTTTCAGAGTCTCCACTTTTTCTACTAAAAATTCTGTCTCAAGGACAAGAACATTTCTATTTTTTATATTGGGTGGTCTGTACCTATTACAAGGTACTGATTTACTAGTTCTTGTTTCTATTAAAACTAGACATGTATTTATAAATTTTCTCCATTTTAACATGGAGGAAGTAAGGAAACAACATGAACGGACAAGGAATGCCTGTCAAATTTCACGATGAAAGTTTTAACAGTTAAAATTTTGTATGGGGCTTTTGTTTCTGAGCTTGTTAAGTTGCAGTGTAACTTTTACTGAATGCTTTTAAGTAAGCAAGAGTTAGCCTTTTCTAAAAATAAAAATTTTGATTCTTTCTAATTGGCTTCCAAGAAAAATGAAGGCATTGAAGGGTGGTGTGTTGGAGCCGGCTCTTATTAGAGTCAGCTCTTCTTACTGGCCCTTGTGAGCCAGTTATACACATATCTTCCCAACTCCCTGATGAGTGGTGTCACTTTCATAGTCTGAAGTAGGCCATGGTGGGAGTACTTAAGGCACAGAAATTGTAAAGACTCCAGATTCCCCTTGCCCTCCCAAGCCATGTGTTAATCATTTGCCAGCATACTATAGACTATCATACTATAGTATAGAATAATATATATTATATTATTTATGGAATAATACTACATATGGTATGCTGCAGATAGCATAGTATATATATATGTATATATTACATATAGTGTCATACTACATAGAGTGTGCTGCCGGTGGCATACTATATATGTATGTATAGCTATACAACATGTATTGGGTTCTTTGGATACGTCAATAAACTCAGGTGATTAGAGGTGGAGGCTTAATATGCTTTTCTCTCCTACAACTTTGCAGTCAGATGATATGTTACAATAAAAACAAGTCTTAGACCACACTCTGCCAATCGTGTACACATTAATAAGGAAAAAAATAGCAATATAAGCAATTCTTCTAGGATCAATAGATCCCAGTCTGTATCTGCACACTCTGGCAAGAACCTTCGGTGAAATATGTGCTCCCAGGGGAACACATCAAGACGGCAAACCTATTCAAACTTCTTCTTTTTTTTAATTTATTTTTTAATTTAAATTCAATTAGTCAACATATAGTACATCATTAGTTTTTGATGTAGTGTTCAATGACTCATTAGTTGCGTTTAACACCCAATGCTCATCACATCGCGTGCCCTCCTTAATGCTCATCACCCAGTTACCCCATCCCCTCCCACAACCCTCAGTTTGTTTCCCAGAGTGCAGAGTCTCTCATGGTTTGTCTCCCTTTCTGATTTCTTCCCCTTCAGTTTTCCGTCCCTTCCTCTATGTTCCTTTGTGCTATTTCTTATATTCCACATATGAGTGAAACCACATGACAATTGCCTTTCTCTGATTGAATTATTTCACTTAGCATAATCCCCTCCAGTTCCATCCATATCAGTGCAAATGGTAGGTATTCATCCTTTCTGATGGCTGAGTAATATTCCATTGTATATATGGACCACATCTTCTTTATCCATTCATCTGTCGATGGACATCTGGGCTCTTTCCACAGTTTGGCTATTGTGCACATTGTTGCTATAAACATTGGCATGCAGGTGCCCCTTCTTTTCACTACATCTGTATCTTAGGGGTAAATACCCAGTAGTGCAATTGCTGGGTCATAGGGTAGCTCTATTTTTAACATCTTGAGGAAACTCCATGCTGTTTTGCAGAGTGGCTGCACCAGCTTGCATTCCCACCAACAGTGTGGGAGAGTTCCCCTTTCTCCACATCCTTGCCAATATCTGTCATTTTCTGACTTGTTAATCTTAGCCATTCTAACTGTTCAAACTTCTAAGGTGAGTTTACAGAGTCCTTTTTGATAAAGTGATGAAAACAAACAATTGAAAATTATTCTCTTAAGATCCTGCTCTAAAAACATTAATTCCTTTCTAGCCAATTACATATGTTAAACACTATTCATTTCACCAAAGAAAAATTATTCTAAGACCTCTATGCTCATTAACATTTCTGTGATGTAGATTTTAATAATGATATTTGAAGTACTCATGTAGCTTCCTCTGGAACAGAGATTCCTGATTAGGTTGCCACAAATACTCACTGTACATTCCAATCAGCATAGATACACACATACATAATAGAATGGCATTCATTACCAAATGGGCAATGTGGTATGATGCAAAAAAATCTAGATTAAAAAGAAGTTACTAATTCTGTGTATGAGGAGATTATTCTCCATGGTGTTCCTGCATGCCATATCAACTTTCGCTCTGGAATATCCTGTCAAGGATGTTTATACTATAAACACTCTTGGATGATAAAGATAATGTCTCCCCTCTTGGGCTGAGGGCAGATTTGTTTCCTGACTAGGATAGTCAAGATAATGTCTCCCTTAGGAGTAAAGGGTGGGCAGGTTTGCCAGCAGTTTAAAGATTAGGGATTTCCTAAACTCAAGATTCTTTAGCTGTGATAGAGATGCACTACATGTGAAATATCTGACTGGACCTGATTCCACACCACTCCCCACAGGACTTGAAAGGCAAGAAAACTGATGAGAACATGAAGATCATGCTCACTTGTGATAAAGTCCTTTGTCTCTGGGCCGGAGTCTTGTGTCTTCTGCTTGCACCAATAAAACTATTTTAAGCAAATGTATTAACTTGTAAGTAGTATGAAATCTCAGATCTTTAGGGGCGCCTGGGTGGCTCAGTCGTTAAGCGTCTGCCTTCGGCTCAGGTCATGATCGCAGGGTCCTGGGATCGAACCCCGCGTCAGGCTCCCTGCTCAGCAGGGAGTCTGCTTCTCCCTCTCCCATTCCCCCTGCTTATATTTCCTCTCTCGCTGTGTCTCTCTCTGTCAAATAAATAAATAAAATCTTTAAAAAAAAAAGAAATCTCAGATCTTTAACAGGTTTTGATACTGTAGACAGATAAGTACGGAACTTATGATTTTATCAGAAGCCATAAAGCCAATAAAAAATTGAAGATATCACATTTAAAACTAGTTATAAAGTCATTATCTTTGACTATAACTTTAATTTATAGACCTTATATAAAAATCCTAATTAATCATTTCTCTCACTTTTATACATTGGAACAAAGGAAATTTTAGAAAATTTTAATGCTTATGTGTGGGCTCAGCTTTATTATTAGATTCTGCCCTGGCAAACTTAAAACCATTATAAAAATGCAACCAAGTACAGTATCCTTTCTTGATCAAAACTCTTCAGAGTATAGGGATAGAGGGTACATACCTCAATATCATAAAAGCCATTTATGAAAAACCCACAGCGAATATCATTCTCAATGGGGAAAAACTGAGAGCTTTCCCCCTAAGGTCAGGAACGTGGCAGGGATGTCCACTATCACCACTGCTATTCAACATAGTACTAGAAGTCCTAGCCACAGCAATCAGACAACAAAAAGAAATCAAAGGCATCTGAATCGGCAAAGAAGAAGTCAAACTCTCACTGTTTGCAGATGATATGATACTTTATGTGGAAAATCCAAAAGACTCCACCCCAAAACTGCTAGAACTCATGCAGGAATTCAGTAAAGTGGCAGGATATAAAATCAATGCACAGAAATCAGTGGCATTCCTATACACCAACAACAAGACAGAAGAAAGAGAAATTAAGGAGTTGATCCAATTTATAATTGCACCCAAAACCATATGAAACCTAGAAATAAATCTAACCAGAGAGACAAAGGACCTGTACTCAGAAAACTATAAAACACTCATGAAAGAAATTGAGGAAGACCCAAAGAAATGGAAAAACATCCCATGCTCATGGATTGGAAGAACAAATATTGTGAAGATGTCAATGCTACCTAGAGCAATCTACACATTCAATGCAATCCCCATCAAAATACCATCCACTTTTTTCAAAGAAATGGAACAAATAATCCTAAAATTTGTATGGAACCAGAAAAGACCCCGAATAGCCAAAGGAATGTTGAAAAAGAAAAGCAAAGCTGGCGGCATCACAATTCCGGACTTCCAGCTCTATTACAAAGCTGTCATCATCAAGACAGTATGGTACTGGCACAAAAACAGACACATAGATCAATGGAACAGAATAGAGAGCCCAGAAATGGACCCTCAACTGTATGGTCAACTCATCTTTGACAAAGCAGGAAAGAATGTCCAATGGAAAAAAAACAGTCTCTTCAACAAATGGTGTTGGGAAAATTGGACAGCCACATGCAGAAGAATGAAACTGGACCATCTCCTTACACCACACACAAAAGTAGACTCCAAATAGTTGAAAGACCTCAATGTGGGAGACAGGAGTCCATCAAAATCCTAAAGGAGAACACAGGCAGCAACCTCTTCGACCTCAGCCGCAGCAAGTTCTTCCTAGACGCATCTCCAAAGGCAAGGGAAGCAAGGGCAAAAATGAACTATTGGGACTTCATCAAGATAAAAAGCTTTTGCACAGCAAAACAAACAGTCAACAAAACTAAAAGACAACCGACAGAATGGGAGAAGATATTTGCAAATGACATATCAGATAAAGGGCTAGTATCCAAAATCTATAAAGAACTTATCAAACTCAACACCCAAAGAACAAAGAATCCAATCAAGAAATGGGCAGAAGACATGAACAGCCATTTCTGCAAAGAAGACATCCAAATGGCCAACAGACACATGAAAAAGTGCTCAACATCGCTCTGCCTCAGGGAATACCAAATCAAAACCTCAATGAGATACCACCTCACACCAGTCAGAATGGCTAAAATTAACAAGTCAGGAAACAACAGATGTTGGCGGGGATGCAGAGAAAGGGGAACCCTCCTACACTGTTGGTGGGAAAGCAAGCTGGTGCAGCCACTGGGGAAAACAGTATGGAGGTTCCTCAAAAAGTTGAAAAATAGAGCTACCATACAATCCAGCAATTGCACTACCGGGTATTTACCCCAAAGATACAGATGTAGGGATCTTGGTGCACCCCGATGTTTATAGCAGCAATGTCCACGATAGCCAAACTATGGAAAGAGCCAAGATGTCCATCGACAGATGAATGGATAAAGAAGAGGTGGTATATATATACAATGGAATATTATGCAGCCATCAAAAGGAATGAGATCTTGCCATTTGCAATTACATGGATGGAACTGGAGGGTGTTATGCTGAGCAAAATAAGTCAATTGGAGAAAGACATGTATTATATGATCTCACTGATATGAGGAATTCTTAATCTCAGGAAACAAACTGAGGGTTGCTAGAGTTGGGGGGTGGGAGGGATGGGGTGGCTGGGTGATAGACATTGGGGAGGGTATGGGCTATGGTGAGCACTGTGAATTGTGCAAGACTGTTGAATCACAGATCTGTACCTCTGAAACAAATAATGCAATATATGTTAAGAAAAAAAAAAAGAAGAAGATAGCAGGAGGGGAACAGTGAAGGGGGGGAAATCGGAGGGCGAGACGAACCATGAGAGACAATGGACTCTGAGAAACAAACTGAGGGTTCTAGAGGGGAGGGGGTTGGGAGGATGGGTTAGCCTGGTGATGGGTATTAAAGAGGACACGTTCTGCATGGAGCACTGGGTGTTATGCACAAACAGTGAATCATGGAACACTACATCAAAAACTAATGATGTAATGTATGGTGATTAACATAACAATAAAAAATTTTAAAAAGTGCAACCAGATATTTTGTTTGAAAATATTCAGATATTTAAGGCAACATTTGTCTTATTGGATAAATTTCACAATTTTTCCATGAATAATTATTAGAACTGACCAAGATGGCCTTAACATTTCCCTCAGTTTGACTAAACTTCAGAGAAGTTTCTTACTATGAGTTCTAATTTCCCTTTTCTTAGAGCATTTACTTTAGGAAACTTGCAATTGTAAATTATTTCTTTGCCCCTTTGAGGTGTAAATCTTCTCCCAGACTCCCAGTTTTATAAGGCAGGACTATCTTTCTCCAGGATCTGGGAGCCATCCCTTTGAAATGTAATCATCAAAGAAGATAGGGCCAATACACAAATAGATGTTCAGCATCACTAATCATCAGGGAAATGCAAATCAAAACCATAATGAGATATCATCTCACCCCTGTCAGAATGGCTATTATCAAAAAAGATAAGAGATAACAAGTATTGGCAAAAGATGGAGAAAAGGGAACCCTTGTGCACTATTGGTGGGAATGTAAATTGGTGCATCCACTATGGAAAATAGTATGGAAGTTCCTCAAAAAATTAAAAATAGAACTACTATATGATCCAGCAATTCCACTTCCAGGTATTTATCCAAAGAAAACACAAACACTAACTCAAAAAGTATATGCATCTTAATGTTCATTATTTACAATATCCAAGACAGAGAAACAACCTAAGTGTCCATTGACAGATGAATGGATAAAGAAAATGTAATACACACACACACACACACAGGAATATTATTCAGCCACAAAAAATGTCCTCACTTATATGAGGACAAAGAAACAAAAAAACACAAAAGCAAGTTCATAGATACAGAGAACAGATTGGTGAATGCCAGAGGTGGAGTGTAGGGTGTGGGCAAAATGGGTAAAGGGAGTCAAAAGATACTAACTTCCAGCTACAAAGTAAGTCATGGGGATGTAATGTATAGGATGGCAACTATAGTTAGCAATACTGTATGTATATATGACGGTTGCTAAGAGTAGATCTTAAAAGTTCTCATCATAAGAAAAAAAATTGTAACTATGTATGATGATGGGTACTAAACTAGACTTACTGTGATGATCATTTTATAATATATACAAATATGGAATTATTATGTTGTACCCTTGAAACTAATATATCAATTACACCTAAAAGAATATCAATAGGGAAAAAAAGATAAAAAGTCCTTATTTCCCAATCTCTGGGGAAAGACAGGAGCATAACTTTTGTAAGTGCCAATTAGCAAACACCCATGGCCTAATCACATTGACCAATCCTCCCCACAAAAGTCATCCAGTATTTTCCACTTAGCTCATCCTGAGCTTAAAAACCCTCCCACCTTTTGTTTCAGGAGAGTTGAATTCAATCTCTCTCTCGTATTGTGATAGTCTGTAATAAAGTCTCCTTTGTTTGTTTAATCTGTCCAGGATAATTTTTCTTTATCAGAACCCAATAAAAATTAATATATCTTATAATCATAAGAAATTATATATATGTACACACATATGTATATAATTATTATGGATCACGTTGAAAAAAGGACATTGAAATATTTTTAAATGGCAGAAAACTACTATTAACAGGGATAAATAAGTGAATTTTCAGGTCCAAAATCTGGTTTTTAGTCTTTAAAAATGTAATATGAGTTAGTTTTTTTGACAAGATCACCATAAAAAGAAAAAACAATATAAAAGACAAATTATATATGGAGGAAAAAACAGGTTTAATTTGTTTAAACTTGCAAAGGAGGATTTTGATTTTTTTCATGCAGTTCCATTAATAAAACCAAGGAAATCATAGGGAGAGAAGTTAAATTCTGATTAAAAGATAGAGAACAAAGAAAAGGCATAATTAGGCAATTCTCAGGACACAAAGAATTTGCCAGTGGGGTGCCCAAAGGATCAGCACTACATACTGCAATTCAATATATCTCTAAAACGTCTGTAACTAGGAGGGAAATTTATGCTTTGGTTAGTTGGGACTTTGTGTGATTTCTGGAAAGACTTAAAAAACCTAAATAATTGGTTTTGGGGCAGCAAATGAAATTCAACCCGAGAGTAAAGGATGTCACATTAAAATGATCAGCTTAAACTATTTATAGTGACTTGTAAGTTCTAAATTAGTTGTAACCTCTCAGAAAATTGGCCCCAGTCATCTCAAGAATTCTCAATCAAGACATCTCAAAGTGAAATAGATCTCATTTATATTAACAGTCCAAGCACAAGTGAGTTCATCTTTCACCATGACAGCCATGGTCAAATAACGAGGGACAGACTCAGTCAGACAGATTAATCCTAAGGCTGTTGGCAGTCTCCATTCTACTGCTAACCTATGTTCTAAATTTGGGAAGCCACTCTGACACTCTTTTTTTTTAATTAATTTTTATTTTTTATTTTATTTTATTTTTTAAAGATTTTATTTATTTATTTGACAGAGAGAGGTAGAGACACAGCGAGAGAGGAAACACAAGCAGGGGGAGTGGGAGAGGGAGAAGCAGGCTTCCTGCGGAGCAGGGAGCCTGACGTGGGACTTGATCCCAGGACCCTGGGATCACGACCTGAGCCGAAGGCAGACGCTTAAGGACTGAGCCACCCAGGTGCCCCATCCACTCTGACACTCATAAAACTCTGAGAACTAAACCCGACTGCCAAAACATTTCCTAATTAAGAAAATAATAATAGAACTACTCATTGGGCAATTAAGATCCCCTAGACAATTTTTTAATATTAATTAAAACTGAGTACTTCAGCCTTAATAGACGCAAAACGCTCTGACTCCTATCTTGCCTCTTGTCTTATCATTTGATTATCTGTTGACCAGAACAAATTAATTTGCATTACAATGCAAATGAAATGATATAAAAGATTTGAAAAAAAATTTAAATTCCGAAGAAGGATGAAGGTGATGGTTCTGGTAAAAATGAAAAGTCACATTGTTATTTTGGGGTAAAAAAAGTGCTAAAATGTTAAAGCTATTCGAAAGAAGACTAGCAAGATTCCATATTCTAGTATTAAATAATTGAACTGAACAAATGTTACTTTAACTTTGAATTAAAGTTTTCTTACTGGAGAAAGTTATATGAGTTCTGTCTTAGGACATTAATTCTTGGTCAACAAGGAAAAATTACTTTTATATGAAAACTGGGGTGTTGGCTTTTAAATATCTGATATATACATGAGAAAATTGTTTTCATGTTCTTACTAGAAGGAGTCTTTTAAAAAGGCAATACTCCCAGGCCACACCAATAGCAAAATAACCCTAGTCCTACAGTCTTGTGAGTCCTCTCCCTTCAACCTCTAATGAAATAGCACCTTTGGTTATGGGGTCAGAAATCATCACAATACCTGACTGGCAAAGTAGTACCATGGGAGCTGCTGATTAAGGACACCAAATGTAGAAGCACAGAAGAATAATAAGCACAATAGCACAGAAAATAATAACAAAAGAAGAAATGATAGGTGTTTTTCAGAGCCTTGCCAGGAAAAAGGCAACAACCTGATACTCCAAAGGTTCTGCAGGGTGGGATTTCAATCCAAATCCAAAAGACAGAGGATGGTTCTATACAACTGGATGTTGCAGGCTGAACAAGTATTCATCACCAACAATGAATTTCTCTAAAATATTGTTTCTGTCACAGAAAAACCTTATCACTAGGTATATTTTCGACCAAAATCTGAGTTGGACTTTCCACTCTGCATATTATGTCTTCAATAATTCAAATTTTGGCTATTTGGTACTCACTTTACGCCAACAAAAACAACTGCTTCTTCAGTTTGATTTGGTGGCATGGCGCTATTATAGTCAACCCAGACATCTCGGTGAGGTTTCAAAAAAATCAAGTTCTTAGCCTGTCTTTCCCACCCCACACCCATGTTATCCCTAACTCCTAAAGAAAAAAGTATCTGGTATTAAACAGAATTCTATGCCTGGAAAAGCCAGCCATTGAGAAAATGATAGGAGATAGTAGAACATTTTGCTACTGAAGTTTGAATAAGAAACCAATGTGAACTGATCCATTTTTATTTTCTGTCTATAAAAGTAGAATCAGTACTAGGATAGTTAGTCTGATATTTGGGATTAAAAATATTATTGATGAAGGATAGTTGGAAGAAAGGCAGGCAGGGAAAAGGGCCGCCCCCCAACCCCGCAAGAGGAAACCACCTTCAGAGGATTTTACACCGCCCTGGAAGGAGCCCTCCACCCTTTACCACCTGAAAGATAGATGACAAAAATCTGATTGGGTGACAGGCACAGGGAAGGTTAATCAGATTAAAACAGCCTGCCAACAAGCCCATAAAAACCCCTGGACTTAGAAACTCCAATGACAACCCTCTCGGGTCCCCTCCCTCTTTGGGAGCTTTGTACTATCACTTTATTATCATTCAATAAACCTTGCTTTGCTGCCCACCACTCGGTCTGGCCTACCTCTCTATTCTTCAAAGCGATGTGACCAAGAACCATGGGTACTGAAGGAGAAGGAAATCCTCTAACACTATGTTTCCTAAAATTTTCACCAATCTGAAGTTTATTTTCCTTGAAAAATTTGGGCAATTTTGTTAGCATAAAGAATGAATCGTGTAAACAAAAGTGTCATGACTGGGATAATTAGGCCAGTCATTGGAACAAAAATATTTTCTTCTGGAATAGTTACTAAATAGAAGTTTATTTCAATTTGCTTGAAATATTTAGGCAATTTGTTACCTACAGTTTACTTTGTTAGTATAAATTAGACATGGTATAAATGAGAACTACATCAAGCTAATTAATTTCATTGGAACGTAGTTTTCAAAGGTTAGAAAGAAATGAAAAATATCTCTTATAATGAATTCATCTAACATGTCCTTTGCTTCCAACTCCACAACATGGCCTTTAGCTGACATTTCCAGAAGAAGAGGTATTCCAAATCAGTTAATTTTAGTTAGCTAAGTTTCCTCTTTCAAGCAGCCAAATATTTTGACAGAAATATGTCCATCACTGCCATTAACTGAGGTTGGAGAAAACCTGAAGGCAGTGAGCAAAATGAGTTGAGGATAAACAAAACCAGGACATGGATGCAGGGAAAGGAGTAGGGAGAAAGCGAAGTAAAATTGAGAAAAATTTGTTCTTGAATCCATGTTTCCCTGCTTTCTCCACTAGTATATATTTGATATATTTTAATCTGTGCACACTTATTAAGCATCAATCCCATGAAAAACCAAAAGAACTGAACTGTAATAGAGCTATACTTCAGTAGTTTTGCAGTTATGTAAAACATTAAATAATTTTATATCATCCTTTAATTATTTTTTCAGTTTTGCAGTCTGTTTTTATGGGTTTTCTATCACCTCCCTCATCAGCAAATTATCAGCAGTCAGTTCTCTCTGCTGACAGTGTTCCTGCCGACGGCATTCCTATCACCTTCTCATGTTCTGTTTTAAATGTACTCTGAGTTGAGACATTAGATAAGTTATGGTGACACTGCCTGTAGATATCCTTGCAATATACGGACCTTTCACACATATTCTATGTTCCATCATTCTACTGTGAATACACTGAGTTGCATTACTGTTGGCTTGCTGATTATTGCATTCTTAGAAGTCACTTAGAATCATGTCTAAAAGAATATTAACTAGAGAATGGAAGATGCTCTCCTTTGAGTTATCTACGTGGATTTTAGTGCATGAGCTTTGTGTCATCTTTTAGCTGATCTATGGCATTTTTCTGCTTATTTTTAAATTCTCAGCCATCTTTGGTAGTTGAGGTTATTTCACTATTAATAATGCTAAGGGGTTGGGCGCCTGGGTGGCTCAGTTGGTTAAGCGACTGCCTTCAGTTCAGGTCATGATCCTGGAGTCCCGGGATCAAGTAAGTCCCTTATCGGGCTCCTTGCTCAGCAGGGGGTCTGCTTCTCCCTCTGACCCTCCCCCCTCTCATGTGCTCTCTCTCTCTCATTCTCTCTCAAATAAATAAATAAAATCTTTAAAAAAAATAATAATGCTAAGGGGTTGAAGGATGAACACAGTAAAAGGACTTTGAAGATCTGAGTTCTACTTAAATAATTATAAAATTATTAGGTAAATGGGAGAAGGTTAAACACCAGCAGAACTTACTTTGGAATGTTCTATTTTACAATATCAGAAATTTTGCCTTCCCAAACAATTGTACTTATAAACAGCATTTTCTGGAAGCCAAGATTTGGAGTGGAATATGGTTTTTAGTCCACTAGAAAGACAACTCCAAACCAGAGTAGCTTTCGAGAAGACAGAGGAGAGTGAATCCTTAGTGTGCACACCACCAGCAAGGAAGCAGTTCCCAAGTGTGGTGTTTCCCTCACACCATCTCAGGGTTTTATTTTTTGGAATATGGAAAGAAATGTGTGTTTTTTCTCTGTCCACTTCATCTCTACCATCATTGTGAAGACTTCAGATTTCAGTTCGTCTGCTGAAACAACTTGGCTCTAATGAAGCCAGTCAGAATCAGTGTGATACTTAGTTACCCAATTTTGCTAAGCCTAATTCTTACAGGCCCTATATACAGTACATAACACTTCATACATCGTGTAACTACATGAACTACGTTACATGTAAATTCAACATATAAAAAAAAAATGAACTTAACATTTTCCTCCCTAAAAGTGCTGCCTCTCAAATTTCTTTATAAGAAGGATTTAGGATTAGAGTCAGCAACATGTTGGGATCCAGGAATTTATCTTGGAAATACACTTGCCTGACAAGCATATACTGTTACTATGTACTTGTATGGTACGCATGTGGGGAGTAGAGGTGGGGGCATGGGGCTTCAAGGACCGCTGGAACCATGGTGTTATTTTGTTTTAGGAGGGGTGAAGTAGGGATGCAGGATTAAGCGCACTTGTCTTAAACCTGCCGTTGACCTTCTGTTGGCTCTAACCTTGCTGAAATCACAACTCTTTACTCTTGTTAATGGTGCCATTGATTTTACATCTCCAAGGCTAGAGTCAAAACATTTTTAATTCCTTCTTTATTCCCTTTATCTAAACAGCCACTTTTTCAGTCTTGCATAATCCTGTCACTTGACCCTGAGATCAGAGTAGCCTCGAAGCTGGCATCTAATGCTAAGTTCTTTGTCTCAAATTCCTCTGCATATGACCATCAGCAGTCTTTATTGTGTATTGTCCTTAGGGAAACAAAGAAAAGAGAGAGAGAGAGAGGACCCAGGGAGACAGGGACAGAGATTGTTTATTTCCAAGTTGATCTTAATTTCTCATGTCTTCTTATTGAAATGTAAAGAGTATGAGCTTTAGTGTTAAATAGAATTGGACTTAACTTCTGATTTTAATAGGTAGGTGAACTTGAGAATACCTGACCTAGAGCATTTGAAAATGAAATTAAAATTAATCTTTTCAAAGATGATTTCCCAAATCTCCCCAGGCAGAATTAGTCTCATATTTTTCAACGTTCATCTAAGAATATCTGCACTTGTAATATTTATCACATCACATTCTTAATACAGAATTTTTTTGTAGCTTTGTGTTTCTTCCAGTAGTTTAAATTTATTTAGGCATGGGTTTGTCTTGTTAATTTAATTTAATTTTAAGATTTTATTTATTTATTTTTAGAGAGAAAAGCTAGAGCGCGAGTGGGGGGAGGGGCAGAGGGACCCAGAGAATCTCAAGCGGACTCTGCACAGAACACAGATCCCAACGCAGGGCTTGATCCCAGGACCCTAAGATCATGACCTGAGCCAAAACCAAGAGTTGGACACTTAACCAACTGAACCACCCAGGCGCCCCTGTCTTGTTAATTTTATTTGCTACCCCTCCTCTATAGAAGGCATGTAAAACAATTACCAAATCACATATGCGTTGCTCTTTCTGGACTGTCAGCATCAGGCATTACAAAGAAATCAAATGTAGGAGTTGATAGGGATTATACATTCATTTTATCGATAACTTGCTCTCCACTACTGTACAAACCATTTAACTTTTCTCCACCGTACCTATTTAATCTATGAAGTAAAAAAATAATGTCATTACTTTTTAATTTCCTCTTGGAGATATTGTGTGTGTATATGTAGTGATGGGGGAGGGTGTCATTTTGGAAACATTTAGAGGAAAAATACCAAATGAATTTAAGTTAATATTTTCTCAAAATATTGCCATTATTGGCATTTGTTTACTAAACATTTTACCTCATTATACTTTTAAAATGCTGTGTGTTATATCCACTTTGATTATTTCTTTCCAAGGAAAGTTTCAAAAATAATTTAAGATGCTTTGTTATTTTCTACAACAAATGATCATGTTAGAGTGTTTTACAGTTACCAAGTAAATAATATAAAATAAAGAGCTTGCACTCTTTAATTAAAACATTAAGGAGGATTTTTAGAATTTGGTTTGTATATGATAGTTTTAAAAGTAACAAAAAATAGAAAGCTCAATATTCCTTAAAGTCTACACATCAGATGGATTTGAACCTTTCTGTAGCCTTTTCCATTTGTTGTTCATTTATTTGGGATGTCAGAATCTTGTATTTTTAGGTGATCCTGTTAAATGTGGTATCACATCCAGAGCTCTCTATTTTAAAGCATTTTTAAAGACTAAGATTAGTTTGAACTTTAAATAATAATTAGAAATGGAGAAGAAAGGGGTGCCTGGGTGGCTCAGTCATTAAGCGTCTGCCTTTGGCTCAGGTCATGGTCCCGGGGTCCTGGGATCGAGCCCCTCATCGGGCTTCCTGCTCTGTGGGAGGCCTGCTTCTCCCTCTCCCACTCCCTCTGCTTGTGTTCCCTCTCTCCCTGTCTCTCTCTGTCAAATAACTAAATAAAATCTTAAAAAAAAAAAAGAGAAATAGAGAAGAAAAAATAAGTTCCTTGAACCTGCTCTATGGAATATTCTCTTTTGAATTACATTTTTCTTCTTCCAAAGTAAAAAGACATTAGTGTAATAACAAGAACACATGACCAAAAAACACCAATTCAATTTGTTTGCATCATCTTCTACTTCAATCCATACAACTCTTTAATTAAACATGCATAAAAATTATATTCACATAAAATTCCTTGCATCATGTTTATTTAAAAATGAACAATCCCCCCTTTTATTTTATGGATCTCAAAAGACTATGTTTTCTATCATCAATCACCAAGATTCTTAGTTGTAGAGAATTTCAATCAGTATTTATTGAACAACTATTATTTGAGCACTATCCATTTCAAAGGTATTCATTACAGATAACTTAAATAATATAATAATATGCAACTAAAGAAAATGGATTATTCCTTCTACTGAAAATATCATAAGTTACATAATAGCACTTTAATTTTTAAAATTACATTAATAGTAATGGTATTTGCTTTCAAAAATATAAATAATATTATCAACATTGATAATAATAATATTGCTATTAGCTCATTTTGTCTTCAAAACAACCCTATGAATTAGGATTTCGTGGATGAAAATCTCACATCACAGAGAATTTAAGCCACCTGCCCAAATCAAAGCACACTTGTAATGTATCTTTTTATCATCTGGTTTACTTGCCAGAGTCAGAACCTTAATTCAAACTGGCTTAGGGAGACAAATTGGAGTTGATTGGCTTATCTGTAGAAGAACATGGATGTGTGTGGTTTCTTTTTGCAGCTTGAAATTAGATTTCTCACCTTAATGGCATGCCGTGTTTGTCACTTCTGCGATGCTGGGGCACGGCGTGCCTGTGGTAGTTGGCTCAGCACTGGTCAGCATCTGGAAAGTGTTTGTGTGTGGTAGGGGGCATCGGGGGCCATGTTCAGCAAGTGGGGGATATAGCCAGTGGAGAATGCTTTAACTCTTCTTCATTTGGAGACACTTTAGGTGCAATCTGATCACTCCTCAGAAGGTCCTGGAGGCACAGGGCACTAGCTGACCAACTTGATAATGCACTTTCACTTAGCTTTCCATCTTTCCCTATTCATGCTCCTTAGTTCCTCAGCTCTTGAGGATCACTTCCCCATATCAATCACCTGCATATAAACCCACATCTCAGCCTCTGCTTTCAAGTGGAATCAAGATTAAAACACCCATATAGGATATAATGAGAAAATAAAACTATGGAAGTTTGGAAGCATGTTTACTAAAATTCTGTATTCACAAAGCAAATGTTATTTTGAGTTCAGACACAATTGAAATAAATGAGGCAAATACATTCCTTTAGTAAAAGGCAATATACTTAAATAAGTACATTATTTAAATAAGATATTATACTAAGCCTGTTATGAGTTGGTAATAACTACTTTGAAAATTTGGGAAATAAGTAATATTCTTGACTTGATTAAAAAAATACATTTATGTTGGTATATATGTGTACTTTACTTACTTCAAAATACAATATCAGAGAGCTAGTGATATTTAAAAGAGGCAAATATTTTTAATTAAAACAAGAAACACCCAGTTAAAAGAAAAAGAAGGAGGGAGAAGCAAAGCAAGAATAGATTATTCATGAAAAAAGACACACTAATTGTTAATCAGCATATGAAAACTGTATAACTTTAAAGAAATGAGTACAAATTAAAGAAATAGGAGAAAATTATCATCTATAAAACTAACAAAAACTTAGAAGCATACTATATAATACTCAGTGCTGGTGAGGATGTAATAAATCTGTCCCCTCTTACTATTTATGGAACAATACACTTTGACTCAGTTATCATACCTCTAAATTATATCTCAATAAAATAATGCAAAACTCAGGACAAAAAGTTACCTTACTTCGTAAAAACATTGTCCCCAAAAATACATATAATAGCAGAAAAAGGGGAAACAAACTAAACATTCACCAGTATGGTGATTTACTAGTTTTCTCTTTGTACTGTACAAATTATCAAAACATAATGGCTTAAAACAACACAAATTTATAATCTTACAGTTTTGTAGGCTATTCCAGACTCTTAGTAGTTGAGCAATCCATGATCCTGGATTCCATCCAATCAGGTGAGCATCCCACCCCTTACAGAGAAGTAGGGAGGGAGATGCTGGAAAAAAAGATAAGGCCTCTCCTTAATATATGTTTATGGTATAGACCTAGGAAAGTACAGACCAATATCTCTCATAAACATAAAAGTAAAAATCCTATACAAAGTATTAGCAAATTAAATCCAACAATACATAAAAATAATTATACATCACTACAAAGTGAGATTATCCCAGGTATGCAAGGCTGGATTAACATTCAAAAATCAGCTAATGTAATTCATTACATCAACAGACTATAAAAGAAAAATCACAGGATTACATCAATAGATGCAAAAAAAAAAAAGGATTTGACAAAATCCAACAGCTATGAATGATAAGAATTCTCAATAAACTTCTAATAGAGGGGGACTTCCTCAAAATGATAAAGAATATCTACATAAAGGGCGCCTGGGTGGCTCAGTCGGTTAAGCGTCTGCCTTCGGCTCAGGTCATGATCCCAGAGTCTTGGGATCGAGTCCCACATCGGGCTCCCTGCTCTGCGGGGAGCCTGCTTCTCCCTCTCCCACTCCCCCTGCTTGTGTTCCCTCTCTTGCTGTATCTCTCTCTGTTAAATAAATAAATAAAATCTTAAAAAAAAAAAAGAATATCTACATAAAACCTACACCTAGCTTCAAATTTAACAGAGAAAATGCAAAGCTTTCCCACTGAGATCAGAAACAAGGCAAGAATATCCTCTCCTACCTACTCCTACCTACCTCTCCTACCTATTCCTTTTCAACATCATCCTGGAAGTTCTAACTAACGCAGAAGACTAGAAAAGGAAATTAAATGTATACACATGAGACAGGAAGAAATAAAACTGTCTGTGTATAAAATCCTAAAGAATTGATTTAAAAAAAAATTCCTGGTACTTATAAAACAATTATAGCAAGGTTGCACAATACACGGTTAATATATGAAAGAAAATCACTTTCTTATATACCAGCAATGAACAAGTAAAATATGAAATTAAACACAATGCTATGCATGTTAGCACCCAAGAAAATTAAATGCTTAGACATAAATAAAATATGTACAATACCTATATTAGTAATACTACATAACCCTCTCGAATAAATTCAAAGAACTGAAAAAAACGGAGAGATCTTCCATGTTAATGGATAGGAAGCCTCAATATTGTCAAAATGTCAGTTTTTCCCAACTTAATCTATAGAATCAGTGCAATAGAAATCAAAATCCCAACAAGTTATTTTGTGGATATCGATAAACTGATTCTAAGGTTTATATGGAGGGGCAAAAACTCAGAATGGCCAGCATCATATTGAAGGGGAAGAACAAGTTGGAAGACTGACACTACCCAACTTCAAGGCTTCCTAAAAAGCTACAATAATCAAGACAGTGTGATATTGGTGCAAGAATCGACAATAGAATGGAATAGAATAGAGAGCCTCAAAATAGACCTCCATGAATACAGTCAACTGATCTTTGACAAAGGAACAAAGTGATGCAATGAAACAAAGATAAAGTCCTCAACAAATGGTGTTGGATCAACTAAACATCAACGTACAAAAAAGAAAAAAGAAAAAAAAAAAAGAATCCAGACATAGCTTTACACTCTTCAGAAAAATTAACTCAAAATGAATGGATCATAAACCTTTATGTAAAACACAAACTATCAAATTCCTAGAAGATATCACAGGAAATCTAATTGACCTTGGGTATGACAATGAATTTTTGGACACAACACCATGAAAGAAATAATGGATAACACGGACTTCATTAAAATTTTTAAAATTCTCTATATAAGGAACAATGTCAAGAGAATAAGAAGATAAGTCACAGACTAGGAGAGAATATTTTCAAAAGACACATGTAAGAAAGACTGTCATCCATAACATACAAAGAACATTTAAAATGCAACAATAAGAAAACAAACAATCTGATTGAAACATGGGCGGGAGTGCCTGAGGGTCTCAGTCGGTTAAGCCTCCGATTCTTTATTTCGGCTCAGGCCATGATCTCAGGGTCATGAGATAGAGTCCCATGTTGGGCTCCATGCCGGGCACGGAGTCTGCTTGGGATTCTCTCTCCTTCTCCCTCTGCCCACCTGCCTCCCCACTCTCTAGGAAAAAAAAAAAAAATGAGCCAAACATATTAACAGGAATCTTACCAGAGAAGATATAGAGAAGGTAGATAAGCATATAAAAAGATGCTCCACATCATACGTCATCAGGGAATTACAAACTAAAACAACAGTGAGGTACCACTAACATGCCTATTAGAATAGCCAAAATCCAAAACAGTGAAGAACCGAATGCTGATGAAAATATGAAGCAATAAGAACTCTCACACATTTCTGGTAGGAATGCAAAATGGTACAGCCACTATGGAAGACAGTTTGGCAGTCTCTTACAAAGCTATACAAACTCACCATATGACCTAACAATTGCACTCTTTGGTATTTACCCAAAGGAATTGAAAACATGTTTACAAAAAAACCTACACACACATTTATACCGGCATTATTTGTAATTGCCAAAACCTGGAAGCAACCAAGATACTCTTCAGTAGATGAATTCATAAATACACTCTGGTACATCCAGACAATGGAATATTGTCTTGATATGATAAGATCACAGAGGAAAAGTGCCATTCTCATTACATCATATCAAGCACTAAACAGAAATGAAATATCAAGCTATGAAAAGACATGGAGGAACATTAAATGTTTATTCCTAAGTGAAAGAAGTGAATCTGAAAAGGCTACTCTATGACCAATCTGTGTGATTCTGACTATATGATAACTGGAAAAGGCAAAAACGTGGAGACACTAAAAACTTCAGTGATTGCCAGGGTCAGGGTGAGGGGAGGGATGAATGGGTGGAACATTGAGGATTTTGAGGGCAGCAAATATGTTCTGTATGATATCATCATGGTAGATACATATCATTATAAAATCTGTCCAAACCCATAGAATGTGCAATACTGAGAGTGAACCCTAATGTAAGCTAGGGACATTGGGTGATTATGATGTGTCAACATAGGTTCACTAATTGTAACAAATGCATGTTTATGGGAGATGCTGATAATGGGGAGGTTATGCATGTGTGGGAGCAGGGCACTTGTGGGAAATCTCTGTACCTTCTCAGTTTTGCTGTGAATCTAAAACTTCTCTAAAAAAAATGAAGGCTTAAAAACTACTAAAACAAAAACATGGAAACTTGATTCACTCCAACTGATTCTTAAAGGAAACTTTTGAGAAAATTGGGAGAATCATTGTGGACTGAAGATTATGAAATATTAAGAAAATGTTGTTAATATTATTATGAGGCTTAATGACATTTTTAAATGGCTGTTTATTATATAAATGTATGCTGAAATTTGTGGGGTCATATATATGATATCTTGCTATAATTAGTTATTCAAGATATATATATATACCTAATGCAGCCTAGTAATTGTTCATTCTGAGGAAAAGGCATAGATAAAAATCTCTCAAGTGTATATTTGAAAAGTATAATAAAACTACAAATAAAGTACACAGAGAGAAGAATTAGCCTTCATAGGAGTGGAGGAGGTTTATCTATCCAGGATGTTAAAGTATACTAATTCCCAACTACAGACTCCTTACCATCCTTGTGGCACTTCCAGAGGACATGTTATCTTTCCTAATCCTTCAATTTAGTGAAATTCTGACTCTTCAAAGAACTCAGTATTGGCAGATATAAGGTACCATTCCCTTTGGCTTTTTTTTTTTTTTATTGGTGCATTTTGGACTGTCACAACTTCTAGAGGGGGTTAAGTTTGCTACTATCATTTATTAAGACAAGAAATATCTCACCAAAAATGCCAGTAGCACTCCCTTTATTTTTGTTTTAAAGATTTTATTTATTTGACAGAGAGAGAGCACAAGCAGGGGGAGAGGGAGAAGCAGGCTTCCCACTGAGCAGGGAACCCAATGCGGGGCTCGATCCCAGGACCCTGGGATCATGACTTGAGCCGAAGGCAGATGCTTAACAGACTGAGCCACCCAGGCACTCCTAATAGCACTACCTTTAAAAAACACTATCTATAATAAAATATTCTGTAAGATGGTATGATTCTCAAGACATCCTGAATAGAATTCTCAGGTACCTGAAAGTCTTGAACTCTGACCTAAATAAGCATCCCCAACAACACCGTTTTTAAGAACAGCTCTGTTTTCACAGACCCAGATACTCAGTTTTTCAGAAATCCTTCAAAACTTTCTACCATCATTGGCATTTTTAAATTACAGACCTTTTGCTAGAGTCATCAGAGGTAAAACACCACACCCAAGACAGAATCAGGCAGATGGACATAAACTTCTGCTTTATATTTCTGTCTCCAAACTACTAGCCCATGCTGCCATCCTATGGTTTAATTTATTCCCTTCCACTTGATTTTCTGAAAATAAAATTTTGACTTTAGAATTGTGTTAGATTTACAGATAGTACAGAATTCAGTTTCTACATTCAGTTTCCACTTATTAACATCTTACATTAGTGTGGTATTTTGTCCCAATTAATGAGAAAGTATTGATATTACTTATGACATGTGGTCATACTTAATTCATATTTTCTAGTTTTCACCTAATGTCATTTTTTGTTGTTTCACAATCCTGGCAAGGATACCATATTACATTTAGTCATTATGTCTTAGGCTCCACTTGGTGTGACAGTTTTCAGACTCTCCTTGTTTTTGATGACCTTTACAATTTTTGAGAGGTATTGTACAACATGGTACTACATACCACTTTGCAAAATGGCCCTCATTTGGGATTTGTCTTATTTTTCTCATGATTAGATTGGAATTATGGGTTTAGGGGAGGAAGATCACAGAGGAAAAGTGCCATTCTCATTACATCATATCAAGGGTAACTGCTATCAATATGATTAATCACTATTGATATTGATCTTGTCACTTGGATGAAGTAGTGTTGTCAGGATTCCTTACGGGAATTTACTATTCCTCCATTTCTATAGTGTATTCTTTAAATGGAAAACACTTCATACAACATACATTATGGAATGGGAAGTTATTCTCCACATTGTTGAGGGCAGAGTGTCTATGTAAATTAATTGGAATATTTCTGCATAGGTGATTTGTCTATTTCTCCTCTCTATTAATGTATTCGATCACTATTTATATCATTATGAACACATAGATAATAGTTTTATATTTTGGGCTAGAATCTAATGGTACTTTATTTTACTGCTCACATTTTCCCATCATGAGCCATTGGAAACTCTTTCAGTTGGCTTCTGTGTTCCTTGGACATACTGTCATCAGTGTGGGGGGTGTGGGTGTGTGTGTATGTGTGTGTGTGTGTGTGTGTGTTAGCACTTCCTCACTTTCTTGATGCTTCAAGAACTTCAGGAAAGTAACTTTCTTACTTTCTTTACAACTCAATGCTCCATGCTCATTTTATATATTTCCTGCACTAGTCCTATATTCAGCCATTTCTCCAAGGAGCCTTGCTTCAGTGTATTGGAGAATGGTTATTACAAACCAAGATCTGAGGTAAACTGGGTGGCTCAGTCAGTTAAGCAGCTGGCTATTGATTTTTGGCTCAGGTCCTGATCTCAGGGTCCTGGGATGGTGCCCTGCATTGGGCTTCGCACTCAGTGAGGAGTCTGCTTGAGGATTCTCTCCCTCTGCCCCACCCTCCCTCTCACAGTCTCTCTCTCTAAAATAAATACATAAATCTGAAAGAAAGAAAGAAAGAAAGAA
>NW_023270451.1:27337386-27369476 GCF_011800145.1 Mirounga leonina
CCTGGCTCTCATCATCTGCCACTTATTTACTTATTTCTTCAATCCAGTATATACAAATAATATTTTAAGAACCATCAATGATTACACCTTAGGAAAACAACTTTATCAACTAGAGTACAGTGTTTGTGTATGGTTTATTTTGCCTTTAGTCTTAAAACTATACTCATTTCCAAAGTCAGAGCCATTTTCCTTACTCCCCCTTCAGTGGGGACATTTTATTCATTCATTTTTAACACAGTTAGGTTCTTTTATAACACTGAGAACCCTAATTTTGGATTCTCCAGCCTCCTAAATAATTTTGTAAAAATTTGCATATATTCGTTTTACATTGGGAGTTATAAGATTCTAGGCAAAGTGTCATATATTGACCATTATAATACAAATAGTTTCATCACCCTAAAAAATCCCCAGTGCTTTTTCTTATTAAACTTTCCCACACACTCCCACCCATAAAATCCTGGCAATCACTGATCTTTTTGTCATCTCTATAGTTTTACTTTTTTCCAGAATGTTGTATCACTGCAATCATACAGTATACAACCTTTTCAGACTGTTTTTTTTTTTTTTTCTTCTTCACTTAAAAATTTCCATGAAAATTTTTCCATATTTTTTCAGGGCTTGACAGCTCATTCCAAAAATTTCTGAATAACATTTTATTGTGTGAATATACTACAGTTTATTTATGCATTCACCTATTGAAAGACATAGTAGTTGATACCAAAATTTGACAGTTATGAGTAAAGCTTCTATGAATATTTGCATGTAGATTTTGTGTGCACATAAGTTTTTAAGTCAGTTAAGTTAGTATCTGGGAGCATGACTGTTGAATCACATGGTTAGACTATGTTTAGATTTGTAAGAAGTTTCCAAATTGTCTTCCAAAGTGACTGTACCATCAGCATGAATGAGAATTCCTGTTGCTCCATATTCCTATCAGTAATTGGTATTGTGAGTTTCTTTGGATTTTAGTCATTCTAATAGTGTGTAGTGGTTATTTCTTTGTTTCAACTTGCATCTCTTAATGACAAATGATGTTAAGCATCTTTTCATTTGCTTATTTTCCATCTGTATATTTTTTCTTTGCTGTTTAGATCTTTTACTCATTATTTATGGGTTGTTTCCTTATTGTTGAGTTTTAAAGGATTTCAAGTCTTTTATCAGATATGCCTATCTCTGAGTTTTGGGGCTAATTTTGGTTCTTTTAACAGTGTATGTTGTAGAAGTTTTAAATTTTAATAAATTTATAATAAATTATAAATAAATTTAAAAATAAATTTTAATAAAGTCCAACTTACCAGTTTTTTCTTTCACTGCTACGATAATGCTTTTGGCATTATATGTAAAAACTCATCACAACAACTATGATTGTGTAGATTTCTCCTGTTATATTCTAGAAGTTTTATACTTTTACATTTTGCAATTAGGACTATAATGCATTTTGAGTTATTTTTTGTGAAAGGAGTAAAATATGTAAGAATGTGTTTAGCTTCTTTTTTTTGTTTGTTTGGTTTTTTTGGTATTGAATCTAATTATTCTAGCACAATTTGTTGAAAATACTATACTTTCTTCATTGAATGCCTTTGTGCTTTTGTCAAAAATCAATTGACTATATATATTTCAGTTTATAAGGTCTCAATTCTGTTCTATAGATCTTTGTCTATTTATTTCTATACCACATTGTCTTGATTACTATAGCTTTATACCATGCCTTAAAACAGAGTAGTGTGAGTCTTCCAATTTTGTTTTTCTTTAGTATTGTGTTGGTTATTCTAGGTCTTTCACATTTCCGTATAAACTTTAGAATCAGTTTGCTAATACCTACAAAATAGCTTGCTGGAGTTTTGATTGGGAATGCTTTGAATACACAGATCAAGTTGGGTCAAACTGACATGAATATTGAATCTTCAAATCTATGAACCATGGTTTATCTCTACATTAGTTTAGATCTTCTCAGATTTCTTTTATCAGCATTTTGTAGTTTTCTGCAGATAGGTAGATAGATAGATAGATTTTATACACATGTTGTTAGACTTATACCTAAAGTATTTTTGGTGTGATTATTATATATGTTTATATATACATATAATATATAATATATAATATATAATATATATCTCATATATATATAAAATATAAATATATTTAATTTCAAATTCCAATTGCTCATTGCTGATATACAGGAACACAATTGGCTTTTGTATACTAACCTTGTTATATAAAGATCTCAGTCATTGTAGATCATTATTTTTATACATTATTAGATTTTATTTGCTAATATTTTGTTGAATGTTTTTAGATCTATGTTCATCAGAGTTTTCAGTCTATAGACTTCCTTTCTTGTAATGTCTTTGGTTTTGCTATTAGGGTAATGCTGGCCTCATAAAATGACTTAGGAAGTATTCCTTCTGCTTAGATTTTCTACAAGAGACTATAGAGAGCTGGTATAATTTCTTTTTTTCCCCGACTATATTGAGATATAACTGACATATGACACTGTGGAATTTTAAGGTGTACAATGTGATTATTTGATATGTATCATGTGAATCATTGAAATAATGACCAAAATATGGTTTGTTGACACCTCAGTCACCTCACATAATTAAAATTTTTTTTTTTAAAGCATTTAGGACCTAGTTTCTTAGCAACTTTCAAGTATATAATATGGTATGGCTATCTGTAGCCAGCATGCTGTAGATTAAATCTCCAAAATTTATTCATCTTATAATTGGAAGCTTATATCTTTTAACCAATATATCTCTATTTCCTTTACCCAGAAGCATCTGGCAACCACCATTCCTCTCTGTTTCTATGAGTGCAGCTTTTTAATTTATTTTTTATTTTTTTAAAGGGTTGTATTTATTTATTTGAGAGAGAGAGGGCACACAAGGTGGGGGAGAGGAGGGAAGGAGGGAAGGGGAGAAGCAGACCTCCCGCAAAGTAGGGAGCCCAACATGGGGCTCAATCCCAGGACCCTGAGATCATGACCTGAGCCGAAGGTAGACGTTTAACCGACTGAGCCATTTAGGCACCCCTCTATGAGTGCAGCTTTTTTAGATTGCACATACAAATGAAACCATATAATATTTGCCTTTCTCTGTCTGATCTATTTCACTCAGCATAATGGCCTCCAATTCATCCATGTTGTAAATGTCAGGATTTGCTTTTTTTATGGCTGAATATTTCATTGTATGTATATACCAGATTTTCTTTATCCTTCATCTATCAATGGACACTTCGGTCATTTCAATGCCTTGGCTATTGTGAATATGATGTCATGAACGTGGTGGTGCAGATATCACTTTGAGATAGTGATTTCAGTTCCTTCAGGTATGTATCTAGAAGTGGAAATGCTGTATCACATGGTTGTTCTACTTTTAATTTTTTTGAGGAAACTCCATACTGTTTTCCATAGTGACCGTACCAGTTTACATTTCTATCAACAGGGCACAAGGGTTCCATTTCCCCAAAATCTTGACAATACTTGTTATCTCTTCTCCTTTTGATAATTGCCACTCTAATAGATGTGAAGTAATACCTAATTATGGTTATACCTGAGTTTCCCTGATCTTTAGAGATTTTGAGCATCTTTTCATGTACCTATTGGTCATTTGTGTATCTTTTTTGGAGGAAAAAAGTGTCTATTCAGGTCCTCTGCCCATTTTTAATGAGATTATTTGGGTTTTTTGTTATTGAATTGTATAAGTGCAAGGATGATTCAACATATTCAAATCAATAAAGGTATGCTACATTAATAAAATGATCATTTCAATAAATGCAGAAAAGGCATTTGACAAAATTCTACATCCTTCTATGATAAAAAAAAAAAAAAAACCTCAACAGATGGGTATAGAAGGAACAATAAAGGCCATATATGACAAGCCCACAGCTAATATAAGCAACAATGGAAGGTTGAAAGCTTTTATTTTAAAGAGTCACACTCCCTTGTTCAGATTTTGGACTTGAACCAATTTTCAGCTCAAAATCCATGGACTGAAAAAGTGACCAGATCCCTAGGAGGAAGGACCCCACAGCATTGTAGCAAGTATGTATTATGACAACTCCCAACTCTCCCCAAAGGGACCTAGAACCATTTACTCAGGTGACTGACACTGAGGAAAGGGAACTACTTGGAGAACAATTGGACACAAGGTCTGAATTGACAATGATATATGCTTAGCCAAAAGATTATCATGCTCCCCCTATTCTTCCATAGATAGAATGCAGGCTTATAGGTGTCAGGTAATAAATGGAATACTGAATAAAACAGTGGATCTATGGGGTGTGTGGGTCCATCACATGGTCCTTCCCCTGGTGCCTGAGTCTATAATTTGGATCGACAACCTGGCAATTGGTACAAACTTGGGGTGTGTGGTAAGAGCTATCATAACGTGGAAAACCAAGTAGAAACCTCTGCAGTTACGTTTCTCACTCCCCAGGCCTGCCTTGGAGAACATCATAAATCAAGAACCATATATCCCAGGGAAAATGACAGAGATTGGTGCACCTTTAAAAATCTCAAGAATGCATGTATGGCAGCTCCATTATGCTCCTTTTGATTTGCCAGTCTGTCCCCGTAAAAACCAGATGGAACCTGGACAATGACCATAAACTATAGCAAGCTTAACCAAGCAGCAGCTCTGACTTTAGCTGCTCTACCAGATGTCGTATCCTTGTTAGAGCAGTTTAATAAGGTCTTTGATACATGGTATGCTGCCATTGATTTGGCATGAGTTCTTTTCTATTCTGATCAGAAAAGAGGATCAGAAACAGTTTACACTCACATAGAAATGACAATATTTATTTACAGTTTTACCCATGACTCTGTTAGCTTGCCCTCATAATCCAAAGATATCTGGACCATCTGGACATCACACTGATCCATTATATTGATGACATCATGCTTTTTGGAAGTGTGAGCAAAAACTGGCTAGTACATCAGTGATCTTAATAAGATAAATGTGCTCTGGAGGATTAGATATATTCTCTAAAAAGATTTAAGAGTTTGATACTTGATTGAATTTATAAGACACTCTACTGAATTACAATCAGGGGTGTAATGGGATATCTGTCCCTCAGTAAAACACAAACTGTTGTGGGACTCCTGGGTGGCTCAGTTGTTAAGCTTCTGCCTTTGGCTCAGGTCATGATCTCAGGGTCCTAGGATCAAGTCCCACATCGGGCTCCCTGCTCCACGGGAAGCCTGCTTCTCCCTCTCCCCCTGCTTGTGTTCCCTCTCTCGCTGTCTCTCTCTGTCAAATAAATAAAATCTTAAAAAAACAAAACAAAACAAAACACAAACTGTTTCATTTGGCGTTCTCTGCCACAAAGAAGGAAGCTCAATGCTTTGTAGGCCTTTCTGGTTTCTGGAGGCAACACATTCTCTACCTATACTATAGCTCTGGCCCAAACACTATGTGACATGTCAGACTGCCAGCATCATGCCCACTGGAAAGCAGTTTCCATGCAATAGGCACTGAACACTAACTAGACAAAATGACTAAACCAGTTGGCATTAGCTAGCTTTCCTCATTGGTCATCCTGAAATTTGCACAATGGGCTCATGAATATAATGAATCCCTAGTTATCTATTGTTACTGTTGAATGCCCAACTTTCCAGCAATGGAAACCAGTGCCAAGCTGGTAAAATGGTAATATTCCTGAGGAGACAAAAACCAGACACTGAGAAATAAGTCAAATACATTGATGTCTTTTCTGATCTATAAAGGCAATCAGTTTTTTCTTACAGGCATAGACACCTATTCTGGGGATGAATTTGCTTTTCTTGCTTTTGGAACCTCAGTCAACGTGACTCTTCAGGCCTCAGAGAATTGCCTGGTTCACAGGAGAATTCCACAAAATATAGCATTTCAGAAGGGGATTCACTTCACAGTGAAGGAGTTGTGGGAATGAGACCACAACCATAGGACCTACTGGTCATATCAAGTGCTGCACTATCCAGAAGCTGCAGAACACTACAACAGCCTGCTGAAAGTACAGCAAAAGTCCCCCCTTGGAGGCAGGCAAGTCACTGCAAGGAATGGGAGTCATACTTCAGGATGTTGTATGTGCATTAAATCAGAGACCTCCATGTCTCCAGGAAGAAGACTACACGGTGCTGGGGATAAAAGGGTGGAAGTAGGAGTGGCTCAATTTACCATCATTCCCAATAATCCACTGAGGTACTTGGTACTTTCCATTCTTGCAAATCTGGGCCCTGCAGTGTTAGAGGTCCTAGTTCCCAAGAAGGCTATACTTTTGTCAGGACCCAGCAAGGGCCCCATTGAACTTCAAATGAAAAAAGCATTTACTGTCTTGACAGGGTTAATGACCCTGGTTAGTAAAATGAGGTGAGGAAACTTTTATATAGATCCATAATTACATAATGGAATAAATCTGAAATTCAAGTGATCAACTTGAGTAAGTTTTTGGATTTCCTTAACCAACTGTCACTTTGAATGGACATGTGAAGCAGCTTGGTCTGAGAAATTATGATTACTATGTGTCCAGATCCCTGAGGAATGATTACCACACATCTGACCCTGGAGGAATGAAGATCTAGGTTACACCACCAGGTAAACCTCCATTACCTGCCAAAGTGATAGCAAAGGTTAACAGGAATATAGACTAGCAGAGGAGGAGGGGGAGGTATAATAACAGTTGCAGCCATGAGACCAACTGCAGTGATAGGTCTGTAGTTCATTCCACTAATGTCCTTCTTTAAGATGCCCCTCCAAAAGAAGGGTCTGTGAAAACAATGAAGGAGCTGTTTCCCAAATACATATAAAGCAGTGGATCTATATGTAGCAAGTGATGGATCCTGATGACCATGGAGATACACTGCTCAGATATTATTCAAGAGAACCCACTACAGGGAGCATAGTTTTATGAAAGTCCAACTGCCTCCCTTTTGGCCCACCATACTGGTTCTAATGAGTCTACACTGCTCCCGGGCTTCCTCTAGCCAATGACTATGCTTGGTAGCAGGTATTAGAGCTGGCTAATTTTTGCCCACCATGGAACTCCTCCAATGGGTAACTTTTGCTTGGATATTCCCGACCAACATGACTAATTTTCTCAGAATGGTATTGTTGATCCAAGGCTTTTCATACCCAATTCTTCTTTCTTTTCTTTCACAAGTGCCTTAACTGTATCATATTATGAAGGCAGTCTCTGCCCTCTTGATCCACCCCCATTTCCTGCATAGGTGTTTTCCCCAATATATCTTATCTTTTTATATCTAATGTTTTCTTGGTATCTGCTTCTTTCAGGGCCTCAACTTACATAATTACAAATGAATCTTCTTACAAAATGCATAAAAACACACAAGGTAAAAGAACAAAGTGGATGCTTTTAAGAACTCAAGTACAGACCCAAATAAATGAAAATAAATTAAAACTACTTTGAAGATCGCATATTGCCAGTATTGCCTTCCCAGAAAAGTGGCTGGGCATTCTTAGAGAATATAAGGACAAGTATTAGATCAGGCAAAACTGCTATCAAATCCCTTTGGACTCTTCCACTTATAAACTATGTAATTTGGGGCTAGTTACTTGGCATTTTGGAACCTGAGCTTCCTCAATTTAAAACAAAAAATCATAATAGTTATCAGAGTGAATATTTGCTGGAAACACCAACAGTGCCATAATAGTGATTTAAGGTAAGTATCAATGTTAAAAAAGTTGTTAAATATTTTTTAAAAAATATTTCCTTGACAAGACTGTGAGGAATATAATATGACAAAACTACAAAGTTTGGATCACAATACCTGAAAAAAAGAATTAAAGACATAGTTAAAAATTAAAGGTGTCAGAATAAAAACTGGTAGATTACATACAGCCACAATTCATTTGACACTCTTTCCATTGAGAGAGGTAAGATTTATTTTCTTTTCCCATGAATCTGGGCTGGACTGTGACTGCTTTGGTCAATAGTGCATGGTGGAAGAGACACTCCGCCAGATCTGAGCATAACTTTAAAAATACTGGAAGCTCATATCTTGATCTACCAGAGGCCACAATGGAAGAAGCATGAGTACCCTAAGACCATTATTTGTGAGAAGTTATTTGGAGGGAAAGAGAAGACAAGAAGCACTGAGGTGCCAGATATGTAAGTGAAAGGTCATTTTGAAAGTGAATCCTCCAACTCCAACTGTTCCAGCTGACGTCACCTGGATCAGAATATAACCACCCAGCTGAGCCCTTCCCAATTTCTTACACAACAAAATCAAGAGAAAAATAGAATGTTTGTTTTAAACCATTAATGTTTGTGGTAGTTAGCTATGTAGCAAGAGACAACTGAAATAGTTAACATTTTCTGATCAAAACTAAAAAAATAAAGGGAGATCAAAGAGTTATGGAGTAAATTTTAAACACCAGTACTATTGAAGGGTGATTCCTTAGACTTTATTTTTGACATCAAGGAGAATAGTATAAGTTTTCACAATATCTGTTACCAAATAAGCCAGACTGAAATGAGTTTAAACCCCAGCTTTTCCACTTGCTGACTGATAGTACATTAAATAAATCTCCAAGGCACAACTTGCTTATTGCTAAAATGAAGATATTAATGACTTCTAAGGTTATTGTAAAGGTTTAAGGGTAAGATGTGTACATTTTGGTGCATTTTCTGGCATATAGCTTATTAGATAGTCTCCATTAGCAACTATAGCTTACTTAGTATCTTACCTCATCTACTTTCGAGATTTCTATTTGAGCTCAGAATCACAATTCTTACTTCATACTGTACCCAATCATTCCATATCTTTCCTGAGATATTAAATTAGTAGGCAACATATTACATAGATAGTATGTATCAGATAGATCATTGCCAATGTCCAAGGGGAAAGAAAAAATAGTTTCTGATGATTGCCCTTATAAGTCAACACTGGAGACCTGGTAGACAGTGCTGACTTATAAAACTGAAGAAAACAATGGCTTCCACTTGAAAAGAAGTGTTTTTTTTTTTCTTTGAAACCAGTTTTCAGTAGTTATACCAATGACCTGTATTAAGGAAGAATGCACTGCTTTTCAGATTTTAGCACCATTCAAAAATATGATTCTATCAAGTGTTTTTCAAGAAATCTCTCATGACTGCCTCTATCAGATACAGTCCAGCAGGACATAAATGTGTGTTTGGAGTGGTAATTGGAGAAAGTTTAATGGATGGATCACTTATAGGGTTTGAGATGGGGTCAAGAGCCTCACCAAGACACTGGTAAAGCACCCAGAGACTAGCAGCTAGAAGCTACTACCTCGCCAAAAGCTAAAGGGGCAGCAAGATTGAGAGAAGTGTTTCCACCCTCCAACTGCTCCCAGGAATTTCTTTGGCCAAACCTAAATTGAAAAGAGAGCTGGAGGGGTCAGATGATGCAAGATAGTATGTATCATCAACCTTCTGAGGCACAGAGCAAAGCAGAAAAGAGCAAATAATGTACTTCAAGGCCCAAGCAGGGAATAATCAGTGCATTGCCTGACTGTTGAATTCAATAGCATGTGTTTGCTTGGCTGCTCTGAATGACAGAGCTTGGCCTGATGTTGAATAGCTGTCAGACATGCTTGCCCTATTTATATTCTATTGCTTTTTTTCAAGTCATCATTCACCAAAGACAGGGTGAAAGAAAGAATATATAGATAGCATGCAGATGTATACATGTTTGTTAATAGACATATTATACCCAGTTTCTTTTTCCTTTATCATTTTTCCATGAAAGTCATTTAATTCTCTCATTCATACTCTGAAATTAAAGTTCAAACAATACTGCATGCACAGTAATATAGTCATAACCTTCTAATTCTGCTCTATGTTTCTATTTATATTAAGCTGAAGAGAAGGTAAATTCTCTTTCCATTTTGTGCTTTCAAGCATCCTAGAGAAGGCTTTGTACTAGATTGCTCATGAGGTGATTTAAGGGAGAACACAGGGAGTTTAATATTGAAATTTCATCACATATACATCATGGGGCTCAGTGGATACTACTAAATGATAGAATGAATGAGTTGTTATTAGTTGCCTCTGTTCTAAATCTTGACAAGACCATACTTTTCTACTATACCCATGGTATAAATCAGCGTTTCCCAGCTAGCTTTTTGAAATATACAGATAAGTAGTTTTCATCCCACTTCTCTAATTCCATATGTCAGGGATACAACCCAAGGATATATTATTTTAAAAAATCACCCAAGGGGTTCTAATGTGAATATAGAGAACTATTGGTCTATAATCGTAGTTCTCAACAGTTCATATTTTATTTATGAATTACTAAGTGAACCATTGATAAATCATACTGTAAAGATCTAGGCAAGAGATACAAAATTTAGGAATCATTAGCATGGAAATAAGGGCTGATGATCTTCTAGGTGATAATCCAATTAAAGTTATAGACCCTTTCCTTGAAATTGTTCACAATATTTGGCATGCATGGTTACCAATTGTGTTTATAATCTAATCTAGGGACTTGAAGGTTCATTTCAAGCACATTTATATACCTGGTAAATGCCTTGGATTCTAGGTTAATAACACCAAGATATAGCGGAATACCTAAAACCATGCCCTTCAGACGATCCTCTTTAAATCTTAATTTTCACACTCAGATTTTTGATGATGCTTAGATAAAAAGTATGAGATTGTAAATTCTGGCAAGAAACATGAGAATAAACATTCTGTACTTCCAAAATCAAGGTTATACTCACATACTTTACAAAATATCTGTGAAGAGAATATTATTTAAAAAGCAAGACACCTAATTAAGACTCATGTAAAGATACTTGGCAATACTACTTCTGCCTAGAGGTCCCCTGAGGGGCACCTTCAGGCAGATCCTAAAACTTCCTATGATAAAGTTCTGGGTCCAGTCTAACTCATGCAGCAGATCTTGCTTTTCAAAATAGGTGTTACCAAACTGCCAAACTATTGATACAGATATCTCTAACGTATATACTCATAGCTAAGTAAATTTTATTACATTTAAAGGGGATAAAGGGGCGCCTGGATGGCTCAGTCATTAAGTGTCTGCCTTTGGCTCAGGTTATGATCCCAGGGTCCTGGGATCGAGCCCTGCATTGGGCTCCCTGCTCCTGGGAAGCCTGCTTCTCCCTCTCCCTCTGCCCCTGCTTGTGTTGCCTCTCTCGCTGTGTCTCTCTCTGTCAAATAAATAAATAAAATCTTAAAAAAAAAGGGGGGGATAAAAACATATTTGTTGTAAATCTAGTGTGGCTTTAAAACACAAGTGAATTGGGGTGCCTGGGTGGCTCAGTTGTTAAGTGGCTGCCTTTGGCTCAGGTCGTGATCCCAGGGTCCTGGGATCGAGTCCCACATCAGGCTCTATGCTTGGTGGGAAACCTGCTTCTCCCTCTCTCTGCGTGCCATTCCCCCTGCTTGTGTTTGCTCTGTCTCTGTCAAATAAATAAAAAGATAATAAAAAAGAAAAACATTAAAAAAAAAAAAACACAAGTGAATTAAAATTGGCCTAAAATGTAGCAATGGCCTTTGCAAATTCTAAAGATAGTAACTGAAACTGCTCTAGTTTTATCAAATGTGGTCAATAAGAGATTGCAAGTGTTTTCTGCAGGTATGCATATTAGTTGTAAAAGCATGAAATTTTAGTAACCATTAGGAAGATTCCTTGTCCCCTTGGAAGTAATTCTGAATCTCACCTGTAGCATTTACCTCTTATTTAAAAGCACAGCTAAGAGGGAATCTAATTTTACTAAAATCTCAATTAATTTTTAACTTTTCTACATGCATTTATTAAAAAACAACCATATAATATATAGGAGGAAATTCAATGCAATCTAATAAGCATTTATTAGGATTAGAAAGTGCCAATTTATTTAGTGTTACTGAGAAGGAGGTGGAAGTCTTGTTTTTCTTCTTTAATAAATAATTTCTATTTTTTTCAGATATGCCTGAATAAAAGCAATCTACTCATTTTTTGGCCATTGCTAGATATTATGTATATGCATTATGTAAACTCATTAAGAGGATGCTAAATATGAAACTGAATAGTGAACAACTATATTATATGCTTTGGATTTTCAGTCTAAATAAATGAAAGTTATTTTATAATAAATTGGAAATTAGGCTCTTTGGTACCATATCATTGCTACCAATTACAAGTTACATTGTCATTTAGTGAATATGCCTTATTCTGAATATTAATTTCCTATTATTATAAAATGGCAGGCCAGCACAATGGTGAACCTTGTCCTCTTATAAATTCCATGATGTGACAGAAAGTTGGTCTCTAAAGCAATGGAATTATTAAAGGAATAAAAGAATTTCAACATGTTTTTTTAAAAATTATGAGTATATATATAGCAAATTTACTCAAAGCATTGTGAAAACTCTTCATATTTATACTTATTTCTAAATAACCTAACCAAAAATACAACTAACTTTAGGGATATATACTCAAAATGAAATAAAAACTTAAATATAAGACCTGAAACTGTAAACATTGGTCTTGGCAATGAATTTTGGGGTATAACACCGAAAACATAGGTAAAAAAAGTAAAAATAAGTGGATTATATCAAACTAAAAAGCTTCTACACAGTTAAGGAAACAACATAAAAAGACAACCTATGAAATGAAAGGAAATATTTTGTGTATATATCTGATAAGGAGTTAATATCTAAAATATATAACTCAAGGGGCGCCTGGGTGGCTCAGTCGTTAAGCGTCTGCCTTCAGCTCAGGTCATGATCCCAGGGTCCTGGGATCGAGCCCCGCATCGGGCTCCCTGCTCCGCGGGGAAGCCTGCTTCTCCCTCTCCCACTCCTCCTGCTTGTGTTCCCTCTCTCGCTGTCTCTCTCTCTGTCAAATAAATAAATAAAATCTTTTAAAAAAAAACTTAAAAAATAAAATAAAATAAAATATATAACTCAATAGCAAAACACCAAATAACCCAATAAAAAATGGGCAAAGGACCTGAACAAACATTTCTCCAAAGAAGACATACAAATGGCTAGTAGGTTTATGAGGAGATGCTCCAAATCACTAACCATCAGGGAAATGCAAACAACTCTATGGTCAACTAATCTTTGACAAAGCAGGAAAGAATGTCCAATGGAAAAAAGACAGTCTCTTCAACAAAGGGTGTTGGGAAAATCGGACAGCCACATGCAGAGGAATGAAACTGGACCATTTCCTTACACCACACACAAAAGTAGACTCCAAATGGTTGAAAGACCTCAATATGAGACAGGAGTCCATCAAAATCCTAAAGGAGAACATAGGCAGCAACCTCTTAGACCTCAGCCGCAGCAACTTCTTCCGAGACACATCACCAAAAGCAAGGGAAGCAAGGGCAAAAATGAACTCTTGGGACTTCATCAAGATAAAAAGCTTTTGGGGGGGGGGAAGATGGCGGAGGAGTAGGGGACCCTATTTCAACTGGTCCCCGGAATTGAGCTGGATATCTACCAGACCACTATGAGCACCCACGAAACCAGCCTGAGATGTAAGAAGATCTGGATCTCTACAAACAGAATACCGCAGGCAGTTGGTTTTCAGGTACGAAGCGGAGAGCCGTGATTCTGGGGGCAGATATCGGAGGATAAATGGCAGTGGGAGGGTGCCTGGCCATGGGGATCCCACACCGCCGGTGAGCGACAGCCTCGCACGCTGCGGACGGGGCACAGACTCGCAGACCGGGAGCGTCAGGAAAGGACTTTAGGGCAGCCCCCAGGGTGGAAAACCAGAGTGGCGGGGTCACGCACACGTGAACTGCAGCCCCCTGAAGGAAACCCGGAGCGGTGGAGTCGCATGGACGCGAACTGCAGACCCCGGGACAGAAACCCGGAGCACCGGGGTCCTGCCAGTGAACTGCAGCCCCCAGGGTGGAAACCCGGAGCGGTAGAGTCATGCGTGCGTGAACTGGGAGCAGCTGGCAGTTTTAGAAGCACAAAGGGCAGGGCCATGCCACGCTGACCTGGAAGCAGGACTGGGAGTGCTGCAGAGGGGTACACAACCCAGGATGCTGCAGTTTATAGCAGCACGGACAGAAACGGAGACGGTGTGGCCTGGAGAGCTCACTGAAGAACAGACTGCAGTCTCTCTGCTCTGAGGCAGAGGGTTGGAAATGGTCTCTTCTGCTCTGACTCGCGGAAGAGACGCGGAAAGCCGCCAGGGAAAGGCGCCAGAGAACAAAAGCCCCAAAGACTGATTCCCACTGAGCCCATCCCCCGCCACAGCGGGGCAGGGCAAGTCCGCCCAAACAGGGTTGCCTGAGTAACAGCGCGGCAGGCTCCTCCCACAGAAGACAGGCTGGGAAAACAAGAGGCCAGCAACCCTAAGGTCCCAAGAAAACAGGTGCATCTTGCTTGGGTTCTGCTCAATAATATGGACTCTATACATTCCCTCAAACACCCATCAACAGAATGACTAGGAGGAGGAGCCCCCAAAACAGAAAAGACTCAGAGATTATGACTTAGGCTGCAGATTTACAAATGGATTCAGATATAACCAAGATGTCGGAGATGGAATTCAGGCTAGCAATTGTGAAGACAATGGCTAGAATGGAGAAATCAATTAATTGCAACATAGAGTCTCTAAGGGCAGAAATAAAAGGTGAATTGGCAGAACTTAAAAATGCTATCAATGAGATCCAATCCAATCTTGATAATCTAACAGCTAGGGTAACTGAGGCAGAAGAACGAATAAGCGACCCAGAAGACAATATAATAGATAAAAAGGGAAAAGAGGAGGCCAGGGAAAAACAACTCAGAATCCATGAAAATAGAATCAGAGAAATAAGTGACACCGTGAAGCATTCCAATGTCAGAATAATTGGAATCCCAGAGAGAGTGGAGAGAGAGAGGACTAGAAGATGTATTTGAGCAAATTGTAGCTGAGAACTTCCCTAATCTGGGGAATGAAACAAACATTCGCATCCTAGAGGCAGAGAGGACCCTTCCCAAGATCAAGGAAAACAGGCAAACATCCTGGCATGTAATAGTAAAACTTGCAAATCTTAGAACCAAGGAAACCATCTTAAGGGCAGTTAGGGGGAAGAGATTCCTTACGTACAGAGGGAGGAACATCAGAATAACGTCAGACCTATCCACAGAGACCTGGCAAGCCAGAAAGGCCTGGCAAGACATATTCAGGGTACTAAATGAGAAGAACATGCAGCCAAGAATACTTTATCCAGCAAGGCTTTCATTTAAAGTGGATGGAGAGTTGCAAATCTTCCACGACTGGCAGAAACTGAAAGAATATGTGACCACTAAGCCGGCCCTGCAAGAAATATTAAGGGGGGTTCTATAAAAGGAGAAATACCCCAGTGTGATCTACAACAGAAATTTACAGGGACAATCTATAAAAACAATGTCTTCACAGGCAACATGATGACAATTAATTCATATCTTTCAATAATCACTCTCAATGTGAATGGCCTAAACGCTCTCATAAAACGGCACAGGGTTGCAGATTGGATAAAAAGACAGGACCCATCCATATGCTGTCTACAAGAGACTCATTTGGAACCTAAAATACATCCAGACTGAAAATGAAGGGATGGAGCTCTATCTTCCATGCCAGTGGACCTCAAAAGAAAGCTGGGGTAGCAATTCTTATATCAGACAAATTAGATTTTAAACTAAAGTCTGTAATAAGAGACACAGGACACTATATCATTCTTAAAGGGTCTATCCAACAAGAAGATCTAACAATTGTAAATATCTATGCCCCCAACATGGGAGCAGCCATCTACATAAGCCAACTGTTAACCAAAATAAAGAGTCATATTGATCACAATATGTTAATTGTAGGAGACCTCAATACTCCACTTTCAGCAATGGACAGATCATCTAAGCAGAAAATCAACAAGGAAACAAGAGCTTTGAATGATACATTGGACCAGATGGACCTCATAGATATTTACAGAACATTCCACCCTAAAAAAACAGAATACTCATTCTTCTCGAGCGCACATGGAACCTTCTCCAGAATAGACCATATACTGGGTCACAAATCAGGTCTCAACTAATACCAAAAGACTGAGATTATTCCCTGCATATTCTCAGACCACAATGCTCTAAAACTGGAACTCAATCACAAGAAAAAAATTTGGCAGAAATTCAAACACTTGGAAGCTAAAGACCACTCTGCTCAAGAAAGTTTGGGTCAACCAAGAAATCAAAGAAGAACTTAAAAAATTCATGGAAATCAATGAGAATGAAAACACATCAGTCCAAAACCTATGGTATACTGCAAAGGCGGTCCTAAGGGGGAAATACATAGCCATCCAAGCCTCACTCAAAAAAACAGAAAAATCCCGAATTCACCAACTAACTCTACACCTTAAAGAACTAGAGAAAAAGCAACAAATGACGCCTAAGCCATGCATTAGAAGAGAAATAATTAAAATTAGAGCAGAAATCAATGAATTAGAAACCAGAAACACAATAGATCAGATCAATGAAACTAGAAGTTGGTTCTCTGAAAGAATTAATAGGATCAATAAACCACTGGCCAGATTTATCCAAAAGAAAAGAGAAAGGACCCAAATTAATAAAATTATGAATGAAAGGGGAGAGATCACGACTAACACCAAGGAAATAGAAACAATTATTAGAAATTATTATCAACAACTATATGCCAATAAACTGAGCAATCTGGATGAAATGGAGGCCTTCCTGGAAACCTATAAACTACCAAGAGTGAAACAGGAAGAAACTGACAACCTGAATAAGCCAATAACCAGTAACGAGATTGAAGCAGTGATCAAAAACCTCCCCAAAAACAAGAGTCCAGGGCCTGATGGATTCCCTGGGGAATTCTACCAAACATTCAAAGAAGAAATAATACCTATTCTACTGAAGCTGTTTCAAAAAATAGAAACAGAAGGAAAGCTTCAAGACTCATTCTATGAGGCCAGCATTATCTTACCCCAAACCAGGCAAAGACCCCAACAAAAAGGAGAATTTCAGACCAATATCCCTGATGAATATGGATTCCAAAATGCTCAACAAAATCCTAGCTAATAGGATCCAACAATACATTAAAAGGATCATCCACCATGACCAAGTGGGATTTATCCCCAGGATGCAAGAGTTGTTCAACATTCAGAAATCAATCAATGTGATAGAACACATTAATAAGAGGAGGGAGAAGAACCATATGGTCCTCTCTATTGATGCAGAAAAAGCATTTGACAAGATACAACATCCTTTCCTGATTAAAACTCTCCAGAGTATAGGGATAGAGGGAACATTCCTCAAGTTCATAAAATCCAACTATGAAAAACCCACAGCAAATACCATCCTCACTGGGGAAAAGCTGAGAGCCTTTCCCTTAAGATCAGGAACACGTCAAGGGTGCCCACTCTCACCACTGTTGTTCAACATAGTACTAGAAGTCCTAGCAACAGCAATCAGACAACAAAAAGAAATAAAAGTTATTCAAATTGGCAAAGAAGAAGTCAAACTCTCTCTTTTCACAGACGACATGGTACTTTATGTGGAAAACCCAAAAGACTCCACCCCCAAATTACTAGAACTCATCCAGCAATTCAGTAATGTGGCACGATACAAAATCAATGTGCAGAAATCAGTTGCTTTCTTATACACTAACAATGCAACTGTAGAAAGAGAAAGTAGAGAAACGATTCCATTTACAATAGCACCAAAACCCATAAGATACCTCGGAATAAACCTAACCAAAGAGGTAAAGGATCTATACTCTAGGAACTACAAAACACTCATGAAAGAAATTGAAGAAGACACAAAAAGATGGAAAAACATTCCATGCTCATGGGTCGGAAGAATAAACATTGTTAAAATGTCTATGCTACCCAGAGCAATCTATTCCTTCAATGCCATCCTGATCAAAATTCCAATGACATTTTTCAAAGTGCTGGAACAAACAATCCTAAAATTTGTATGGAACCAGAAAAGACCCTGAATCGCCAAGGAAATGTTGAAAAAGAAAAACAAAGCTGGGGGCATCACGTTGCCCAATTTCAAGCTATATTACAAAGCTGTGATCACCAAGACAGCATGGTACTAGCACAAAAACAGACATACAGACCAATGGGACAGAATAGAGAACCCAGATATGGACCCTCAACTCTATGGTCAAATAATCTTTGACAAAGCAGGAAAAAACATGCAATGGAAAAAAGTCTCTTCAATAAATGGTGCTGGGAAAATTGGACAGCCACATGCAGAAGAATGAAACTTGACCATTCTCTAACACCATTCACAAAGATAAACTCAAAGTGGATGAAAGACCTCAATGTGAGACAGGAATCCATCAAAATCCTAGAGGAGAACATAGGCAGTAACCTCTTTGACATCGCCCACAGCAACTTCTTTCAAGATACATCTCCAAAGGCTAGTGAAACAAAAGCAAAAATGAACTTTTGGGACTTCATCAAGATAAAAAGCTTCTGCACAGCAAAGGAAACAGTCAACAAAACAAAGAGGCAACCCACAGAATGGGAGAAGATATTTGCAAATGACACTGCAGATAAAGGGCTGGGATCCCAAATCTATAAAGAACTTCTCAAACTCAACACCCAAAAAACAAATAATCAAGTCCAAAAGTGGGCAGAAGATATGAAAAGACACTTCTCTGAAGAAGACATACAAATGGCTAACAGACACATGAAAAAATGTTCATCATCATTAGCCATCAGGGAAATCCAAATCAAAACCACATTGAGATACCACCTACACCAGTTAGAATGGCAAAATGGACAGGGCAAGAAACAGCAAATGTTGGAGAGGTTGTTGAGAAAGGGGAACTCTCTTACACTGTTGGTGGGAATGCAAGTTGGTACAGCCACTTTGGAAAACAGTGTGGAGGTTCCTCAAAAATTTAAAAATAGAGCTACCCTATGACCCAGCAATTGTACTCCTGGGTATTTACCCCAAAGACACAGATGTAGTGAAAAGAAGGGCATATGCACCCCAATGTTCATAGCAGAAATGTCCTCAATAGCCAAACTGTGGAAAGAGCCGAGATGCCCTTCAACAGATGAATGGATAAAGAAGATGTGGTCCATATATACAATGGAATATTACTCCGCCATCAGAAAGGATGAATACCCAACTTTTACATCAACATGGATGGGACTGGAGGAGATTATGCTAAGTGAAATAAGTCAAGCAGAGAAAGTCAATTATCATATGGTTTCACTTATTTGTGGAACATAAGGAATAACATGGAGGACATTAGGAGAAGGAAGGGAAAAATGGGGGGAGGATTGGAGGAAGAGATGAACCATGAGAGACTATGGACCTGAGAAACAAACAGGGTTTTAGAGGGGAGGGGGGAGGGGGGATTGTTTAGCCCGGTGATGGGTATTAAGGAGGGCACGTACTGCATGGAGCACCGGGTGTTATACGAAAACAATGGATCATGGATCACTACATCAAAAACTAATGATGTATTGTATGGTGACTAACATAACATAATAAAATTAAAAAAAAATAAAAATAAAAAATAAAAAAATAAAAAAATAAATTTAAAAAAGGGACAGCATATTTAAAATTTTTGAAACACACTGCTAAATCACCCTTCAGGAAGGATTTACCAATTTCATCTAACAACGGTGTATAGGAATGCCTTTTTCCTCACATTTGCTAACTTCGGTTATTATTTTTTTAATAAAATATTTATCACTATGACTGCAAAAAAAAAAAAAAAGATAAAAAGCTTTTGCACAGCAAAACAAACAGTCAACAAAACTAAAAGACAACCGACAGAATGGGAGAAGATATTTGCAAATGACATATCAGATAAAGGGCTAGTATCCAAAATCTATAAAGAATTTATCAAACTCAAAACCAAGGAACAAATGATCCAATCAAGAAATGAGCAGAAGACATGAACAGACATTTTTCCAAAGAAGACATCCAAATGGCCAACAGACACATGAAAAAGTGCTCAACATTGCTCGGCATCAGGTAAATACAAATCAAAACCTCAATGAGATACCACCTCATACGAGTCAAAATGGCTAAAATTAACAAGTCAGGAAACCACAGATGTTGGCAAGGATGCAGAGAAAGGGGAACCCTCCTACACTGTTGGTGGGAAAGCAAGCTGGTGCAGCCACTGGGGAAAACAGTATGGAGGTTCCTCAAAAAGTTGAAAATAGAGCTACCATACGACCCAGCAATTGCACTACTGGGTATTTACCCCAAAGATACAAATGTAGGGATCTGAAGGGGTACATGCACTCCGATGTTTATAGCATCAATGTCCACAATAGCCAAACTGTGGAAAGAGCCAAGATGTCCATCGACAGATGAATGGATAAAGAAGATGTGGTATATATATACAATGGAATATTAGGCAGCTCATCAAAAGGAATGAAATCTTGCCATTTGCAACGATGTGGATGGAACTGGAGGGTATTATGCTGAGCTAAATAAGTCAAACAGAGAAAGACATGTATCATATGACCTCACTGATATGAGGAATTCTTAATGTCAGGAAACAAACTGAGGGTTGCTGGAGTGGTGGGGGTGGGAGGGATGGGGTGGCTAGGTGATAGACATTGGGGAGGGCATGTGCTATGGTGAACACTATGAATTGTATAAGACTGTTGAATCACAGTCCTGTACCTCTGAAACAAATAATACATTATATGTTAAAAAAAGAAGAAGAAGAAGAAGAAGAAGAAGAAGAAGAAGAAGAAGAAGAAGAAGAAGAAGAAGAAGAAGAAGAAGAAGAAGATAGCAGGAAGGGAAAAACAAAGGGGGGGAAATTGGAGGGGGAGACGACCCATGAGAGACCACTGATTTTGAGAAACAAAGTGAGGGTTCTAGAGGGGAGGGGGGTGGGGGTTGGGTTAGCCTGGTGATGGGTATTAAAGAGGGCACTTACTGAATGGAGCACTGGGTGTTATACACAAACAATGAATCATGGAGCACTACATCAAAAACTAATGATGTAATGTATGGTGATTAACATAACATAATAAAATTAAAAAATAAAAGGCAAACAAAAGGGAAAAAAAACAAGAAGGCATTGTCTCATACCTGTTAGAATGGCTATCGTTTTAAAAAACAAAAGATAGGGGGCGCCTGGGTGGCTCAGTCGTTAAGCGTCTGCCATCGCCTCAGGTCATGATCCCAGGGTCCTGGGATCGAGCCCCACATCAGGCTCCTTGCTCAGGCGGAAGCCTGCTTCTCCCTCTCCCACTCCCCCTGCTTGTGTTCCCTCTCTTGCTGTGTGTCTCTTTGTCAAACAAATAAATAAAATCTTTAAAAAAAAAACAAAAACAAAAACAAAAGATAAGTGTTGGAGAGAATGTGGAGAAAAAGGAATCTTGTACACTATTGATGGGGATATAATTGTTGCACCCATTATAACAAGCAACTATCATATGGCACAGCAATTCCAGTTCTGGGTATTTATCCAAAAGAATTGAAATCAGTGTTTTAGAGAGATACCTGTGCTCCCATGTTCATTGCAGGATTACTCACAATAGCCAAGATATGGAAGCATCCTAAATACCTATTGATGGATGAATGGATAAATACAATGTAGTATATGCATATAATAAAGTATTATTCAGCCTTAAAAAAGAAGGTAATACTGCCACTTAAAAAAAACATAGATGGACCTGCAGAACATTATGTTAAGTGAAGTAAGTTAGATAGAGAAAAAAAAATACTGTATGATTTCATTTATATGCTAATCTACATAGTAAACTCATAGAAGCAGAGAGTAGAACGTTGGTTGTCAGAGATTGGTGGGGTAGGGGGAAATAGGGAGGTGATAGGCAAAGAGTACAAAGTTTCAGTTATGTAAGCTAAATAAGTTCTGGAGATCTACTATACCACATAGGGTTTATAGTTAACAATATTGTACTGCATACTTAACTTTTTTTTTTTTTTTGCTAAGAGTATAGATCTTGTATTAAGTGTTCTTATCACACAAAAGAAAAAAATAATTATAATAAAGGTGCAGGAGGAAACTTTGAGAAGTAATGGATATGTCTATGGCCTTGAAGATGGTGATATTTATTCCCAAACTCATGGAGTTGAATACATTAAATAGTAGAGCTTTTTATATGTCAATTATACTTCAATGAAATTATTTTTTTAAAAGCTAAAATTTTGAAAAAGAAGAAAATTTGACATTGTTTACAAGTATAATTGTATACAATATAGCTATTGTATAACAATAAAAATCTCTTCAAATTAGAGGTAAATGGATACATATTAAATATATGCAAGCTAAATACAGACACTAATAAAATATAATTGAAAAAAATACCACTTATCACAAATAGAAAAAAAATAGCAAAAGACTAAAATGATGGGTAAATATAAAGAAAGTTAAAATTTACCCTGGCTCTATATAGAAAAATGACAATTTCAATATTGATGTATGGCGTTAAATAATGCTCCTCCAAAATTCATGTCTACCTAGAACCCCAGAATGTGACCTTATTTTGGAACATAGATTCTTTGAAGATGTTAATGATTTAAGATGAGGTTATAGTGGATAGAGAAGACCCTAAATTCAACAGTTGGTGTCCCTATAAAAAAGTTATATGAGGATGCACAGAGGAAAATAAGTCCCGATGATGGCAGACATAGAGATTGGAAAGATGCAGCTACAAGACGAGGAATGTCAAGGTCGGCTTGAAGCCAACAGAAATTTGAAAGTAGCAAGAAAAGTTTCTCCTCTAGAGATTTTGGAGGGCACATAAACACCTATAGACACCTAAATTTTGGACTTCTAGCATCCAGAAGTGTGAGAGAATTAAATTTCTGAGGCCACCCTGTTGTCATTATTTATTATGGCATCCCTAGGAAAGAATACAATTGAAAATATAAAAAAAAAATTTAAATATCCAACTTCTCATCTTTCTTGAAATAGATATTGATATGTCAGTGTCACATGAATAAGTATACCTCTTAGGTCATGTAAATTTTGATTAAGAAATGTTTGGGAAAACATCTAAGTCTAGAACTTAAAAAAATTACTCTCAGTGTATTCTTTTCATATTATGTCATTTATACCCGGCTTTGAATACACTGCATTAGCCATGGTCATAGAACAAGTGCTTACTGGTTGACAGAGATTGGTTGTAAGTTTCCCCTTCTTCTTACAGCCTCTAAATCTAATCACAAAACATTTTGACTGATAGAATTATTTTAACTCTGAGAGCTTTAAGAAAAAAAAAAAAGTAATAATTGCTCCTAGGGGAGCAATCGCTACTTGAAGACTTTCTTAAGTATTCTGTTATTAACTTAATCAGTGTAATGTTGCCAACCCATTACCAAAAATGGAAACTTGACATCCTATTCATTGACTGTCAAGGCCAGCAGTAAAGCTCTTGAGCTGGGAGGGGAGCCCATGCTAAGTTCTTAGTTGTGCTTATACTCACAACCTCAAAGTATAAGCATTGTGTCGCTTCAGTAGAATTCTAGCCTTTCCAGCTGCTTTTAATAAAAGACCTATGCACAATAGTGGTTAAATGCAAATCAATAGGGAAAAAAACATTTTGCTTATTTAAGTACATTCCAAACATAACTGACTTCCAACTTTAAAATTTATCCATGCATATAACTCTTCCCTCAGCTCTGGACATAGAATTAAACACAGCTGATTTTGATGACCAGCATATTGTGACTGAGCTTTGCTCCTGACCCAAATTACTGTTGAAAGAACTAAAATGAGTCAACAAATATTTGTATGGTGTGTCATGCTAAATAATTTGATCCCTTTTTAAAAAGTTTATTCTTCATCCTGCTCTCATTCCTTTTACCACCATTGTTGTCATTGTCATTATCATCATCATCATCATCACCACCACCATCCTCAATCTGCATCTTTTACTTGGTTTAATTGAACTAGGCAATAAGGTTACAACAGAATACTGATCTTACATTTGCTAGGAAAAAACAAAATGGACGTTGCAATAAGTGTGATATATGATAGATTTTACATGGCATTACACTGTGCTAAAAGAAAGTTTACCTCTATTTGGAGGTTCATCATTTAGTCAGGATAATTCCTATTTATACTTCTTATCTCAGGTTAGTTACTCTTCCTTTGAAGTCATATTAGAACTATGACTGTAAGGGAGAGCATAGTGCTTTGCAGAACCAAAGGAAGTTCAATATAAATGCATCAAAGAAAATAATGGAATTCAGTGTAGCTTAAGGACAGAGTTCAAGCTTGGAAGTTGTGAAAACTGAGACAGGAGCTGCATTATGGTGCTACATCATGCCCTGTTTTGTAAACTCTATTATTATATGTAGATTTATTTTCCAATGCTAAGCTGAGCTTCTTTAAGCTTCTTAGATTCTCTGTGGTCATTTTACCTCCAGAATGTGCATATGGTAGTTCCTCAGGCTATGACGAATATACTGTCATTCTGCCTGTAGAACTCTAACCCACTTCTAGGTCTCAGGTTCCATATCACTTTCTTAGAGAAACTTCCCTGTGATATGTAGAATCCAAAGATGATCCACAATGAACCATACTCTGTATAATTTTCACTCCTTCAGTGTGTGTAAGAACTATGAATATGATGGGATACCACTCAATGATTAGGTTACTAATCAGTTGACTTTGAGTTAATCCAAGAGGATACTATCCTGCCCACTGGACTTAACTTATCCAGATGAGCCCTTCAAAAAGATGAAGTGTCAGAGAATTTCCTCTGCTTGGCCTGGAAGAAAGCGGTCATATGAACTCCTTTGCAAGGAGCCACAGGGGATCTCAGTCCTACAACCACAAGGAACTAAATTCTATAAGCAATCTGAGTAAGCTTGGAAAACAAAACAAAACAAAACAAAACAAAAAACAAAAAACAAAATAAAACAACAACAACAAAAAGTGCTGAGCTCTAAATGAGATTACAGAGCTGGCCAACATCTTGACTTCAGTCTTATAAGATCCTGAGCAGAGAAACCGATTAACCTATGCCTAAATGCCTGCCCCATATAAACAGAGATAATAAATATATGTTGCTTTAAGCTACTAAAATTGTGGTAATTCTTATGAAGCAATAGGAAATGAATATACTTCTCAAACCATTACACTAGGAGTTTCCCCTTATAACTATTACGGCACTCAGTTCTTTCCGTTTTCTTCACACCTGCATCAAGTACTGGCACACGATATGCACTCAAAAAATATTTATTAACCAAATGAGACATGGGGAGCCATTGAAAAATTTTAAGCATTGGAATGAAATTGTAAATACCCTGACCATTAATTATAATTACAAGCAATTTTGTCTATCACTTGTTCTCAATGTATTTGTTAACTCCATCTTTCAACATTAGTAGATTGCCTAACCAGCACCACATCTTCAGACATTTGTCTGACATTTCTGTGTCTCTCCAGGCGGTATTTCTCTGATGATACATTGTTTTCTCTCTGTCCTACTCTCACTTGCCTATTTTCCCAATTTTCTTGTGTTTACTTGAAAAACACTCTTAAATCCTGCCCATCCTTCACTGATTCAATATACCAAAAGACCGGAAAACCTTAATTTTTAGCTCTGTTTTCCATGAAAGTCACCTTTAGTTTGCAGAAGAGAGAAATGTTCTCTTAGTGTTCCCAAAGTTAGAAATTATTTACACTGATACCTAGCTCTGGATTTTGGCAGAGTGAAATATCACCTGCTTGTTGCTTTAGGGTTTAGAACTGTCCACCCAATAACCAGAAACATCAATCTTGGAAGCTATTAAGCAACTAATGGCAAAGAAAAAAAAAAAGGAAAAAAGTAAATATTTTCAATTTGAATTCAGGTATCCATCAGATTAGATTCAGAGAAGACACACATTCTGATACACTCTTATGTGACTTTTATAGACTAAACACATATTTCTGTTGCTTTCATATGAATTTCTTTTTTGCTTGTTTTTTTGTTGCTTTTAACATAAGCAGTGTACATTTCAACTTTGCACATTTGTATATTACCATGGAAAAATAAGTTGGTTCTCCCCCCATAGGTGTCCTTTTAAACTTTCTTCCCCCCAAAATGTTTTTTTTGTACAGTGGAAAATATAATTTACACAATTTTGCTGCACCTTATTCCACTTTACTCTCTTCTTCTCTAATCATTTCCCATTTCCCTTCTTTTGTGATGTCCCAAATATGGCTGCAAAAATCATTACATAGCAAGTAACCCCTTAGGTGAGGCTATTACTGGCCTATAATTTCCTAAGAAGTTGTGGGTCATGAGGCTCTTTTAAGCAAGCTGCTTGAAAATGCACACAAATGAGCATATATTATTAGTGAATAGAGTCCTTAGAGAGCCATTGTGGTGGCTAAACTATATTATGGCCCATTCCCTGTAATTTAATTCCAAAGTAGTTATTGGAACTAGGAATCTAAAAATGAGAAATCTTTCCTCTTTCAAACGTCCCTCTCTCTCTCTTTGAGTCTTTCATCAATACAGATGCAAACACAGAAGCTATGAGATGTTAGGAACAAACATGGAGCTTGTGAATCTATGGGCATTCGGGTTTCTGGTGTTCATCCTCTCCAAGAAGGGGGAAGTATGGGTCAGAAGAAATTGAGACAATGTGCTCACTCTGGGGAAAGAGTGCCTGCCATTGTAGGGGTTACACTTGACAGGGCACAAGATGAATATGCAAATGACCAAAGAGTTGAGAATTGTGCACAGTGTAATTGTTACATTAAAGGAATACAATTAATTCAACAAGAAAACATAACAAAACATATTTTTATATATCCCATCATGATAAATTCTTCAAGGAGCTTTGTTCCTAATAATATAATCTTTGTCACAGAAAATTACTAGCAAAAATTTGCATTAAACTTAGTATAAATGCTTGTAGAATACTTACATATGTAAATATAAAAACAATACAGAAGATAATTGATATATCATAATGATTAGTAACATATGAAGTATCACAAATATCTCTACTCAAACTTCTTAAAAATTTTTCTTTTTATAATATTGGATAGCTAAAATTTAAAATGATTGTAGGAATAAATAAAATCTGTAAATACAAATAAGATTAATTAAAGGAATGATTTCAGACATTCAGAAAGAAAGAGCTAATTTCTCCAGGATTGAAAACATTTTCTAGTTCACAGCAATTATAGTCAAGGTTAATAAAAACAATTTTGATTTGCACTAAAGATCAGCTAGCTAATTTATAAGCACAGCAGAACTCTACATCTGCATTTTGCATCAGTCACAGGAAGCCAGGATCAAAATGTGCTAGGTAAATGCCAGAGAGGCCTTCATGTTCTACATGACCGATGGGTACCCAGTGGAAAAGGTGGGTGTCCTGTTCTTTGTGTAATTTAAAAGCCACTAATTGTCATGCCATTGAAACTTAGTAGTGTTTTACTTTGAAAATAAATATAGGACATATATATAGAATCACATTAATGACAGACATGAGGGAATCAAGAGTCATAGCTGTTAAGAGGCTACTGCCATTGTCGATATAAAAGATTGCAAATATCTAAATCAAATGATAGGAAAGAGAAGATAAGGTCAACACCTATTTAGGAAATAAAATGAATCACCAATCAAAATGTTAGCAAGGGATAGGACCCATGATGACCAGCAAGAGACAACCAAAATTAATAAAAATCTAACCATTGACATATAAGAGATCTAACAATAAAACTGGACAATTGAAAAACAAGTGGTTTATGCAATATTGTGAAAAACCAATCAAATGTATACCCCAAGAGTCCTTAGAATTATATAAATGTGTGCTTAAGTGAAAGAAGAACAATATTTTATTTTTTAAAAAAGATTTTATTTATTTATTTGTTTGAGAGAGAGAGAGAGAACATGAGTGGGGGGAGGAGCAGAGGGAGAAGGACAAGAAGGCTCTGTGCTGAGCATGGAGCCTGATGCGGGACTCAATCTTAACGATCCTGAGATCATGACCTGAGCCAAAATCAAGAGTCCAATGCTCAACTGACCGAGCCACCTAGGCACCCTGAAGAACAATATTTTAAAATTGAAATTTAGACATGGAGTAAAAAACAAAACAAAACAAAACCTCTTGGATATCAGATATCTAATAAATGTAAGTTTGTCCTATCCACCTCCATGAATACTGCACAGTCTTCTATTAAAGATAATTAACACAATTAAAGCCTAAGAAAATAATATTCATTTTTATTCTCTTGATTACTAATATTAATGTATTAGTAGTTCGGCTATACTCATTGCTATAAATGTTAAAGATGGCCAAAATGAAGAGAGAGGACAAGCAGACCATAGCATAGTCAAGCATAATCAAGTCTGAAAAAATGTGTTTGGCTTCATTCCATCTTGTAGTCCTAGGAAAAATTTAATATCCATTCATTACTTAATGTGATAAAGTCTATCTATAAAGTCCCACGGCTAACATTTTACTTAATGATGAAAGACTGAATGCTTTCCTCTGAGATTGGGAAGAAAACAAGAATGTCCAGTCTCACTATTTCTATTCAGGATCTTGCTAGAGGCCAGTGCAATAAGGCATGAAAAAGATACAAAAGGCATACAGATTGGAGAAAAAGAAATAAAATTGTAGACAACACAATTCTTTAAATAGAAAATCTCAAAGAATCTACAAAAGAGTTATTAAAATTGATAAATGTATTTAACAAGTTTTCAGGATATAAAGTCTCTCTCTCTATTAACATGTTTATATGATAAAAAAATACTTGACATTTTAAGGAAAAATGCTATTTACACAGCAATAAAATTTAAAAGTAAAATACAGTGTATCTAGAAGAAAAACATAGGAGAATATCTTTGTGACCTTAAATTCAACCAAGATTTCTTAGGTATGATGCCAGAGGCATGACTTGTTAAAGGAAAAAAAATAAAGATAAATTGGACTTCATGAAAATTAAGGACAACTGCATTTTTTAAAAGACACTGTCAAAAATGAAAAAAGATACAGGAGGAAATATTTGCAAACTATGTACCTGATTAAAAAACTCACATTCAAAATACAAAAATCACTCACAAAATTCAAAAAAAGAAGATAACCAAAAAACTGGCAAAAAATTAGTAACAGATATTTCACAAAAGATACAGGGATGGCAGATAAGTACATGGGAAGATGTTTCACATCATTACTTATTAGGGAAATACAAAAAAAATAAAATGAAATTCCACTGCACATGTATAAGAATGATTTACAAAAGAAATGAAAGGAAAAGCTTGACAATATCAAGCTCTAGGGAAGATGTGGAACAACTGTAAGTCTCATATGTTGCTATTAGAAATGCAAAATAATGCAGCAAAAGATTAAAAGATTAATTTACCATAGGACCCAGCAATCACAATCCTACTTATCTGAAATGCAATTAAAATGAAAAGCTATGCTCCCACAAACCCATATATAAATTCTGATAACAGCTTTATTAATAATTCCCCAAGCCAGGAAATAACAACTGGGAAATATATAAACAAACTCCAGTACATCCATACAATAAAATACTACCCATCAATAAAAATGAAATAACCTATTCATACATTCATCAACATGAATATATTTCAAATGCACTCCCCTATATTTAAAAATGGTTCAAAAATGCATTATTCCATTTATATGACATTTTTTCAAAGAAAAAAAAAACTATGGGGATAAAGACAAAACAAAAACGACCAGTGGTTGCCAAGAGTGAGGTGGAGGGAGGTGTGGACTGAAAAGGGACACAGGGGAATATTTGTTAATGAAGGAGTTGTTACAGAACTTGATTGCAGTGGTGGTTACACAACTCTAAACATTTGCCATAGCTCACAGGACTACACACTAAACAAGTTATACTTTTCTGTAATGAAATTATGTTTTAATAAAAGAATAGGAGAAACTGAAATTTCAGGGTGAAAAAAAAAACCTGATAATACAAAGGAAACCAATAAAATACTCATCAATAAAACTGTTGGAATTGAGCTCAAATTCAGTTTAAAGAAATTAAAACCAAATCCTAACTCAAGAGTAATTTGGTGAAGGGAGAAAGCTACTAGCTGAGAGCTGTCAGTATGGGTTAGGAGGGGAACATGGTGGGTATATGAGGCAGGTCAGCAGATGGTACATAGAGATATGACCCAGATTATACACCATTGCCAGGTAATAGATGAATATATGTGAGGCTGTTCCAACTCCAAGAAAGGGTCTCTATTTCCTAATTTGCCATTCCAGAGGGGGCAATATTTTTTTTTTCTAATTTACTAATCTTCTATTTACTAATCTTCTATTTACTAAATCTTCTCATGTAGAAGATAGCAATCGGGAGTTTGTAGATCCCTTTGTGACTTCAACCAGAGTAACTTTAGAAAGGCCAAAGATGAAATCTTATTGACCCCCGTGGAGCTGTAATTGCAGCCATGACCCAGGTCTCTGATATGTCTTAACCGCAGGTAACTCAAAAGCAGTTACTTCAATCCAGGATAATGTGAGTTAGCTACACTTGGGATACTGGGTACCTTTATATATTATTTCACTCACCTTTTAAATTGTCATTAGTAATTCACCAAAAATATAAAACGACAATTAATTTAAACCTGTGTTGGTAACATCAATATGGTTAATTTAATTAGTACCTATGTGGTAACCATGTTAGCATATGGCTGTAATAAGAATATACTAAATGATCTTCATGCAGTGTTAACATAGGAAGAAGCTTTATTCTAAGCTGCTTATTTTGTCATTGAGGCAATGTGAGTCCAAGCAGGCTCAGAGAGGTAAGATGACTTTTCTAAGGCCAAACAGCTTAATAATCGATCAAATTGGGACTAAAACAGAGTCTTCTACATGTTAAAAGTGGATTTTTTTCACTATTTATATTAAAATAACTCCATTTTCTTCCTTTTTTTAAACATTCATTTTTTATCAGTAAGACAATATATAAGATTATGCCAATTTATTAGTAATTAATAAGGAAAAATACTACTCACCATAAAGTCAAAATCCACCATGATGACTCTTAATATTTTGGCATATTCCTTTCTATGTATATATAATTTTGTATGATAATATGTAGACTTTTGTATTCTGCTTACTTTTGTATTTACTTTTTTTTTTTTTTTTTAAGATTTTATTTATTTGACAGAGAGAGACAGCGAGAGAGGGAACACAAGCAGGGGGAGTGGGAGAGGGAGAAGCAGGCTTCCTGCCGAGCAGGGAGCCTGATGCGGGGCTCGATCCCAGGACCTTGGGATCATGACCTGAGACGGAGGTCATGCTTAACGTCTGAGCCACCCAGGTGCCCCACTTTTGTATATACTTAACACGAACTTATAACATGTCAGAAGTGAGTATTTTCCTATGCGTTTCTGCCTATTTGGTAATTGTTACTACAAAGGGCTGTATAGAATTTCTTCCAATGGATATGTTACAGTTTAATGAGCTCTTTTCCCATTGTTGGAGATTTAGGATATTTAGTGCTTCAGTTGAAAACTGTCACCATATTATCTTCAAAATCCAATAGCACCTGATACACTGCAGTGCTTCCTTTTATAAAGCAAAACTAGTTGGCTAGAAAAGCCTAAACATAGAAGTCAGGGTAGATAACTTAAGGTTTAAGTAATAAACACAATAAAGCACACAAAACAATTCATAGTCATTGAAGGATGGTTCAAGAAAGTGTCTGAGGCAGGAAAGACGTTCTGATTTTTATGCTCATTAATAACTGATGTCTAGCTCATTAATTCTATATTTGTTCTTTTTGCATTCTACATAACTAACTGGAATTTAAATTTTAGCAACGAACATCCTCTTTACATTATGATTTCTTTCTCATGCCAGTATACCTCCTCCCACAACCATTAACCAAATAACATTTTCTCATAGATATTCATACACTTTTGGGGATGAAAAAGGAAATTATATGCTCCCTAGTCCATCTAGGAGACCAAAGTGGTCTGACCTGCTTGAAGTTACACATGTAGTTAGTTATTCTCGAGTTCTTTTCCCTACTCTAAGCTGTGTGGAGTAGTAGTAGCAGTAGCAGTTGCAGTTGCAGTAATAAGAGTAGTGGTAGAAGTAGTAGCAGTAGTGGTAGTGGTGGTGGTAGTAGTAGGAGTGGTAGAAGTAGTAGTGGTGGCAGTAGCGGTGGTAGTAGTAGTAGTAGTAGCACTAGTGGTGGTGGTAGTAGTAGTAGTAGCAGT
>NW_023270451.1:27369486-27463939 GCF_011800145.1 Mirounga leonina
CTAGTGGTGGTGGTAGTAGTAGTAGTAGCAGTAGTACTGGTGGTGGTAGTAGTAGTGGTGGTGGTGGCAGTATCAGTGGTAACAGTAGTAATAGCACTAGTGGTGGTGGTAGTAGCAGTAGTAGTGGTGGTGGTGGTAGTAGTAGTAGTGGTGGTGGTGGCAGTATCAGTGGTAGTAGTAGTAGTAGTATCAGTGGTGGTGGTAGTAGTAATAGTAGCAGTAGTACTGGTGGTGGTGGTGGTAGTAGTAGGAGTGGTAGAAGTAGTGGTGATGGCAGTGGTAGTAGTAGTAGCACTAGTGGTGGTGGTAGTAGTAGTAGCAGCAGCAGCAGTGATGGTAGTGCTGGTAGTAATGGTAGTAGTTGATCTCTTTCATGTTACATTCACAATTTTAAGGTCTTAATATAGTTTACCTCATTTGAGTCTTTAAGTAACATCCACAAGGTAAGAATCCATTCTTAACTCCCGATGACAAAATTGAGAATCAGAAGCCACAGAGCTAAGTAGTGAATGTGAGACTCTACTTCAGAATTTTTGAAAATTTTTCCATGATGTTAATAATAAAATATTTAATAATAATGGAATAGTGAAACATTTAAAATAATATTTATAAATACTGTTTAATATTAATAGTTGATATTTAATAATGAAAATAGTCACCCAGATAATGATTTTTCGTAATAGTTCCTTCAATTTACCTGAATATCATATTACATGTATTTTGACATGCAACAAAATATATGTGGAAATGATCAATTTTTATATAGAATGTAGACATCTGATGAAATAAATGTTTTATCTCGTAAAATTCAGATTGTGGAAATGTTAAAATGTTCAAATTAGAAATTAAAAACATATTACCATTTATATTAGCTACCCCTCAAAATAAAAGAAGTATAAATCTAACAAAATGCATAAGATCTACATGAGGAATGCTATACGACTCTAATGAAGGATATCAAAAAAGAGCCTAATCAGTGGAAAGATATTCCCTGTTTATGGATAGGAAGACTCAATACTGTCAGCATGTTAGTTCTTCCCAAAATTGATCTATAAAGTCAATATAATTCCCATTAAAATCCCAACAAGGTATTTTGTGACTATTGATAAACTGATTCTATAGTTTAGAGGCGAAAAAAAACAAAACAAAACAAAACAAAATAGCCAACTCAATATTGAAGGAGAAGAACAAAGTCTGGGGACTGACACTACCATACTTCAAGACTTGCTATGAAGCTACAGTAATCAAATGGGGTGGTATTGGTGAAATAAACCAATGAAAATATATATTTTTAAATATTTTACATAAATATAATCAACCAATCATTGACAAAGGCAATACAATGGAGCAAAGATCATCTTTTCAACAAATGGTCTTGAAACAACTGGATGTCCACATGCAAAAAAAAATACAGACATCTTCCACCCTTCATAAAAATTAACTCAAAATAGATCATAGACCAAAATGTAAAACACAAAAAAACTATAACTCCTAAAAGATTACGTAGGAGAAAAGCCAGATGACTTTGGGTATGGTAATGTCTTTTTAGACACCACACCAAAGACACAACCCATGAAAGAAAAATTGCTAAACTGGACTTCACTAAAATGAAAACCTTCAGCTCAGCAAAAGACAATGTCAAGAGAATAAAAAGACAAGCCACAAACTGGGAGAAAATGTTTGCAAAAGACATATCTGATAAAAAATTGTTATCCAAAAAAACTCTTAAAATTCAGCAATAAGAAAGCAAACTACCCAGTAATAAAATGAACAAAGACCTGAAAAAGATTGCCTTAAGCAAGAAGATGCACAGATGGTAAATAGCTATATGAAAAGATGCTCCACATCATATGTCATCAGGGAATTACAAATTAAACAATAATGAGACCCACTACACATCTAATAGAATGGCCCAAATCCGAACACTGACAACACCAAACGCTGGTGAGGATGTATAATAACTGAGAGCAGTAGGAACTCTCATTCACTGCTGGTGGGAATATAAAATGGTATATCGACATTGGATAATAGTGAGGGAGTTTTTTACAAAACTAAAGACTCTTGTCACAGGATCAAGCAATCATGTTTCTTGGCATTTACCCAGTTTAACTGAAAACTCATGTCTACACAAAAACTGCATACAGAGCTTATAGAATCTTTGTTAATAACTGCCCAAACTTGGAGGCAATAAGTGAATGAATAAATAAACCATGGTTTCTTGATTTATTTCATTGTCCAGACAATGAATATCATTCTGTACTGAAAAGAATTGAGCTCTCAAGCCATGAAAAAATATGGAGGAACCTTAAATGTTATATTACTAATTGAAAGAAACCAATTTAAAAGGGCTACACATTGTATGATTCCAATTATAAGACATTCGGAAAAGAGAAAACTATGGGTATATTATAAAGATCTATGATTTCCAGGGGCTAGGGCAAAGAGAGGGATAAATAGAATGAGCACAGAGGATTTTTAGGGTACTTTATTCTGTACAATACTACAACAGCAGATACATACTATTATATATTTGTCAATTTATACACATAGAATGTACAACACTAAGAGTGAACCCTAATGTAAACTGTGGACTTTGGGTGATAATGATGGGTCAGTGTAGTTTCCCTGACTGTAAAATATGTGCCACTGTGGTGTGGGAGATGGATAGTAAGAGAGGTGGTGCACCATGGGAAGAGGGGGTATATGGGAACTCAATTTTGCTAAACCTGAAGTTGCCCTGAAAATGAAGTTTATTAATTAAAAAAAAATAAGATTAGATAATTTAAAAAATAAGATTAGAAAGTAGTTTTGGGGCGCCTGGGTGGCTCAGTCATTAAGAGTCTGTCTTTGGCTCAGGTCATGATCCCAGGATCCTGGGATCGAGTCCTGCATCGGACTCTTGGCTCAGCAAGCCTGCTTCTCCCTCTCCCTCTGCCTCCCGCTTCTCCTGCTGTGCTCTCTCTCTCTCTGTCAAATAAATAAATAAAATCTTAAAAAAAAAAGAAAGAAAGTCGTTTTCATAGGACCATTCCCATAGAAAAGCTGTTTCCCCTAAAGTTCATAGAAAAATATTGCCACTGAGCAGTGCAACTAGTAACCACAACGCATGTGCATGCATAAAGACTTGCTACGGCATCACCGCCAAGAATTTTTTTCTTTCAGAAATACCGAGGGGTAACTGTGTAATTGTTCAATAGCAAGTGCCAAGGCTTGCACACTCAATTCCTGATTGGCTCTTTCCCTCTAGCTGAGCTATCAGTATTTGCTTTCACATAAAGTAGTAACCTAAAAATAGCATATTCATTTTTACTTCTCCTCCAGCAGTATTGTCCACCCCCTCAAATATTAGCTCTTGCCAGGCTTTTCAGAACTTCCTGTGACTCTCAGAAGAGGCTCTTACTTCTTGGTTAATCTTGCCTGTATGACTCACAGGTGCTAGAGCCTCATTTATCTTCTTTCTCTCTGGAGTTGTACAACCAAGAACTGTCACGCCCACCAATAAATCTAGCCATAATTGTGTTAAGAGCTGGATCTCAGCTTCAACCTCCCACAAAGTCCATTTTATTTCACTGTCCCTTGGGGGTCAGATGGAGAGGAATGTAGTCAGGGATTCACCAAACCAGAAGCACGTCCATTTTCTCTCCAAGGCCATAAAATGTGAAATGCAATTTCTAAACCCCTTATGACTATGATTAGAAATTAGAGATTAATAAGGATTGACATTGAAATGTTGCAAAGGATCTGTAATTATACCTGAATAAAGGAACAGGAGGGAAAAAAAGGGGACTGATTCATATGATGCCAGTCAGATTTTTTAAAAAAATTACACAGAAATGTTTCCCATTTCATTTTCCAAAGCTAGTAAAAAGAAAGTGCTCTGCTGGAAAGAAATCGAATGACAGTACATACACAGGTTTCCAATCTACCATTTGTATTGTGACACCTACACATACTCTGCTCTGATCATGTTTCTATATTTTTGATTGGAATGAGCTGCTATTAAATGTGAAAAGGCTGAAATGCATGAATAATAGCTATTAATTATCATAATCTATTAAACGAATAAAGGCAGCTGGGGCCTCAGTTTGTCCCCGATACTGCACAGAGGAAGCTGTAGTTGAGGGTACACATAGAAAGGTCATTTCCAGTTGTTTTATAGTGCTTTGCTTAAATCTCATACTTGTCTTTATAGTGATACTGTGATTGTTTTATCAGAACAGTCCATGTTCAGGAATCATACCAGTGCCACATGTACAAACCCATATACAAAGCTCAGCTAATCTTCCACGGACACTGTTGCCTGTTGAACACCCTATTTAGGAGGACTTCTATGCTCAGTATGAAAGTACAAGAAAGTTGGACGCAGAAACAAAAATAAAACTATACAAATGCCTCATATTTTGACCTTTTAAAAGAGCAGTAATGAGTAAATGCTTGAGGCATTAAATGATGAAAGATGGTGGCTGAAACATTTCAGGGACGAAGAGCATTCTACTCTCTTCTGTTAGCCCTGGTATCTTTGTCTTTATGGCAATGCTCTGCGGTAACTTCATAGCATCTTTGTCACTGCTGTTTCCCTTGAGCTACTAGTCCTCCCTGTAAGTAGAAATTGGCATTCTGACTCTTTTTTTTTTTTAAGATTTTATTTATTTATTTGAGAGAGAGAGAGAGCACACGTGGAGAGGGGAAGTGGGGGAGGGAGAGAAAGGGAGAGAATCCCAAGCTGACTCTGTGCTTGCGGAGTCGGTTGCGGGGCTCAATCTCACAACCCTGAGATCGCTAGCTGAGTGAAACCAAGAGTCAGATGCTTAACTGACTGAGCCACCCAGAAGCCCCTCTAACTTTTATTGTAAACCATCTCATTACATTTCAATTAGCGGACAACTGTTCTGGGTACGTAATAATTTTACATCTTTGTAGACAGGTCTATCTGAATCGTCTGACTTAAAGTTGGAGTGGGTGGGGCGCCTGGGTGGCTCAGTCAGCTAAACCGTCTGCCTCCAGATGGGGTCATGATCCCAGGATCCTGGGATTGAGCTGGTCATGGGGTTTCCTGCTCAGCAGGGGAGTCTGCTTTTCCCTCTCTCTCTGTCCCTCCCAGCGCTCATGCTCTCTCTCTCTTTCTCTCACTCACTCTCTCTCAAATAAATAAGTAAAATCTTTAAAAAAGAATAAAGTTGGAGTGGGTTTTTCTGAGAATTTTCCTACCATCATTTGTGTAGATGTTGCCTGAAATTAAGTAACTCTCACCTCTGGCTTCTATGATGTCACCATTAATTTACCTACTGCTTCTCAATTCATTTCATAGGAACTCCTTTCCTCACCTTTTCTCTTAAACTTTGTTGTTGCCTAAGATCCTATCTCAGAAAATTCCCCTTTTCCTATCACCTTTCTTTTCATTGTTTTCTTGGTCTTTTCCTCTTTATACTAAATATATAATAGAAAATTCAGGAAAATAGGGGTAGTTAATAAAAATTGCTGAATTCAGTTATAGGCATTTTCATTTGAGTATCTGTTTTGTTTTTTGTTTGTTTGTTTTTGTTTTTGTTTTTGTTTTTCCCTCTGGGCAGGGGCAGTGGGAGAGAGAGAGAGAGAATCCCAAACAGGCCCCATGCCCAGCATGAAGCCCAACATGGGGCTCATCTCAGGACCCTGAGATCATGACCTGAGCCAAAATCAAGAGTCGGATGCTTAACCAACTGAGCCACCCAGGTACCCTGTGTATTTGTTGTTTTTTTAAGAAGAAAAACTTAAAATTCAGTGGGAGGTGATAGTCTCATTTTTTAGGCTGTGCCACTATGACCAACAGTAAAGGATTAAGTTTTGTTGGTGATGGAAGTTTAACTTGGTCACAGTTACTGTAGCTATCAAACAAGAGAGATGGACATGGTGTAACCAGAGGCTCCAGACCTCAGCAACTGTTATCAAATATTGCTAATGTGTTTATGGGGATCATTGGCACCTGACATTAAGTCAAGCAAAAAAAAAATGCTATTTCAAATGCAAAATATGAAGCAAGATTTAATTATCCCTCAACTTGAGGCTCACAGCTAAGGAGAGAAACCAGAAAAGGGAAGCTAAGGGAGATAGATGGGCATAAGAAAGGGAGCAGGAATGTGGAAGATTCTATAAAGAACTAGAATCTGAGTCAGTACAAAGTCAGCGTTGAATTTTCCACTTTTCATCACTTTGAGGTGGGCTTGCAGTCAGTAAATCCACACAAAAGGATTTGAAAGGTGTACATCACTGTTACACCTGACACACAGTAAATGGTGAACAAACGCCTGAAATTACTATTATCATTCCTATTGTACTAAAAATAAAACTTCTTTAAACAAAAGCAAACCTTTGTCAGTATCATTACAAAAACTGTCATTCTACTGTCAAGAGCAGAAGTGGATTACAGTGCTCATTGACTCTTGGAAGAAGTCAGCATCTGTCACCAGTCAACCTGGGGCCTCAGGATGGGGAGATTTTTGAGCATCATGCCACATAGTTCCTGACATTCAGAGACAGAACTCAGAGGCAGATGGTGGGTGAGCCACAATCCCAACCTCCAGATCACTGTTCCACACAAAGACAGTATGCCGACAGGAACATCACCATGCAGCAGGTGAGATGATTCTATTTGCGCTGATATTCAATCACTTCTGTGTTAAAAGTTACCATTTTAATTTTATAAATTATGTATAAACCTCAAACATATGCAAATATGCTTTAAGGTAATTAAGGAATGTAACAAATCTACAGTGAGATACCATTTTTATTAAACTGATTGGGGGAAATCAAAAAGGTTCATAATGTACTATGTGATTGAGGTTACAGGGCATTCTTATAAATTGTAGGTTTATAACTTGATGTAACATTAAAATATTAAGTAGATAAACACTACTACATTTGCCCTGTAATTTCACTTCTAGGAATCTGACCCATTGATATGTTCATGTATGAAAGTCATTATGTATGTACAAGTCAAATCATTAGTTTGTTTTTTTTTTCATAATAGCAAAAGTTAGGAAGAGACAAAAATGTTTTTTAATAGGAAACATTCTATGAAACGTTTATGTAAAGAAATATCACACACAAAGAAATGTCCCTTTAAATTACTGCTTTAGAAAAATCTCCAAATAATATTTTAAGTGAATAAAGCAAGTTGTTGAAGAGTATGTAAAGCATGCTACTAATTTGATGAAGTAGGGAAAAAACACTGACAGATGTTTCCGCATATATGTATTTTGCACATATACACACAACACACACACACACCATGAAGACATAAAAAATTGCTAATAGTAGCTGCCTTTGGTGTAGGGAATTAAATGTTTAGGAAACAGGGGAAGGAGAAATACTTAATTTTATCCTTTTTGAATTTTGTACAAGGTACTAGGGCTACATATTAAAAATCATTTTAAAAATAAAAATAAAATAAATCATTTACTAACTACTTTGGGTATAGAGGCCAGAACTAGGGATTATAGAAAACAATTTCATATACTATGCTTCCTGCCTTCCTCTTTGCTTTAACTATTAGTATGCCCAAGATAACAGAGAGTGGGGACTTCTGTCAAGCATTTCACATGTACTAGAATCTCTTGGACTCTTCAGTGTAAAAAATTACTTTCAATTCAATTTAGGGCTTTAAAATGCTAGACTTAACAATGAATGCCATACTTTCTTAAACATTTCTTGCAAGCACTACATTAAAATCTGGGGTGAATGTTGGATAATCAATGCTTCTGGGGATTCTAGGTCCTATTCACATTTTTCTGAAGGAAGTTGCCAACAGCTCACAAACAGAGTATTTGCTGTTTTGTTTAATATTGTGCCAGTGTTTGTTTTCACGTTACATATGTGTATACATACTTTTAAATGACATTGCAGAATTTGGCAGCAAAATGGTTTACTTGTATATAAAAGCAACATTTATATTTTATTGAAAGTCTTTTGGCTGCTACACGTATTGTTTTTAAAAACAGGAAAAAAAAAGCGTTAAGCAACTTATGCTCAACATAGAAGCAGCAGAATGAATTTAAAGAAGTATGGTAAAGAAAAATAAGATGGCAGTGTTAAAGAGGAAATTACCTAGGTTTTTGGGACAAAATAATATTTACTTTCTTATTTATTAGGAAAATCACATCCCTCTGTTCTTTGACCACCTTATTTTCAAACTTTTTTTTAAAAAAAGCAGTCTAGGGGCGCCTGGGTGGCTCAGTCGTTAAACGTCTGCCTTCGGCTCAGGTCATGATCCCAGGGTCCTGGGATCGAGCCCCGCATCGGGCTCCTTGCTCTGCCAGAAGCCTGCTTCTCCCTCTCCCACTCCCCCTGCTTGTGTTCCCTCTCTTGCTGTGTCTCTCTCTGTCAAATAAATAAATAAAATCTTTAAAAAATAAAAAAAATAAATTAAAAAAAGCAGTCTACACCTATTATACATTATTGCTAAATGGACACAAAAATTTCCCTCCAAATCCTTCTAAATTACCATGGATCAAGTTACCACAAGGACACTTACAAAAAACCAAATTTGAGGGTTGGACCTATCACTAGAAACAAAGATATAATTATTTTGACTACTTTGCTAATTTTAAGTATTCACACGAAAGGAAGTAGAAAATTAAGGAAACTATTTAGATGAATACCACACAAAAATGACACGTCCATTCTAAATCTTTTTTTTTTTGTAAAAACTTTTGATTTGATTTAATTTGATTCAAGATAATTAATCAAATTATTTAGCATGCTTTCTGGTGTCTTTATGGGAGACGAAACAATTGGAAACACCCTGACACCCTTCCACACTGATAATGCAGTGGTTGTTAGATAATTCATATATAATTACATGAAAATGACATGACAATAGTAATACAGAAAATTCACCAAAGAGTAATGTCAGGTTTTGGCTGCATGTATTTATTTTTAGACTTTGCAAATGTTTACATTTTTAACTTTGGCAAACAAAAAATACAACATACAGGTATCTTCAACATCTCAGGGAATCAGTCACTTTCACACTAATTTGTACCTGATAGAGATAGTTAGGATGTCAACTTTATGCTGAAGACTTTGTTTTTCTGACTCTCTGTGGATCAATACTGAGATATTGCTAATAGATTTTACTTATGTGGGGCACCTGGGTGGCTCGGTTGGTTAAGCAATTGCCTTCGGCTCAGGTCATGATCCCAGGATCCTGGGATCAAGCCTCGCGTCGGGCTCCCTGTTCGGCGGGAAGCCTGCTTCTCCGTCTCCCATTCCCCCCATTTGTGTTCCCTCTCTGGCTGTGTCTCTCTCTCTGTCAATTAAATAAATAAATAAAATCTTTAAATAAAAAAGATTTTACTTATGTACTATACATGAATCGTACCTTTCTTCTAGTCAAATGTAACTTTTACTGACATTTCTGGGAATAAAAGAGTTAAAAGTATTTCCTACAGAACTACATTGCCTATGACTGCAAAGTCAAGGGCCCTGAGTCAAGGGGATACGGACAGAGTGGCTATTTTAAAGGTAAATAGAGAGAAAATCTATTTGTGTTTTTTAGGAGAACAGTCCTTCAATGGTCATTTTGGGAAAGATTTTTCTCACTAAACAATCCTACTAAAGACACGGGGTTGGGGCGCCTGGGTGGCTCAGTCGTTAAGTGTCTGTCTTCGGCTCAGGTCATGATCCCAGGGTCCTGGGATCCAGCCCTGCATCCGGCTCCTGCTCAGTGGGGAGCCTGCTTCTCCCTCTTCCACTCCCCCTGCTTGTGTTCCCTCTCTCGCTGTGTCTCTCTCTGTGTCAAATAAATAAATAAATAAATAAATAAATAAATAAATAAATTTTAAAAAATAAAAAAAATAAAAAAATAAAGACACGGGGTTATCTGCAAACATCAGATTTATACCTCTACATGGTATTCTTAGGGAGTAAATTTCTGGCCAGAGGCTGCATAGAACATGACAATGACCCCTAAACATAGTGGTCAGGCATCCAGAATGGTCAGGAGTACTTAGTCAATACAGACCCTACAGCCTAGGGGCCGTTTACATCAGGGAACAGCCTGAAAACACCAAGTGGGGCCACAAAGCAGAAGGTTCCCCAAAGTCTCATGTCATGGGCAAGTAACATTCTGAAACTATTTTATTTTGCCACCTAAGAGAATTAAAAAGTAAATAATAAAATCTTAGAATCAGTTGGCGAAATACTCGATAATAAAGAGAGCTGTTGGGATGGTTGCAGCATTTTCCTCCAATTCTGCTAGCTCCCTCATCCTTCTTTCTTTGTTGTCACCCAAACCCTTTCTTTTGGGAATTCCTTCCACACTCAGTGGCACCTGCAGAGCTGTGATCATGTCCACACATCCCACCAATCACAGATCACAGTACATGAAGCACATAAGGCCACCTTGAACTCTTCTTCCAAACTTTCCAAATTAGTGATAGACTCTCTCTCTCTCCATCATAGATTACAAATTCAAAGGGTTTGGAGTTTGGACCTGAGCTTGTCAATGGCTCTGTCTCCTGCTACATGTGAGAATGATAAGTATAAAGAATTAGAGATTAGGAAGAGCTAGGGATAGACTACTGGTGGCCATGGAATACTCTTTGAGGCCCCTATACCCTGATTTCCCTATCTCTTTCATTCTGTGAAGATTCCTTTCAACTAAATAAGCCAATAAAAACCCTTTTAGCTCAAGGCAGATTGAAGACAGCTTGTGTAATTTTCACCCAAAAGAATTCGGATTTATGTAAATACGAGCAACATGTCTGAAAAAAGAAAAAATTTCCATAAAAAAGTTATCAAATTTACAAATACTTTAATATATATGAGAAAATAATATATATAATAATCTATATATAAGAAAATACATACAAAGAATGTAAAGAAACAAAACAAACATGCTGTCATAAAACCATGTCACTTATTAAATTTAAAATAACCCAATAATGTGGCTGCTTGTAATTGTTGTCTTGCAAATTATTTAAGTAGCACACACTCACAATCACATTATACTGCGGAAGAGCCATTGCTATATTTAAATTGAAGTAGGATATGGCTACATTTGCTTCAGTGATTGAGATGTGGGTGATTCCTATATGAAACACAATTTATATAATTTTTAGAGATTAAATTTTCAAAAATTATAGAATTTAATATTGTTGATGCAAATATGCCCCATTATATAATGTAGATTATCTAACCAAGCCATATAAAACTAAGTTAATAATAATGAAGGCAACAAATAGCAGGGCTTAATAAGTAGAAAGAACAAAGCAAATATGATCCACAACATATAAAATCCAAATTTCTGAAGTGCCATTCCTGAAATTGAGACTAACAATACTCAGTAGAAATGTTGCAACACTGCCAAGAATTGCAGATTATAGAGCAGCCTGACTTTTAAGTAGGATATATAGAGTCCTCAACAAAACCTTACAACTTGCTACATTTAATTTACAGATAATTTATTATGACTTTTAATTACTTACTAGATAACTTAAGATTCTTAATAGCTTGATCTGGTAAATGACTTTAATGATAAGAGCCTACAAAACCATTTAGTTATATAAACAAAAAAACCATATATTTTATAATAAATTTTCAACTCATTTGGTTAACAATCAATTCTGATAGAGATGAAAAATAATTTTAAAATATTATTTTAAAAGATTATCTTAGAGGATAGAAGACCAAGAATCAACTTAACTCAGAATTGAAATCTTCCAGCAAGGGCTTAATGTTTCTATCCTTTGGATAATATGAGCTATTCATTGTTCTAAGAACTGACTCATCTAACCTTTTGACAATCTGGGATGAGTTTCTCAGAATCACAACAAAGCAGACCTGACTAAAGTCTTCAGAAATGCTTTCATTTGTGAAACCCTGCCTGGACAATTTCAATTAGAAGCTTTGAGGCTAATCGCTCTTCAGGTCTATGTCATTCTTGGTCCCCACCCAAAATATAAACCCACAGAACCTAAACCTACTCCATCTCCTAGTCCCTCCTCTTAATGTAAACACCACTATAGCTCCTACCAAAGCACATTTCCCACCATCCTTCTCTCATTTTAATTTTAGTTATATATCTGATTTGTAACAAAGTCACCCTATTCTCTCTCCCTTTTCTCTCATGCCCTCATCTGTAAGCTCTGCTTATCTAAATCTAATTTACTCTTGGATAATCAGATTCTGTATCAACTCTTGCAGAAATCCTTTGATTCTCATCTTTCATTGGCTAGGTTACTCTTTTAATAACTGCCTTAACAGTCTATGTCTACCATTTTTATACTTAGTGAATTGTGGTATAATTGCCTATTAGATTGCATTGTAGACTACAAGTTCAGTGAGGTTAATAACTATAATACCAGAGTTATCACAAAACTCCTATTTTTAACATAGTTTGAATAGAGATGCTTCATAAATATTTGTAAATGGATAAATGGAGGAAGGAAGGAAGGAAGGAAGGAAGGAAGGAAGGAAGGAAGGAAAGAAGGAAGGAAGGAAGGGAATGAGAGGGAAGAAAGAAGGAAAAGAAGGAATTGAAATCTAGCAAAAGTAAAACAATGCACAGAGAGTTAGAAGAAAGGAAATGGAATGTAATTATGGCATTTAATAGTAACACAGCCTCAGTACTAGCTTCCTACTGAAAAAAGTATGGAGAAAATGTGCAACTCTCTACAATCAACCACTGAGAACTTATGAGGGACATTGATCAGGAGAGGAGAAAAAGATAAGGAGAGAGAATCAAACCATGATTAGAAAGGCACCAGTCTGGGGCACCTGGGTGGCTCAGTCGTTAAGCGTCTGCCTTCGGCTCAGGTCATGATCCCAGGGTCCTGGGATCGAGCCCCGCATCAGGCTCCCTGCTCAGCGGGAAGCCTGCTTCTCCCTCTCCCACTCCCCCTGCTTGTGTTCCCTCTCTTACTGTGTCTCTCTGTCAAATAAATAAATAAAATCTTTAAAAAAAAAAGAAAGGCACCAGTCTGAGGAAGGTGCCATATGTGCATTATAATTAATTATGTTTCAAAACCAAATTTAACTGAAAATAGATTGAAATGTATTCTTCTCACAGTATTGTTGTAGTAGTTACATATATAAAGTCCCGATCCAAGAGCATGTTTAACCAAAGAACACATTTTGATATTATAAACCAGAAACACCTGAATCAGAAATATCTGAAGTTTCCTTGTAAAATTCACTGAGTGACATTAAACTTGTAGTGCAACACAATTGGTCCCACTTACATGGGTAGCTGAAAAAAATAACTCCAACGGGGGAATGATCTTTACCTTGAATATGCTATGCAAGAAATGTTCATTTGTTCCAGAGACTATTTCCATGATATGATGTGTTATTCATTCAGTGTAACATTTTTTCAAAACTTTTATGTAAATATATATTAAATTTTTTATTTTCTTTCTTCTAATTCTATTAACCATATTTTTTAATGATGTGAATTAAAGACACCACCTTTAGGGTACATGTGCCCTGATGTTTTTAGCAGCATTATCAACAATAGCCAAACTATGGAAAGAGCCCAAATGTCAATCGAGTGATGAATGGATAAAACATCTTCTTTAGTGCCACTGCTGCCACTCAACCATTTACACTACTTACTATGGACTACTCAGGTTAATAATTTAATAGTTTATGGTTTATAAAATACAGTTACTTTAAAGAGGCAAATTAGTGCCAGAACAAGGTAATTTATCTTTCAGACATTAGACATAAGAAGATAGTTGTAAAATAAGGCACAATGAAAAGGTATTCACCTTATAAATACCTTCTTTTTTCAATACATTGTCTTTCCCTAGGACAGTATAAACTATCTTTTTGAGCAACGGCTATGAGTCTTGTTTCAACAGCACAACATACATATTCCTAGAAGCACAATGTTTAAATACATATTTCAAGTATTTAATTCATACTGTTGGGGAGCAAAATTTTTTCTATACAAGGTTCTTCTAGCTAGACTAAGAATTACATTTACATGAGAGATTAACAGAATAAAATCAAATTTAATTCTGTACATAGGGGGAATCCACAGAGACATGAATTTCCAAGACAGACAGGCAAAATGAGATATATATGTCATCCTGAGCTGAGGAGACTGGACTAGGGATTTAAAGGGGAGGTAGGCTATTAGCAGGAAGATGAGAGATGTTTGGAAAACAAAGGTTGCCCTTTCGTGCAGTTAAGTTTCTTGGGGAAAAGGGAATCTCTGTTAATACTTCTCTTCCCAAGTATGAGCTCTCCTTTCCAATGTGAATCTAACCATTTGAGGGGACAGTGAAGAACTCTCTCCGAAATTGCTAGGTTTTGATGACTTTTAACTCAAAATAATCTTCATGCAAAAGTGTCCCATCTTGGGGCAGGCTGCCCTTGGCCTCTATAATGCCAATTTTATTTTCTCTTAATGTAGATGTTTTCTTAAAGTGTTGTTTTGTTCATAAATGAGAGGCTGTAGATGTAGCTAAATTTTCCCCAAATAAGAACATTTAACCAGAATTATGTTAAAATTATTTTAAACATTTCAATCACACGCCCACTTGCCATTTTTTAGGTTATTCTCTCTCTTTTTTAAAGATTTTATTTTTATTTATTTGAGAGAGAGAGAGAGGGAGAGGACAGAGGGAGAAGCAGACTCTCTGCTGAGCAGAGAACCCAATACGGGGCTCGATCCCACGACCCTGAGATCATGACCTGAGCCGAAGGCAGATGCTTAACCGAATGAGCCACCCAGGCACCCCTTTTAGGTTATTCTCTTATGTCCAAATGATGTCATGTGTCTGCATTCATAATTTCACTGTGTTTTGATAGTTTTGTTTTTTTTTTCTCTAGGCCTTATTTTCTTTTACTTTAATTTAGGTGATGAAATGTGATTCATGTGTTATTTATTATTGTCCTAGTAACATTCATAGGATGTTAGGAATCTAAGCTCCTACTAGTTATCATCATTTAATATACAGTAATACATAATTCTCACAACAGCCATATTGTAATCTGCAATAACAATGAATGCATATGTCTGATAGGAGGAAAAGAATAAAGTATCAAGGCAGAATTTGCTGAAGCAGCAAGAATCATAAATCCAAGAGTACTCGCTTGTTAGTGGCATGGCCTATTAGGTGTCCTGACTGATCCAAACAATTCATCTAAGTATATACAACTAATCATTTGGTTAAACTATATCTGTTTAAAAGTATCAGTGAGCTAGAAAGCAAATTATATTTAAGGCTCCAAAATGAAGAAAAAGCAGAAAACTAGAAATAAAATAGAGCACTAAAACTGATCTTTTCCTTGAGATGAAATTTGACTTTGGTTTCAGGGCCTCACAGGGCATAAAGAATAGGAGATAAAGTCCAGGGCTTGCCCAGGTTAGAAAATCTGCAGGAGACACTCCCTATGAAGTCAACCTCCTCCTGCCAAAACTGGAATTCCAAAGTAGTACACACATGATATACAGGAAGAACTACAGATAAATCCAATCTATTAAGCTACTGCAAGGGAAATTGTCTGGCATATACTTTGGTGCTGAATAGGACAGATAAATGAGATTCAACATCAAAATTTCTAACCACATGATGGTTTAGCAAATTTGCTAGGAAAATTCATCTAGGTGGTAATTAACAAACAAACAAAACCAAAATAAAATAAAACAAACTAAAAAAAAAATCAAAACAAGAATTTAAAGTGATCAAAGGGATCCACTTCCAACATGATCAAGTAAGCTCCTCCCCAACACATCTCTCCTGCATATAAAAAATATTAACTAGAAAAAAATATGCAAAAAAAAAAATGAACTGAGGACCCTGGAGAGCAAAACATAAGGCAAGTGCATTCTGGAGGGGAGTTAATATTCAGTAAAAGAGAATGACATGGGTGAGATATTCATTTTTATGTCCACTAGCCTTTAAGCATTTCAAAGATGATACTGCAAAGAAGCTAAACTTGTGACTGAAAGCCCACAGTCTTTTCAGCTTAAAGAACTAGAGGACAGAGTTCAGGGCAAGCAGAATCAATGGAAAGTGAGGAAAAAATAGCCCCAAATGATTAACACTGCTCAAATCTCTGGCTGACCCCTGAATCATGTATATGTGAGACAGACTCAAGCTAAGAAACAAATAATTTACCTGAGATTTGAGTTGTGGACTAAGAAATGGAGTTTGCAGTTTAAGTCTGCCCAAATTAATTGTCTGCTACAAAAAGATTCACTCTTCTTTAAAAGAATATGAAATAATCCCAAATCTCCACAATGTAACACTTACAATGCCCAGAATTAAATTAAAAACTACACAACATATGAAGAACCAGAAAAAGTGACCTCTTTACAAGAGAAAAAAACAATTAATGGAGACCAACCACAAGATAACTTGGATTTTAGACTTGGTGTACAAAGATCTTACAGAAGTTATTATGGTAGGTTTGGTGACATAAAGGAAAATGCTTATATAAATGAAAAGCTGGGAAATTGTAGAAAAATAGATATTACAAAAACATAATGGATCGACATTCATTTTGCTGGTGAAGACAGTATCTAAGTTAAAAAAAAAATTAAATCCAAGTTTCAGTAATAGGAATACACCTAGCACCCACATCTTGGTTTTAATACCGTGTCCAATAAAAGAAACCAGAGCTCCTTGGAGAAATGGCTGATTCTAGGATTTGGAGAATCTTATAGTGTCAGAAAGAAAGTGTTAAACAAAACAAAACAAAAACACTCACCCTTCAGTAATGTGGTATGTTAAGGGACACAGAAGCCAACTGAAAGAGCTCCCAATGCCTAAAGCAAGATCAATTTGAGCAACAAAATAAAACAGTATCAGATTGCAACTCAAAGCATGAAATAAATGAGTTCATATGGATATAAATAAATGACTGGACAAATACGTAAATGGGAACAAAGAGACAAATCTCCCATGCAGAAGAATTTCAAATAATTTTTTAGAACTTCATCCTCAGAGAAGTTGAGCATAACTTCCCACTCCTTAGTGTGGGCTGCATATAGTGTCTTCCTTCCAAAGAATGTAGTATGTGCCTAGGTGAGGAGATTACGAGGTACAAACTTCCAGTTATAAAATAAATAAATCATGGAGATGAAAAATAGAATATGGGCATATAGTCAATAATATTGTAATAACATTGTATAGTGATAGGTGATGACTATACTTATTGTGGTGAGGGTTGAATAATAATATATACAATTGTCAAATCACTATGGTGTACGCCTGAAATTAATATAACATTGTACGACAACTGTACTTATAATGCAAAGGACACTGTGTTTATCAGTAAGGAAAGAAAGATGAACAGAAAATAACTAAAAACTGAGATGATAAAAGTATGTCCATTTTCACTGTATAAAGAAAGAAGAAATTAGATCTTCTCAGATCAGACCAAGTTGAAAAAAAAGGGAGACCCAGAGGCAACATTTTAAAGTACTAAACTAGGTTTAATTCATTTAAGTCATCATTTTTCTCATTTCTTCTCTTGAAATCACCAAATGTAAATATTTTTATAATAATATCTTTTGTATTTCCTTTCCTTTTTACCATTACTACCAACACATCATCTCATGAAGTTGATGTCGGTAACAGTAATAATGATTAAACACTTAACCACAAGTGTGATACGGTGCTACACATTTCACATGCAATATCACTGTTACTCGTCAAGGTATCTTCCTAAATAGATTTGGTTTTATACACATTTTACAGGTATTAATAGCAAATAATTCAAACACCTAAATAGCACTTATGTGTTAAGCATAGTTTTAAACACCTTTTAAAATTTTATTTTGTTTAGAGAGACAAAGAGAGAGTGTGAGCAGGGGGAAGGGCAAAGGGAGAGGGAGAGAACCTCAAGCAAACTCTGGGCTGAGGACAGAGCCCAAAGTGGAGCTTGATTTCAGGACCCCAAGATCATGACCTGAGCAGAAACCAAGAGTAGGACTCTTGAGCCACCCAGGCGCCCCTAAACACTTTTAATATATTAACTCACTAAGCCTCACAACAATCCTATGAAATATGTAGGGTCTTTTTGTTTTGTTTTTGTTTGTTTGTTTGTTTTGTCATTTGACAAGCAAGGAAACAGTTACAGTGATGCAAATAACTGAACCAAGGTCATACAGTGGGTAAGTTCTAAGCCAGGTTAGAAGTATTTTATTTTTTTTTACTTTTGTTTTACAAAAAGTTATGTGTCCAAATTTGCTGACCTTTTCTGTGATGGTGAAAGACATCAATAGGATGCAACCTGGCAGATATTTAAAGAAAAACAAAACAAAACAGTTAATCTGTCCTTTCCAGAAAAAAATTCCATTTTAATGATGGTAGAAAGAACAAATGCTTTTGATAGAATAAACTTCTGCTATGGAAATAACATTTTAAAAATATTGGAACTATTTTCATTGATGTGTGATTCTGTTGGGAAAAGGAAGTGTGATTTTTGAAAACAATCATGTCTGCACAGATAAACTTGAAAAACAAGTTTTCTAACTTTCAGTCTTTCAAATGAAGTAGTGGGATTTTGGACTCATCTGTTTTCTAAAAGCTAATTTTAAAAAAGGGTCAAGTCATGATTCTCATACACATATAAAAATGAACCTGTTTTTAAGCTTTTCACACATCAATGAGGAAACTGCTGAGATGTTACAACCAATTCAGAGGAGAATCCAAGAAGCAAACACATTTGTAGATTAGGAACACAGAAAGGAATGTGCAAAAGGAGGGAAAGCTGGTTTTTCCATGGCAGCAGCGGAGATAGGAGGCTTGGCCCCATGCAAGTCAAAATTCATGCAGCATGTCTAGAGACATACATTGTTATTGTATTGCTACCCATTATCTACAACTTAAGGAATTGCAAAATAGCTCCCATCAATCAGAATCAAATAACTTGGAAGCATTTGTTATGGACAATACATATTTTCCAATGAAAGACAAAATCTCCCCTACATTTTAGAGACAAATAAGAAATAACTTTTCAGGGGCACCTGGGTGGCTCAGTCAGTTAAGCATGTACCTTTGGCTCAGGTCATGATCCCAAGGTCCTGGGAGCCCCACATTTGGCTCCCTGCTCAGGGGGGAGCCTGCTTCTCCTTCTCCCTCTGCTGCTCCCCCTACTTGTGCTTGCGCGCACTCTCTCTCTGTCAGATAAATAAAAAAAATCTTAAAAAAAAAAAAAAAGAAAGAACTTTTCAAATAGTTTGCCACTGGACATCAAGGTAGATGGAAATATATTCCACACATCTTGTCAATAACTTTTCAATGATTAGGAAGTGGGTATCATGATTTAGTAGGCTGTACTGATATTGAAATTCTTTCATTGTATATGCATTTCTTAGTGAGAAAATATAATTTTTGATGACAGCATTTAAAGCAATGCAATGAACTGCACCTAGTGTCTAAACTATAAATCTCTGCATCACAAAAATCTCAAACCAAATTTAAAAAAAATAGTCACACATGTTTTTGTAAGAACAGGACGTTGTTTCAACTGTTAAAAAAATATATAACACATTATTTCATGTACAAAACACACACACACAAAACCCAAAACATTTTAGCTAAACTGATCCTATCACTCCTGACTTAAAAAATTCAGTAGTTGGGGGACAAGGGGGTGCATGCCTGGGTGGCTCAGTTGGTTAAGTATCTGCCTTTGGCTCAAGTCATGACTGGGGGTCCTGGGATCGAGTTCCACATTGGGGGGGTGGTCCCTGCTCAGTGGGGAGTCTGCTTCTCCCTCTCCTTCTGCCCCTCCCCCTGCTTGGGCTCTCTCTCTCTCTCTTGCTCTCAAATGAATACATAAAATCTTTTAAAAAAATTTCAGTAGTGAGGCACCAGGCCGGCTCAGTCTGTTAAGTGTCCAACTCTTGGTTTGGGCTCGAATAAAATCTTAAAAAATAATTCAGTTGGGCTCCCTGCTTTCTGCCACTTTCATGCTTCTGTCATGGCCCCTCATCTCTCTTTTGTGAAGTCAACACAAGCTTTCCCTCTGTGAAATCTTCCATGACTGCTCCAAGGTCTTTGTGTATCACTCCTCTCTCTGTAATCAGGAGCCCTTCTTGTCATTCAGCAATGAAACAAATATTTGTCATGTTGTATCATCCATGCATCAACTAATTGTTCCTCCTTGCATTTAAATCATTGTTTGCTAGAAACCCATGTGTGCGTTATGTACCTCTTTGGATTTAGGCATAGTTCCTTGATCAAGGAAAAGGTCTTAAATGTTGGTGATGATAATGCATTTGATGTGTAGATTTTTTTTTAAATTAAGGAAACATGTAGTACTGTTATTAGGCCTGATGAAATTAGCTTCAGGATAGTCCTAAAAAATGACCCCTCTTCAACTCATGTTTTATTTAGAAATGTCAGGTAATATTTTTCAGACAAGAACTAATGTTCCGTATTATCTTGTTAGAGTTCACCATTAATTCATAGTCTGCTTCCCTGATAGATTAAAAACTCAGTGATTAGCTGTCTGAAAGTGGATCAGTCCCTGTAAAAAAACTGATGAATCAATGTTAAACAGTGTTAAACAAAAATAACAATGATAGCTAACAATTTACACATGAACATTATTACTCACCCCAAGGCTAAGATATGGGAGAATCTATAAGGAAACACACATTATGAATGAAACAAGAAGTATCTAGAAAAATAGTTGGACTGTATAAAGTAGGTCATAATTATTCATTCTTCTTTATACTTTGATAAGTCATCTTTCTATCACTTCTGTATATATTTATATCTACTTCTGTACATACAACTGAGGCCAAGGATTTAAAATAAGATTAGTTTTCCACCTGGACAGTACTAAGAAACATTTTTCATTCTCTAATTCTACTAATTCTACTTCAGTTCCATTTTTTTTTGCATTTTTCTACATTACTAGATAGAATACATATTTTTTTTAAAATATTTTATTTATTTGTCAGAGAGAGAGAGCACAAGCAGGGGGAGTGGCAGGGAGAGGGAGAAGCAGACTCCTGCTGAGCAAGGAGCCTGACAGGAACTCGATCCCAGGACCTTGGGATCATGACCTGAGCCGAAGGCTGATGCTTAACTGACTGAGTCAAGTAGGTGTCCCATATAGAGTACATATCATTCCTATTGTAATCAGATATGAGTTTCCATTCTTCAGCGTGTTTATAAGAGCAAGACTACCTCTTCCTGCTTTACTCATTAATGGATTCATATTTCCAAAAACAAAATTTCTGAACCCCTTACTTGACTCAGTCACAACTCAATCTTTTTAAAGTGAAGAAACATTTGCACCCAAAGATAGGATCTCAGTTTTTAAATTGTGGCAGAATGCAGAAAGGGTCTCAGAATTCTCATGATTTTCAATTGTCACCGGTGGACATAAAGATTAGTTCCTTCTGTGTTGGGCATTCTTCTAGCCAATACCTCCAGGGTACAATAGAAGAAGTAGCAGAGATATTACTAGAAAACTAAAACGTAATTGGAGAAAATCTAAACTATAGTTGTTTGGGAAATGAGAGGCAGAGAAGAATTCAAAATAACTAAGTGAAGCTTTATAAATCATTTAACTTACAATTTTAATTTCAGGATCATAATAGCCTTATTCATAGTAAAGCAAAAGCTTGATCCAGAGAGCTGAGAAATTGGACTTCATAATGAGGTTTGGTTACTTTTTAGTGGATTGGCCCTGTCTTTCATTAGTTTGTTGAAGATAAATGAGTTAAGCTTCAGTTTGTTTAACATGAAATTAATGTCCTTCTCTATAGTTTGCTGGGGACGGTGAACCAGAGTTAAAAATTTATATTTCTTAAAAATACACAAAGTCCCACAGTTTTTTTAAATGAAAGAATGAATTTGGCAAGACATAAACATATGTAACCTCTTGATATGAAAGTGTTAAGGACATTTTTAAAAATGTCTAACTACATCACAGTAGCTTAGGCTCTGAAATTATCTGACTCATTAAAAAATTAAGTCTTTTTAATGGAAGCCCAAGACCAACCAAATAGTCTTTTTTTGGGTGTATCTTTATTCATTCATCTGGCATAAAACTAAGAACAAAAGAAACTTCTTTGATTAATGACCTCTGCTAATCATTTGAGTAGAACACACAAAGACATTTTTTAAATTTTATTTCAGTAACAAATTAAGTTTGTGTTAATCATAAGTGTCACTCACATGCAAATTATGCATAAATATTCAGGGTGATCTATATTTTATCAGTAGTAACAGAAAGCTTGCCAGTCAGTGTGGTTTTAAACAAGCAATTAGTGCATAGGTTATTAAACATTTTAAACAAATGGGCTGAATCAAAGCCAAATTAGGAGAGTTCAAAGAAATTTCACAGCATCTTGATTGCACAGGTGTCTGAACTGCTGAGAATTTCTGCATCCATAAAAGATAAAATATGTTAGTTTTACATATGTTATAATCCTTTTCTCAACCCTAGTCTCTTTGTAATCATTTTTGAAGACTGTTATCGTTACTGAAGTCTTTGCTGTCATCCCTTTTCTGATGTTTGTGGCTTCTGGGAATTCAGGTAAATAAGGAAAGTCCAAGGGGGTTCAACTTCTGAACCAGAAGGTATAAAGCAGGATTCTTCAGACCTTCCAATTAAACCAAGGTTATTTCTCTCAGCTGAACCTGTAGGACTCAAGGGAGGCTGGAGTTTGTTGAATGGTAGTACTGTATCAAAATCTCACAATCTGAGGTTTTATTTATAGTTTCCTTTAAAAAAAAAACTTGATGGGCGCCTGGGTGGCTCAGGCGTTAAGCGTCTGCCTTCGGCTCAGGTCATGATCCCAGGGTCCTGGGATCGAGCCCCGCATCGGGCTCCCTGCTCTGCCGGAAGCCTGCTTCTCCCTCTCCCACTCCCCCTGCTTGTGTTCCCTCTCTTGCTGTGTCTCTCTCTGTCAAATAAATAAAATCTTAGAAAAAAAAAAAAAACTCGATTCAAGACATCAGCTTCTTGTAATTCTTTGGTAACTCTTATTTTTAAGAAGTTGCTCATCTACTAAGATAGGACCACCAAGGATGATGACAAGGGCTGAGAAATAGCTAATTGAATAATTTCCTCTAATAGCTGTGGTAATCATATAATTTATTACTTGAAAATGGGACAGTTTTGAAAAATTACTGACAAAATGCAAGAACTCACTGCAGTATGTGTATTAGTTGGCCAGAGGATGAAACCAAGACAATGTGGACCAGAAGCAAACAAATAATTCAGAATAAACTACAAGAATGATGAGAGGGAAAAGATCTAGGAATAGGACCAAGAAGCTGCACTTATCTTTATTGGCATGTTGCTTTTTTTTTTTATTTTTTTTTTAAAGATTTTATTTATTTATTTGAGACAGAGAGAATGAGATACAGAGAGCATGAGAGGGGGGAGGGTCAGAGGGGGAAGCAGACTCCCTGCCGAGCAGGGAGCCCAATGCAGGACTCGATCCTGGGACTCCAGGATCATGACCTGAGCGGAAGGCGGTCGCTTAACCAACTGAGCCACCCAGGTGCCCTGGCATGTTGCTTTGATAATATTCTGGTGAAGAAGAACTAACAAAAAGCAAAGCAAGTTGCAGCCGTGGCTACATATTGTATGGAATTTGCTCCATTACATTAGTAATCATTCTCATTTATGATATATATGCTTCCAGTTCATAGTTTTCTCACTTTATCATCAACCACCTTATGGGGTAGGTATTAATATCTCTATTTCAGAGCCTACAGGGTTTAATAACTTCCCCAGAATCATATGCAGATATCTGTCCACCTCAAAGCCTATATGGTTATTCTCTGTATTTGTTTTTAATGCAATTGATGTCCTTATCAAATCCCAAGTGAAAGATGTCTAGATATTGATAAAGAGAGGCACCAAAACAAGGTATGTGCAACCTTATCATTGCTTGTCCAGTAACCAAAAATCAAACGAGGCCAAGCAAATGTTCTGTGTGTGTGTGTGTGTGTGTGTGTTTATGGTGGAAACTAACAAGAAGAAAGTAAGCCACATAGGAAGGAAGGTAGGAAAGAAGTACCCAATATGTCAGAAAATGTCAAATGAGTAAAGAAATCTTTGAAAAAGGAAACAATATTGAAAACTTTTGAAAAGAATATTGAAGAAGAGAAAAATAGTTGATGTCTCTTAACATGGCTTATAGCCATAAAGGAAAGAGAAATGTTTTTTAGATAACATTTTTTAGAGTTTGTCCAAGAAAAAAGAAATCACGAAACAGATTAATTTGGGCTAACTTCTGTCTCCTCCCACCAAAGAATCATTTGAAGTTGCTCTCATTTTTTTAAATTTTAATAGGTAGTAATAATTCAATAACCACAGGATTATTGTGAAAATAATATTACATTAATACAATAAAACTTAAAATAGATGCCTGATATATAATGGATATTTAATAGTTAATAATTTGTCAAACCTTAATTCAGAACTCCAAGAGCTATGTGGGAAATGCAAATGACTTCCCACACAGCCACATTTTCCTAGGAAATCTGACTTGACTAAAGCCCTAAAAGAGGAGACCTCAATACTAAATCTGTCTCCATGCCCAGTCAGGGCTCAGCAGCTATGGACACCTGATTTAAATTGAATTAATTAGATTACCTGTTCAAAATTTGAAGCAAGGCCTGAAAATACATCAGTTAACTATGAAGTGTTGAACTGAAAGATTACTGAATCTTGGGGACTCAGCTTACCTCTTTGGGTTGGCTATGATGAAGTATGAGAGAGGAGAAGCCTGAATATGAAAACAAAAAAAAACAGCAGAGAATATAAAGGAGCAAAGATGTTGGAAGGAAGGAAAAGAGTGAAAGAGAGAGAGCGACCCAGTTGCTATAAAGTCTAGTTGTATTTCCTTCATTTGGATTCCTTACAACTCTGCTATATTTACATAATAACCCCCCGCCCCTTTCTATTGAGTTTCTCTCAGTGGGTTTCAGCTCTTTACAACCAAATTGTCCTTGACGAAGGCAGGTTAGGGCCTTAAAATTAAATAAAACTACCACAACTAACAATAAGTTTCCAGCTGCTACTTTTATTCTTTTTTTTTATTTTTTTTTTATTTATTTTTTTTAAGATTTTATTTATTTGCGAGAGAGAGAATGAGAGACAGAGAGTATGAGAGGGAGGAGGGTCAGAGGGAGAAGCAGACTCCCCGCTGAGCAGGGAGCCCGATGCGGGACTCGATCCCGGGACTCCAGGATCATGACCTGAGCCGAAGGCAGTCACTTAACCGACTGAGCCACCCAGGCGCCCTGCTACTTTTATTCTTTCCCAAGAATCAAGCAGCTTCTTTACCTCTGATAGATAAATGGTTTGCCCAAGCCGTGGTATATAAGAAACTGAGTTACATCGTTAGCATCAAATAGAATCATTTCAACTTGGAAAAGGAAAAAACAAACAAACAAACAAACTAGTAAATGAGAAATGGATCCTAAGCCTCTGTATATGTAACTCAAATGTCTGAGTGGTCTTTAATTACAAAGGAGAACATTGATGATAAAATTTCTATCTCATAAGATTTAAAGTTCCAGAGGGTGGAGGTGGTCTGATTAGCCAGTCATGCATCCAGTGTGCGGACCTCTTATATGTTTAAGCTGTAACTTAGAAAACCAAAGCTTGTGTTGTTTGTTTTGGTTTTAGATGAGTGACAGTAGAACACAACATGATCACTTGTGGGTACGGTGTGGACTGAGATGAAGAGAAAGATACTAGGTTTATAACCATATTGATTTATGGCATGTCCAGTAGTAGTTGAAAGCTCATGTGAGAAAATGCCCAGGTATCAGTTTATTTCCAATTGCGGCCACTATGTTTTGAATTACCACAATAGATTCACTGATATTTTGTACCCCTAGGCTATTTTGTAACTCCATTATACTATTCCTTTTTTTTTTTTGCCTAGCACATCTGATGAACCCATTTCTCCTCTCAAAGACCTAGCTTTGACTATCTTAGAAACTTACACACTTCTGTTGAATTCTGCAGGTGCTGTTATTAAAAAAAAAATGCATTTCATGAACAAGATTATTTTAGGTGCCATCCAAACTAAATAATGGTATAAATCAAACTATGAAATGTAGAGAGTTCAGAGCAAAATGATTAAATTTTCTGAATCTAGTCATCTATGACTACTGCTTCTTTATGAGCCTTTTACAGAGAACTTTCAGCATTGGACAGGAAACAATAGCCCTTGATGTGACCTGACCCTACTCCCAGTCATGGGTAATAGATGACTAGCCAAGGATGGTTTCCTGATCTAAGCTGTAGCCATCATATTTTCCCTCCTGGGAATTAGAATTTAGAATGTAGACTCCAGTTTATTGGTATCGAGCTGGAGGTTAGCAGAGAAGGGTGGACATAAGAAAGAAAGAAAAAATTTTGAACAAACCTTAGAGGTAACAAACCTTAGAAAACAGAAGACAGTTGCATTCATTTTGATGTTTCCAATTTCTGGTTCTAGTCTCTTTTAGGGCCATGTAGTACTTCCTGAATTTAAGTTTCTAAAATTTTGTGAAATTTCTAGTGTATTTTCTTTCTTTCTTTTTTTTTTAAAGATTTTATTTATTTATTTGACAGAGAGAGAGAGAAACCACAAGCAGGGGGAGCAGCAGAGGGAGAGGGAGAAGCAGAGTCCCCGCTGAGCAGGAAGCCTGATGCAGGACTCGACCCAGGACCCTGGGACCATGACCTGAGCCGAAGGTGGACGCTTAACCGACTGAACCACCCAGGCGTCCCTCTAGTGTATTTTCTTATTTAAAACTAGCACAGATAGGATTTTTTTTCTCCATCAAAATCGTTCTCAGTTAGGGTACCCAAGAATTGTGTAGTCTGATACTTTTGTTTCTTCAGTTGTGTAGATAAGTATCCTTAGCACAATCTAAACTGTAGTAGGAATTGAATACATATTAATTAATTGGTATTTGCTTTTCCAATGTCTGTGTTTCAAGGTTTTATTCAAGCTATTTTTCAAAAAAAAAAAAAAAGTGCACATTATCCACCAAGTTAGAATTACTTTTTCCTTTGTCCACAGTTTTTTGTACCACCATTCAGGCACTGATATCAACCATTGTGTTCACCTTTACATTCCTCTGAGGCAAAGCAGAGCGCCTTGTACAGTCCCTCTCAGAGAGAAGATACCATGTGGATATTTAATTTAAAGATGAAAGAAGAAAAGCAAAGGGAATCAATTTATTTAGAATAATAATACCACAACAAAAAATAATTCTCATGAAGTATGTAAAAAACATGTGCCAACTTATAGTGCAGTGGCAACATCATTCTCAACCCAAGTCTACGTAAAATGTAAGAATAACAAAGGACTTACCAGTCAGAAGAGAGAAAGAATTAATTTGCTTAATTCTCAAAATAGGAGCTAGGGCGCCTGGGTGGCTCAGTTGGTTAAGCGACTGCCTTCGGCTCAGGTCATGATCCTGGAGTCCCGCATTGGGCTCCCTGCTCAGCAGGGAGTCTGCTTCTCCCTCTGACCCTCCTCCCTCTCATGCTCTCTGTCTCTCATTCTCTCTCTCTCAAATAAATAAATGGAGTCTTAAAAAAAAAAAATAGGAGCTAATTTTGTCTCTCCAAGAAGTATAGTGTCTGTTAAGAGCTAAATTGTTTGCATTAGAGATTTAATATGTCTCTGGAATTAAGTACAAAAAAAAGAGGAATAATAGAATTAATTACCTATCAGCAAAAATGGCACATGCTTTGAGACCAATACTATCCCACTAGCTGTATGTACTATGTGTAACCTAATTTTTCTTAACAAATGTAAGAGCTATCACATACAATACTTCGGAGGGGCTACCTAGCACACTGCCTCCTGAACAGAAATCATAACTCAAAAAAATGTTATCGCTCTTCTGATATTTTCTTGTAAAATTATTATTCCTAGGGGCACCTGGGTGGCTCAGCCGGTTAAGCGTCTGCCTTCGCCTCAGGTCGTGATCCCAGAGCCCTGGCATCGAGCCCCAAATCAGGCTCCCTGTGGAGTAGGGAGCCTGCTTCTTCCTCTCCCTCTGTCTGCCACTCCCCCTGCTTGTGCTCTCTCTCTCTGTCAAATAAATAAAATCATAGAAAAATTATTATTCCTAAACAATTTTAAACATAGCATGTTTTGTTAACATTTTTCTCCCCCCCCTCAAGTAACCCCCAAGTAACATGTAATTTCTTCTTAGTATTTTTTTCAGTTTATCATTTGGAAGATGGAATTCTAAGGTCATTTGAGAATCTACTGCTCTCATATGTACTCATACCTATGTTGTGAATAATAAAAGTAACTACCACATCACTTCTCTCTCTCTCTCTCTTTCTTATGCATGCATACACACATACACATTCTCACAAAATTAAGAAAACTGCAGTAAGAACAGCGTCAATGAAGTGTCTGGCTTCATGCAGAGTATTGGTTGTATTGGTTGTAGGGGAAGTAAGTTTTGAGAAAGATGCATTTAAGTCTATAATTCTAGAAGCTCACACTCTCTACTCATGGTCACTATACAAGAAAAATTTGACTTAAAAGTTTTTTCAAGATCAACATGGTATCTAATACATGGTAGTGTTTCATCAAGAGAATAAATATTTTTGCATAACTGTATAAGTGATTTTCTGGAAAAATGAATGACATTGAATAAATGAATGACTATATATATGAAGAGATAAGTTAGCTCTACTACCCACTTGATGCTAAATGTACATTCATCAGGAGTACTGGTAGAGTACATACAGCTCATGTTTAGTGGTGTACATGAATGGTCATTAGCAAGAAGATTTTAGTGAGAGCAAATTTAGTCAAATTTAGTCTGAGCAAAATAAGCGAAACATTATATAAAGAAGATTTGTATAAAAGGGCAAATATTTTAATGGGAAAATCAAAATTGGAGTATTTTAAAGAAGAATTTAGACTTCACAAAATGAACTCTGTGGAAGAGTTTATCTAGGTTGCTATTAAGCAAACGTGGTTTACTGAATTTGTTTTCCCTATATGAAATATGTAGCATTTTCATATTCTCAAACATTTAAGAATATTGGCAGGCTTATTTCAAGTTATTAAATGTCAGAAGAGTGTCCATGACCGACATGAGAAAACAGGCTCTTCATGCTTTTCAACACTCAAAACATATTCAAATTTAAAAATCCAATAATTTAATTGCAATAACAAACTCAGTGATGTGTGTTTATCTTGCTTTTACACACAGGGATTTACTAGAAATCACCTTATGGAAAAGTAGTTCTATGTGCTAAAGCCCAAATTCAATGGAGCACTACACATAAAAGTTATTAAAATCAAATGGTTCTTTTAAACTTTAAATTTAAACCTGGAGAGCTAGATAATCCAAAAGGAAATTAAAGGAAATGTCCTTCTGGGAAATAGTCAAACTGCATGCAGTTGGGGAAAAAAATGTTAAGTGATTGGACACCTCCTCCAAACAGAAGGAAATCCCAATTTCAGTATAAGGAATTATATTTATTCATGTGCATTGGAACTGCACAAATAAATTTATTTTTTAAAATTAATTTAAAAGGCTTATATAATGTACTTAACTGAAGGGAGAAATTAATTTTCCTTATGTTCTGTATTTGTACCTTACTAATGTCAACTTTTAGCAGAAAACAATTCTCAGTACTAACAATTCTTAAATGTGATTCCAGTTTCTTACAGTGATAAACAGGAATATTACAAAATGCCTCTATCACACTGAACAATTCCTCAAGAGGTTTGTAGGCTTTAATTTATAGTTTCCATAATTTATTTTCTACAAGCTTATCTCTTCAGCAATTAACAATGAATAGATCACAGAATGTAACTTAACATGTTACTCTTTCATATATTAAAATTGTATTTTTGCCTATCTACCTATTCATCTATGTATGTATACTTACACATACACATTTATGGAGCATTCAACATTTGAAGCAGGCTTGGAATATTTAAAAAATATGATAATATGCTATGCCACTAAGGAAACCACCACCAATTCTTTAAAAAGGCCATTCCCAAACCACAAGTATTAATATTACATATTAAGTAAACAAACAAAATCACAAAAGTTGAATGTTAAATTTTCATGTACCTACATGCATTCTAAAAATACATTAAAACCCTTGAATATGCACTAAACTGGGAGCATCAAAAGTTACAGAATTTATCTAAATGATTAAGACCTTGGTCTTTATTCAACATAATAAATTAGATTATTGAGTATTAAATTTTGAAAAAATGTTTGATTTATATATGTGATATATAAATAGTATGCAATTTATAAGCAAAATACTTATCTTAAAAACTAAGTGTACAATTGAGTAAATTAGAAATAATTATATACAATTATATATTTTACATACTTAATGTATTACATATGAATTATATATAACATGGTCATTTATACATTGATTATGAATAAAATACTAAATATTAACATTAATTAGAAACAAATGCAGCAGAGTAACTCATGGCAGTTAGGTTTGGTAAATGGAAGCATAAACTAATTCTTTTGAAAAAATTCAATAGTATATTCAAAGCCTTCACAAATATAATTAATTTAAAAGAAAATACATTTTAAAATTTTGAAATAAAATTTAGAATGAAGTATGCATGGATAATTTTAGAAAGTACTATATAAAACTTTTCCAAGATAAACTTCAAAATCAGTAAAATGGTTATTTTTCTGCATAAGTTATAGGTTGCCAAAATTACCTAAGTAAGATGAACATTCCAAATATGTAGAAATACTTCAAAAATTTATCAGGAAATCATCTTCTCTTGCCCTGAATAATGAGGATTCATGAAGTTTTAAGAAACTATTTTTCTTAAGCAGGTGATTAATTCTCATGATATATATACTTGTTTGTACATATAAACATTAAAAACTAAGTTCATGTTACGATGTTTATTAACTTTTTAAAACACTTGAGCAAAAAAGAGTGGCAAAGAAAATTTGAAAAGCAAGGCTTTTGTTCAGGAGGAAAAGGAGGACAAACTCTACCAGGTATCTAAATATATGTATGAGGAAGAATCATGAAAGTATGATACCAGTGAAAGTGTCTACAGTATTACAATAGCAGAAATGAATGAACAAACAACAAGCAGAATCAGACCTATAAATACAGAGAACAAACATGGTTGCCAGGAGCACAGGAGGGTGTTTAGGCAAAATGGGTGAAGGGCAGAGGGAGATACATAAGCCTCCAGTTATGGAATGAGTAAGTCACAGGAATAAAAGGCACCTAAGGAATACAGTCAACTGTATTGTAATAGCGATGTAACAGAACAGACAGTAGCTTGTGGTAAGTCAAATCACTAAGTTACTAAAGTAATATTGTGTGTCAACTATACTCAAATTTTTAAAATCAATTAATTAATGGATTAAATTTTAAAAAGAACCACATGCTGAAGTAGACCTCACTAATTTTAATAATTTAGAAAAGGATATATGACCTTACAAACTGTTCTGGGAGCAAGAACTTCTTGGCCTAAGCTCTCATGAAAAAAGTTATCATTTGAGATTTCCACTTTATACCAAAATAAACTCTAGAGAGGTTAAAATGTAAGATTTTTAAAAAACCTGTGAAACTTCCAAATAAAATATAATTGAACATTTTGTCATATCATGGGATAGGTGAGGACTTTCTATACGTCAGATTGATGGAAGAAATCACAGAGGAAACAAATTGTTTTGAACATAGTTCTTTTAAATCTCTTTGCATCAAAGACACCCACTTAAAAAAAAATAAACAGAATCACAAGACAAACTACAAAAATGAAAAATATTTACAAAATTATTGTCAAGAAATAAAAATCCTTAAAAAATGTATAGCTCATATGAGTTAATAAGGATAACAATGAGTCCAAATATAGGCTGAACAGGGCCTCATATTTAATTTATTTAAAGGTCAGATAAATATATAAAATATAAATAAAATATGTGAACATGTAAATATAAGAAACATAAAAAGTCTAATCTCATTAATAATTTAAAAAATTCAAATCTAATCAGCAAAGAAAATCCATTTTCATCTAATAAATGATTAAAGTCTGTTGAAATGCACCATCCAGCACTGACTGAGCATAATTCTTCTTGGCAACAATATAGGCTCTACACTTGCCATAAACTGAATGTGTCTCCCCAAAATTCATATGTTGCAACCTAATCCTCAATGTGATTGCACTTGGAGTCTCTCCTAAAGAAATTAACAAACTATGGTATACTAGCCTAACAAGTATATTGTCACTGATAGAGTCAAGATATAAAATGTCTATCACCACAAAGATCCCTTAATATTGTCCTTTGATAGCCATACCTACTCCTCTCCCATCCTGGCCCCCTTTTAAGCCCCTGCAACCACTAATCTGTTCTCCATCTCTCTTTCTCTCTCTATATATATATTTCTTTTAAATTAAAAAAATGTTATATAAACAGACTCACACAGTATATATTCGTTTGAGATTGTTTTTTGGTTTTTTTTGTTTGTTTTATATTTTTTATTCCCCATAATTCTCTGGAGATTCATCCAGGTCACACTAGTCTTTTGCTATAGTCCCACAGATCCCTGAGGCTCTGTTCATAATTTTTTAAGTCTATTTTTTCTCTGTTGTTCATACTAGATAATTTCTATTGTTCTATATCTTCCAGTTCACTCATTCTTTCATCTTCTTCTTCATTACACTATTGAGCCTATACATTGAGTTTTTAATTTTAGTTATTCTTCTAAAATTTTTGTTTATTATGTTTTTGTTGTTTTATGTTTTTTATTATTATGTTTATTATTTTATTATTTTTAATTATTGTTTGTTTATTATGGTTTCACTTGTTCCTAATGCTCACTGAAGCATTTTTTTAAAATAATGACTGCTTTAAAATCGTTAAATAATGCTAACATTTCTTGCCATCCCAGTGTTGACATCTATTGATTGTCCTTTTCCATTCACTTTGAGATCTTCCTGGTTCTTTGTATAGCAAGTGGTTTTCTACTGGAACTTAGACTTTTTTCAAGTGTTATGTTATCACACTCTGGGGCTTATTAAACCTGTTTTAGTTGCCTTCCTCTGACTCCTGTCTGCTGGAAGGGGGAAAGGTGCTCTGCCCTGTTGCTGTTAGGCAGCATAGAAGTCCAGGATCTCCACTCAGATTCCATTCACACCCAAGGCAGAGACTCCTATTACTGCTGGACAGAGGTAGAGTTCTGACTCCCCACTAACCTCCTTTTATACTTCCATGGCTGGAGGAGTTGGAGTGCTTCAGTACTACTCCCCAAATGGCCTCTACTGACACCGTAGAAGAGTGGCCTCACTACATCTGGGCAGCGGTGATAGTCCTGACTCTCCACTAGTCTTCTGTGATACCACCCCAGTGAATAGGAGAGAGGTGCTTTGTTACTTTTGGATAGAGGTGGAACTCTAGGCAACCTATATGGTCTCCACTGGCACCACCGGTTGGGGGCTCATGATCACCCAAAGGGAATGAAATTCCTGGCTCCCTTTAACTCAGCAACATTACTATGAGTATGTATCCTAGAAGGAGGGAGATGTACAAAAATGTTTATTGTAATAGTCAATGTTTTAAAGTATTTAAAAAATGAAAAATTAATCATCCATATATTGAGGAAAGGTTTAATCCTACTATAGAATATAATATACTAGTTAAAATGAATGAACTAGGTTTATATATGACAACATGGAGATATTGCAAAATTATAACATTGAGTGAAAATAGCCAATTATAAAAGATACATATACTATAATATTTATGTAACTCTAAAATACACAAAATACTACATGAATATGTGTGTGTAAAATAGAACAATATATGCATAAGAATAATATACACCAACTTCATGATATTCACTGTATCTGGGAAAAGAATGAAGGGCAAAATATGAGGGAGGAATAGGGACTTAGCAGTAGCTGTAACTTTTTTTTCCCTAAAAAATAAAGAAATCTGAGTAACACATCAACATGTGAGTTATAGTCATAAGTTTCTTTGTGAGATGCAAAAGCAATATCAAGCTATTTTTTAAAGAAAAGTTCATTATAGCAGCACCCTGAATCCAATCATGCAATATTTTCCTGTGGCCAGCCACATCTATGAGGTATCTGCCTCTTTGGACTCAGCACGTTTTTCCAAATGTCCAAATGTGTAACCAAATACTGATCTATTTGGAACGTAGCAAGATTTTCCCAAATACCATTTTGTTAAAAATGTCTTACTGTGTTTTAAAGATACAAATAAAAAATTTTCCTCTATAATGACTGACAAACATTATAATGAAAGCAAAGTATATTATATGAAATTCTGCTATTGAAAACCAAGAGATATTCTAACATTAGCTAAAAAGATTTTCCCTGTGGTTTGCCTGCAGTCCCCTATTGTTGGACACTTAGATTGTTCCTATTATTTCATTATTGTCAATAATATTTCTATGCATATATTTGAGGGTAGCTTTTCCTGTATTTTGGATTATTTGTTTAGTATTCCTCATAGAGGAATTATTGTGCCTGTGTGTAAAAGCATTCTTAACCTTTTAAAAAAACTGTCTAAATTTCTTCCCTGAAGCTTGTATAATGAGACATCCTGTGGAGCCTGGCAGGAAAAACTGCCAATTTCAAAGTCATAAGTATTTTCTACCATGTAAAAAGAAGATTGGAATTTACCTTTTCAAGCTAACAGCTTCTTTATATGAGGAGAATCACTTTATCAGGTCATTTAATCAAGCAGATTTAAAGTAAATACCCTCTATTGTCCTTGGAAGAGACTTGAGTGGTTTGAAAGTAAACAAAATGGAGAATTTGTAAATGAATATGTTAAAAGTTCTGCTTAGTAATGAAAACAGGTGAATATTTATCACAGAACTAAGACTCCTTAGATTATATAAAACAAATATTCAATATTATTGTTGTTGCTCTGGATTTGAGCTATCTAGGCCTGAAAATTTTTGCTTATCCTTAAAGGATGAGATATGTCCTGAAAGGAGATGGTGAGACCATCACAGGCAGGCTGGGACAAGCTGACTTCTGCCCTAACAAAGAAGAAGTAACTGCCACACAGCATGGGATCATGATTATGGGTGTTCACGTTAGGTAATTTAACACCCATACTCTTGGATGTACCCTCCGGCTATTGTAATCATCCACAGTAGGTCAAGAGGGAAAATATTTCTTTTTGAGTAGAAGGCAATATTTATCCTGAAAAGAATGGTTATGTTTTCTGCCCACCAGTTTTGGTCAGGAATTAGATGGGAACTGGATTGGGCAGAGTAAGAGTGAGTTTGTTGGAGGAGAAATAAAAAAAAATTCTTCTTTCTTTAGGATCAAAGGGTCAAGTTTTCCCCCTGAAATCCAAGGCATTCAGATGCTTTAGAACAGTGATTAAGGAACCTACACATGCATCAGAATCATCAGAGAGGAGAAATCCACAAAACTTATAAGACATTTCTTTTCACATCAGAGTAAGGCTTTGGCATAAGGTTGTGATTATATCATTTTATATTAATATTAAAAGTGCAAAAGGGTGCTTATTTCATTTGCCACATTGCTCCTTTTTATTTAAAAACAAAACAAAAGCTTGTCTATTCAATTTTAGAGTGCAGACGTGAATCAGTATGAAAAATACGGTACGATATTTCTCTCAAATAGAAAATCAATAGACTGAATAATAATTAAATATTAAGAGATTGATGAACTCTGGCTCTCAAGCTATATAAGATCCACAGGTCCAGAGAACTTATTTTTAAATTATACTATTTTAAATGCTATGCTTCATGTGGGAGTTATGTGGCTCTGGGTTAATAATGATTGTAGATATGTCTCTTGAGTCACATTATTCTAGTATCACTATTTTAGAGTACGCAAAATGATTATTAATATTGATGATGAAAAAATCTCTGTATTATACAGTCTTACATATTATCACTGAGAGACATAGAAAATTAATATTCAATAAAAGTCCAAAATACCACATCAAGGCATTTCTTGACAAGAAAGAATAATTTTCCCTCAAAACTGTGATATATTTCCTAGAATGTCTGATTTTAGGAACAAATGGTTAGAGTGGAAGTCTTGTAACAAGATATTTAATGATGGATTAAAATTTAGCCAAAAGAGAGTGAATGTTTTTTTAAATGAAGCGCTCTATGCAGCTACTAGAAGTCTTCCTGGATTCTATTCTACACAGCGCCATCTTTGGGGTAATATATCATCTCAGCACTTTTTTCTGATGATGTATTACTCAAATGCATCATCGGCCAGATCGGTGTTTCTAATGATTTATACGTCCACTAAATCATTAGAGTGAGGCCCAGCAATGATACAGTATTCAAAGATGGTTCCAGATGGACAAGAAAGATTCTGGAGCAAATTTTAGAGATCTGCAATACAAAATCAGACAAAACAGGAAAAGAACAAATGTGCTGAATATCAGTCCCCCTATTTTTAAGAAAGCAGATTACTTTTAATTGTTTAGTCAGTAGTCATAACTGACTAATGTACTCTTTGGTTCCATCATTATTTTGTCTGAGTCAGTAAATATAGGATAATTCTTTAAGGATTAATGATTTGAAATAATTAAAAAAATTGAATGATTATGTTATTTAAAAACTATAAAAACAAGAGGAATAGAACCTACAATTTCTAATGCTTCTAACCTTAGAGAATGTACATTATAAGCAGTCTTAGATTTTAGAAATTATATAGTTTTAGTGCAGCGTTGTTTATACATTGGAGGAAAAACCAATTTGATGTGTTTTTTTAAATTTTATTTTATTATGTTATGTTAATCACTATACATTACATCATTAGTTTTTGATGTAGTGTTCCATGATTCATTGTTTGAGTATAACACCCAGTGCTCCATTCAATACGTGCCCTCTTTAATACCCATCATCAGGCTAACCCATCCCCCCACCCCCCTCCCCTCTAGAACCCTCAGTTTGTTTCTCAGAGTCCATAGTCTCTCATGGTTCATCTCTCCCTCTGATTCCCCTCCCCCTCATTTTTCCCTTCCTACTATCTTCTTTTTTTTTTTAACATATAATATATTATTTGTTTCAGAGGTACAGGTCTGTGATTCATCAGTCTTACACAATTCACAGTGCTCACCATAGCACATACCCTCCCCAATGTCTATCACCCAGCTACCCCAACTCTCCCACCCCCCACCACTCCAGCAACCCTCAGTTTGTTTCCTGAGATTAAGAATTCCTCATATCAGTGAGATCATATGATACATGTCTTTCTCTGATTGACTTATTTCGCTTAGCATAATACCCTCTAGTTCCATCCACGTCATTGCAAATGGCAAGATTTTGGGGTTTTTTTGATGGCTGCATAATAATCCATACTTTTGAAAATACAATTTTTCTATTTTGAAGAAATGTATAAAATATATGCTAATAATAAAATCCAAAGAATATGAAAACACACAGATTATAAGTAAAACTGCCCTTTCAACCCTCAGTCTCATTTACATGCTTAAGTAGTAAACAGTTTTGTGTGTGTCTTTATAGATTGATGCATATTGTGTATATATTTATATACACATAGTAGTATGTTATACCTGTATGTATATGACATCTTTTAAACATGAACTATTACTTTGTAGGAGGAGATGATACAACTATAATATGTAAGATATCATGGATTAACTTTATGAAACTAAATGCACCACATAATTGTATAAAATGTTATAACAATAGAAAAAGAGTTCATATGAAATATATCACACCATAGATTTTAGAGAAATTAGGCTGAAATAAACTTTTTCTCCTTCATTCTTCCTCTGTTTTTCTTTCCCTCTTTTACCAAAAATCTCGGGACCTCATCTATGAATAATATGTTTAAGGGAGTTAGGACATTTCCCCTACCTAATTTACAAAAAAATTAAAGTTAGTAGTTCAGGCAGAAGGAGCATGATACCAGACAGAAAATGAAATCTATACAAATACGTGAGCAGTACTGGAAATCCAATAAAGTTAAAATAAGTCATTCATTTTCATTTTCTCTTAGTTTAATTGCTCCAAAAATGAAGTGACTGTTTAAAACAAAATTAGTACTGACACATTATGTGGCTGTAGCTGTTGTAAAAGCAAAATATATGGAAAAAGTAGAACAATGGATAGGAAGAAGAAATGGGGAGTATAGTGTCATGTTTCTTTCACTACAATTGAAATGGAAATTATTATTGATTTAACTGGTTAATTAAAAGTAGATATTGTAAACCCTAGGGCATAATCCCTCAAAAGTGGAAACCAACCACATGTCTTTCAGTAAGTGAGTGGATAAACTGTGGTATATACATATGATGGAGTACTATCAGCAATAAAAAGGAACAAACTATTGATTCACACAATCACATGAGTGAGTTTTAAATGCTCTTACTAATTGAAAGAAGCCAGGCCTGAAAAGTTACATATTGATGATTTAATTTACATTATATTTTGAAAAATACAAAATTACAGGGAAGAAAAACAAATGCATGGTTCCCACGGGTAAGAGGTAGAATGTAGGATTAAGTACAAATGAATGGGATAAGGAAATATTGAGGCTATGGAACACTTATATATTGTATCTGTGTTGGAAGATACTTGACCCTATACATTTATCAATACCCATTTATGTATACTATAAATAGTGAATTTTACTGTATGTGAAATTAATAAAATGTCAACCAAGATGGGAGGTGGAAACTAAAATAAATAATATGTAAATTATAGTAAGTAAATCTAACTAAATAATAATATATAAATAAATAATATAACAACTGAAGGAGGTGGGGAAGAAAATAATGTATATTTCTTTGGAAAACAGTATTTTGACTGGAGGATAAAATACACAAAATACACTATACATAATGATGTACTCTAGTTAGTGAAAGGGTTTCGTACAGAGGTATGGGTTAGAAATTATGACACTAATTTATGTGCATAGTAGAGTTGAACATATAAGTCAGTAGACTATAGACAATGATAGATAGGTTTCTCATTGTTGGAGAAAGAATTTACAAATAAGGAGAAAAGCATGATGGAACGCTGTGCTGTTAGATTAGAACTGGAGAAATCAGTAGGAACTCATTGTTACTGCTATAACAAATAACCACAAATTTAGTGGCCTAAAACAATACAGATTTATTATTTTGTAGTTCTGGAGGATATAAGTCCAAAAGGGGGTGCACTGGACTAAAAGCAAAGTGTTGGGAGTGTTGCATTCACCTCTGGAAGCCCTAGAGGAAAATCCATTTCCTTGCCTTTTCCAGCTTCTAGAGGCTGTTTACATTCCTAGGTTTCTGGCTTCCCTCTCCCACCTTCAAAGCCAAGCATAGCATCTTTAAATTTCTGATTCTGATCTTTCCTGCCCCCTTCTTTCACATCTAAGAATCTTTGTGGTTACGTTGGGACCATCCAGATCATCTCCCCATCTCAAAATCCCTAAATTAAACACACCTGCAAATTCCCCTTTGCCATGTAAGGGTAACAAATTCAGAGGCTCTGGGTATTAGGAGATGGGCATTTTTAGGGGGCCAATATTCCACCTACCACATATAGGGAGGTCAGAAATAAATCTAATATATGTGTCTATGCATGTGTAATATGCATATATGCATTTCCAAGCTCTGACTGCTGAGAGGTCCTTGAAACAGTGACAGCCCAATAGCAATGAATATGCCTTCAGCCCAGATCTTGATTCCTAAATATCATTCTTCATTAAAAGGAATTAGGACTCTGAAAATACAAGATATGCCTAGAGCATTTTGTGATGTCAGACAATAAAAAAGGGATCCAAAAAAATGGGAACTTCATGAAAGGGTATCGAAACCAATATAAAATAACTTCAATGGTCAAAGCTAGAACAATTTGAGCACAAAATAAATAATGACAGTATTAGATTACAACCCACAGAACAGACTACATACTTATGTGTCTATACTGAATAGAGTTGCCAGATAAAATATAGGACACACAATCAAATTTGAACTTAAGATAAACAATGAATATTTTGTATATAAGTATGTTTCAAAATACATGGAACATACTCATACAAGAAAATTTTCATCATTTAGCTGAAATTAAAATTTAACTGGATATTCTGTATTTTTCTTTGTAAAATCTGGCAACCACAATACTGATACTAGATAGATGATAGATAGATAGATAGATAGATAGATAGATAGATAGATAGATAGATGATAGATAGATGATAGAGTGAGCTTTGTTTTTTACATCAGAATACTAATTAATGTATGCAGAAAGAATGAGAAGAGTAGAACATCACTATTAGAACAACAGGCAAGATCAACTAATGGCTGAAAAATTAGTAGGTGGAAAGTTTGTGGAGAAACAAGATAGTTACATAGTCCCAAAATATCTCCCTCAAGATATTTATTTATTAGAAATGAAAGAATGGCAACTTTAGGTGAGATTTGTTCCCCTCTGCCCTTAAAATATATCCAAGTCCTAACCTAACGTACCTGTGAATACGACCTCATTTCAAAATAGGGTTTTACAGATTTAATTAAGTATCTTCAAGATGAGAACCTCCTTGGATTCCTGATGGACTCTAAATTCAATTACTGGTGTCCTTAAAATGACGGGAAGATAAGAGCCATAGACACAGAAGAGGACCATATGAAGACCAACATGGTGAGAGGAGTGATGCAGCTACAAGCCCAGGAACACCAAGGATGGCCGCTATCACCAGAAGCTCTGATTCTCCCTCAGAGCCTCCAGAGGGAATGAATACTGGATTTTGGATTTTTGGCCTCCAGAACTGTGGGACAATCAGTTTCTTTGTTTCAAGCCCCCAAGTTTATGGTAAATTGATATAGCAGCCCTAGAAACCTAATATACCAAATGACCAAGGTTAATACTACCAGTAATGAGGCATATGGATATCATGGACTCCTTGTTATGACAGAATGAAAAGCAAGCATCACTTCTGTAGTATTCCTGCCATAATATATAACCTAATACATAACCTCAGTCTAATAATTAGAAAACAAGATAAACTTTGAAGGGCATTTTACAAATTATCTCATCCAAAATGTTAGAAATTGTTAAGGATATAAAAGACAAGGAAAGATTGTTATATGGCCCAAGATAAGGAGACATGACTGGATGCAATGTGGGATCCTGGTGTGCAGCCTGGAACAGAAAGGGACATCAAAACTGGAGAGGGAATGGAAAAACTCATGAAATCTGAAAAAGGCTTATAAGTTAGTTAATAGTATTATGACAGTGTGAAAGTATTATAAGTGTAAAGTTATTTAAAAAAAAAAAAAATTAAATTAAAACCTCATTGATGAGCCCAACCGAGCAGTTTCCTTTGGGTATGACAGACAGAAGAGAAACAGACCAGGGTTTGCTTTTAATTCGGATACAGAGAAGGGGAGTCAGGTTGTTATGGACTGAATTGTGCCCCCCCCCCAATATTCATATGTTGAAGCCCTAAACTGAGGACCTCAGTATGTATGTGGCAGTATTTGGAGGTAGGGCCTTTAAAGAGGTAACTACATGAACATGAGGTCATTAGGGTGTGTCCTACCCCAATGTCACTGGCGTCCTAGGAGGAGATTAGGACACAGGAGAGACAACTAGGGATAAATGTGCACCCCAAAAAGTCTGCAGGAGGCCACAGGAAGAAAGTGGCTATCTGCAAGCCAAGGAGAGAGGCCTGAGGGGAAACCAAACCTGCCAACACCTTGGTCACAGCCTCCGGAACTGTGAGACATTACATTTCTGTCATCTAACCGCCCATCTGTGGTATTTTATTATGGCAACCCTTCTGAACTAGCCCACAGGGAAGACGAACAGTTGCCCACGGTGGTTGTGGTGGCAGCTATGCAGGCTTTGGATACGTGAAGATCTCCAGTTCTTTTTCTCAATATGAATATTAATACTTATCTTTTAAGCTGTTAGGATTCTTCAGAATCATACAGCTAAAAGCATTGGTTTTCTTTGTTGAGCATGAAAAGAGAGTTGTAGTGGAGGGCTTACAGGGAGGTGAACGTTTAGTAGAGCCTTTATGGGAAACGAGAGATCCAAGTGTAGCAAAGACATAAGGACAATCCCAGTGAACTGTGTGACTAAATAACATCCCTGAGTAGTTCATTTGCTTGCATCAAAACCTAATTACAAATGCCCTTTCTGCAATTTGTAATTCAAGTTTCTTTTTGTCCTTTTATAAAACCAAAATCAAATATGCAATATAGTATTTATGATAGTATGGCCTCTAAAAGTTAGACAAAAAAAGCCTTCAAATATTTGACACTGAGTTATCTAATTAGGTCAGTAAAACTTAAAATATACACAATTCACACTAGATGATATCTGTGAGGAGATAATTTTCAGGGGAAGGCTAAATTATAACTCTCATGTATATAAAAGAACACACATTAAAGATTGTATTTAACTCACAAGGGAACCAGGCAGATGTTATCACGATTTAAAAAGGAATCCAAAAAACAGAAATATTTATAGATCAGGAATATTGAAGGAAATATGCAAATGGAGAGAAAACTAGTTTTTCCACAGGGTGTAAGGAAGACAACTGAACTTCAGCCAGACGGGAGAGAATTTGTATGTCTATCAATTACTTACATCTCTCAAAGATACTAAAAGAGTAGAATCAGATAACCTGAATCTGTGTTCTGCAGACAGTGCATCCACATTTTGTTTTTGAGACACAAGTTTTTTGTCTACATATATAACTAGACAGCCTAATAAGCTTCTCCTTCAATGAAATGTTAGGAGTTTGGGGCGCAGATATTTAGTGTATCCATAGGCTGAAAAAGCTGATAATATCCAGTGTTGCTTATTCCCGTGACTTCCAAAGAAGCCTTACAGGTGGGTGCTAACTTTGTCAGAGTCAATGTCATTTTCCTTCCTGTAAAATGCATAACACTTTGGATCTTGGTGATGCGACTTCTATAAAGCCCTGTTGTTAATTGCATTAACATCTATAAAATAGGCTTACACTGAAACATCTAAGCATAAAACTCTGTATCAAAACATTAATTGTTCAACCAGAGAATCAACATGTATTCTTGCTTTGTGAGTGACTTTCTCAAGGGAGTAAAGAAGACGACTTGGAGAATAAAACCTAATGGGAAGGTTAAAATAATTAGATGTTTTTGAGCGGAAGGGTGCAAAAAAGAGTAGACCTAAGATAAGTCTCTGAAAGATAGCAAAAGGAGCATTGTAATAAATTATTTTCCATAGCCATTAAGAGCAGAAAAAAAATCAGTTCATTTTCCTTATAAGAAGATTCACATTAGGATACATAGATGTGCCAATGTTAATTTTTAAAATGCTTACTGAAAGGAGTTATTGATATTCGTTCCCTGCCATAGCATCTAAAAGAGAAAAGGTTCTCATTTATCTGAGATGGCCTAAAAGTAAACAGAAAATGGGTTAGAAAATGAGAATCAGTTGGGAAATTGTATAAATATTGCAAAGACCCATCTCAGCATACTCAGACACAAAAGATCAGTAGTAAAGAGTAGGGGTCTAAATTTTTGCAATTCTCAGGTGATTTTATTGTACCTCTACATGTGAAATCTATTTCACAAGGTATCTTCAACCTTTTTTTTTTCTGATTTGTCATCCTATTAACCTCTTGTATCATTTGATTTAAATAATTCTGTGCAATATAGTTTCCTGGGAACAGTAAGGTAGAAAAGACAGAAATATGTCAGTAATTCCTGGATTTTCAAGTTTCAGAAACCCATTACAACCCGAAATACAATATTTCTGTCTCTGGGATGGAAGATAAGGGTGTCTTTAGCCAGGTATCTTCTCCTGTTTTGGCTATGTATTATCAAAAAAAAAAAAAAATCTATCCTCTAAGATCCCAGCAATTTCTTCGGGATATTTGCAGTCTGGCTCTGTCTTGCTATGGCTCTGTCTTGCTATATTCTATTTTTACAATGTTCTTACTTTATTCATTAGTTTTAGCAGGTCACAATAATTTGTTTTGCTATTCATAGTCCCACAGGATTCATTCACCTACTTTACTGATAATGAAATGGATTGTTTCTGTGTTACCAACAGCTATCTGCCTCCTATATTTGAAATGTTTGTCAATATTTCTCCTTAAGTACTTTTTCCTTTGCTCTTAAAGTGATCTTTTTTTTTTAAATTTATTTAAAAAGGACACATATCCACTGTTATAGTTGCCATTTGATGAAGAAGTCCCTGTGATAGGTAAGTATTTTCCATCTCTGGTTTTACTTAGATAGTATCTTTTTTTTTTTTTCTAAAATCTGCACTCAATGAGAAGTAATTCAACATTTCATTTAAGTTTTTGTCATTTTATATCAGCTGAAGTTATAGATTCACAGTTCAACATTTACAAAATAAAGATTAGATAATCTGAAACCACTTTTCTAAGTTTGCCATGCAAACTGAAACACATTGTTATGTTTTGCATTTTCCGAACTTGCCAGTAGTCCTGTGTTCAGAGCATGCCAGAGTGACAGCATAGTTGCAAAGAGCAATCAGTAGGTAGTTATGTAGCTGCTGTGAGATATCTAGTTTATCTGAAGAGAGGTAATCTGGATTGTTCCAGAATAAAGACCAGAGTGTGTAGGAATGTCTTTAGGAGCCCAGACCTAGTACACAAGTGCTTGGCAGGTTAAGTACTACCTGGAGTTCAGGATGGGGAACGTCGAAAGGTAAGTCTAGCAAGGTATACTAAGGCAGGGTTGTTAACCATTTTGAGTACCACAAATGAGGGTTTTTAAAAAATTGTTGTTGTTATGGAAATTTTCAAACATATACAAGGGTAGAGATTAGTGAAATGAGCACTTGTACTGATCATCCAGCTTCATCAATTATCAACACATAAATTTTGCTTCATCTCTCTCCTTCTTACCACCTTCATCTTGGGAATATTTTAAAGTAAATTCATTATTCATGCTTCAGAATGTACATCTGATGGAAAAGAACTTAAACAAAATCTTTACACTTTGTGTATATGTCTAATAAACTTAATGCTAATTCCTTAATATATCGTCTAATACTCAGCCATGTTGCCTCTAAGACATCCATATGGTACATTTGCTGACGTGTCTTCAGTCTATTTTAATCTATAACAGTTTTTCTCTCTTGCTTTTCTAAAATGCTATTTATCTCTTCAAGTAATGTGGTCATTTGTTTTGTAGAATTCTGACTTCGGATCTGGTTGATGCAGCTCTGATGTGTCATTTAACACACTCCTCTTTTGCCACATATCCTGTAAACTAATTAGAGCTAGAGGTTTGAGTAAATTCAGCTTCAGTTGTTTTGGCAAGAAGACTTTGTGTGTTATTTGCGTGAAGTAGTTTATCTTTATTTTGTAGGCAATGAAGAGCCACTGCGTCCTTTTAAACATACCCTTTTAAGGCTCTGACATGATCACATTTTGTTTTAGAAAGCGGACATTAGGAAAAGTGAAAGACAGAATCAAGTTAGAAGAAACTAGGGGCAACCATGATGAGATACCACCTCACACCCGTCAGAATGGCTAAAGTTAACAACTCAGGAAACAACAGATGTTGTCAAGAATGTGGAGAAAGGGGAACCCTCTTGCCCTGTTGATGGGAATGCAAACAGTGCAGCAACTCTGAAAAACAGTATGAAGCCCCTTCAAAAAGTTAAAAATAGAACTACCCTACAATCCAGCAATTGCAGTACTAGGTATTTACTCAAAGGATATAAAAATACAGATTTGAAGAGGTACAGCACCCCCACTGTTTATAGCAGCATTATCAACAATAGCCAAATTATGAAAAGAACCCCAATGTCCACCAACTAATGAATGGATAGAGAAGATGTGGTATATATATATACAATGGAATATTCCTCAGCCATCAAACAGAATGAAATCTTGCCATTTACAATGACATGGACGAAGCTAGAGTGTATTATGCTAAGCAAAATAAGTCAGTCAGAGAAAGACAAATACCATATGATTTCACTCATATGTGGAATTTTAAGAAACAAAATAGATGAACATAGGGGAAGGGAAAACAAAAGAGAGAGGAAAGTAAACCATAAGAGACTCCTACTATAGAGAACAAACTGAGGGTTGATGGAGGGAGAAGGGTGGGGGATGGGCTAAATGGGTGATGGGTATTAAGGAGGTCACTTGTGTGATGAGCACTGAGTGTTACATGTAAGTGATGAATCACCAAATTCTACTCCTGAAACAATATTACCCTATATGTTAACTCACCAGAATTTAAATAAAAACTTGAAATTAAAAAAAAAAAAGGAAATGTCATGAAGGTGGGTCAGTGGGAGCAGTAGAAGGAGATAGCTCTTAAGAGATTTTTTTTTTTAAAGATTTTATTTATTTGACAGAGAAAGAGTCAGCGAAAGAGGGAACACAAGCAGGGAGAGTGGGAAAGGGAGAAGCAGGCTCTCTGCCGAGCAGGGAGCCCGATGTGGGGCTCGATCCCAGGACACTGGGATCATGACCTGAGCTGAAGACAGAAGCTTAACGACTGAGCCACCCAGGCACCCCAAGAGATATTTCTGTGGTGGGCTCATCAGAGCTTGAGAACTGGTTTAGTTGAGGAGGTGAAAGAGAAGATGATGATGGTGCCTTAGGCAATGTTTTGAACTTGGAAAACTGAATGGCTGTACTAACTTGCATTCCCACCAACAGTGTAAGAGGGTTCCCCTTTCTCCACAACCTTTCCAACATTTGTTGTTTCTTGCCTTGTCAGTTTTAGGCATTCTAACTGATGTAAGGTGGTATCTCAATGTGGTTTTGATTTGGATTTCCCTGATGTCTAATGATGATGAACATTTTTTCATGTGTCTGTTAGCCATTTGTATGTCTTCTTTGGAGAAGTGTCTGGTCATGTCTTCTGCCCAATTTTTGACTTGATTATTTGGTTTTTGGGTGTTGAGTTTGAGAAGTTCCTTATAAATCTGGGATACCAGCCCTTTATCTGCAGTGTCATTTGCAAATATCTTCTCCCATTCTGTGGGTTGCCTCTTTGTTTTTGTTTTTGTTTTTTTAAGATTTTATTTATTTATTTGACAGAGAGAGAGACAGCGAGAGAGGGAACACAAGCAGAGGGAGTGGGAGAGGGAGAAGCAGGCTTCCTGCAGAGCAAGGAGCCCGATGCGGGGCTCGATCCCAGGACCCTGAGATCATGACCTGAGCTGAAGGCAGATACTTAACGACTGAGCCACCCAGGCGCCCCATCCTCTTTGTTTTGTTGACTGTTTCCTTTGCTGTGCAGAAGCTTTTTATCTTGATGAAGTCCCAAAAGTTCATTTTTGCTTTTGTTTCACTAGCCTTCTTGACAGAAGTTGCTGTGGCCGATGTTGAAGAGGATACTGCCTATGTTCACCTCTAGGAGTTTGATGGATTCCTGTCTCACGTTGAGGTCTTTCATCCACTTTGAGTTTATCTTTGTGTATGGTGTAAGAGAATGGTCAAGTTTCATTCTTCTGCATGTGGCTGTCCAATTTTCCCAGCACCATTTATTGAAGAGACTGTCTTTTTTCCATTGCATGTTTTTCCCTGCTTTGTCGAAGATTATTTGACCACAGAGTTGAGCCCATATCTGGGCTCTCTATTCTTTTCCATTGGTCTATATGTCTGTTTTTGTGCCAGTACCATGCTGTCTTGGTGATCACCGCTTTGTAATATAGCTTGAAATCTGGCAACGTGATGCCCCCAGCTTTGTTTTTCTTTTTCAACATTTCCTTGGCAATTCAGGGTCTTTTCTGATTCCATACAAAATTTAGGATTGTTTGTTCCAGCACTTTGAAAAATGTCATTGGAATTTTGATCGGGATGGCATTGAAGGTATAGATTGCTCTGGGTAGCATAGAGATTTTAACAATGTTTATTCTTCCGATCCATGAGCATGGAATGTTTTTCCATCTTTTTGTGTCTTCTTCAATTTCTTTCATGAGTGTTTTGTAGTTCCTAGAGTATAGATCCTTTACCTCTTTGGTTAGGTTTATTCCGAGGTATCTTATGGTTTTTGGTGCTACTGTAAATGGAATCGTTTCTCTACTTTCTCTTTCTACAGTTGCATTGTTAGTGTATAAGAAAGCAACTGATTTCTGTGCATTGATTTTGTATCCTGCCACATTACTGAATTGCTGGATGAGTTCTAGTAATTTGGGGGTGGAGTCTTTTGGGTTTTCCACATAAAGTATCATGTCATCAGCGAAAAGAGAGAGTTTGACTTCTTCTTTGCCAATTTGAATACGTTTTATTTCTTTTTGTTGTCTGATTGCTGTTGCTAGGACTTCTAGCACTATGTTGAATAATAGTGGTGAGAGTGGGCATCCTTGACATGTTCCTGATCTTAAGGGAAAGGCTCTCAGCTTTTCCCCATTGAGGATGATATTCGCTGTGGGTTTTTCATAGTTGGATTTTATGAACTTGAGGAATGTTCCCTCATCCCTATACTCTGAAGAGTTTTAATCAGGAAAGAATGCTGTATTTTGTCAAATGCTTTGTCTGCATCAATTAAGAGGACCATATGTTTTTTTTTTTTTTTCTCTCTCCTCTTCTTAATGTGTTCTATCACGATTGATTTGCGAATGTTGAACCACCCTTGCATCCCAGGGATAAATCCCACTTGGTCGTGGTGGATGATCTTTTTAATGTATTGTTGGATCCTATTAGCTAGGATTTTGTTGAGCATTTTGGAATCCATATTCATCAGGGATATCAGCCTGAAATTCTCCTTTTTGATGGGGGTCTTTGCCTGGTTTGGGGATTAAAGTAATTCTGTCCTCATAGAATGAGTCTTGAAGCTTTCCTTCTGTTTCTATTTTTTGAAACAGCTTCAGGAAAATAGGTATTATTTCTTCTCTGAATGTTTGGTAGAATTCCCCAGGGAATCCATCAGGCCCTGGACTCTTGTTTTTTGGGAGGTTTTTGATCACTGCTTCAATCTCGTTACTGGTTATTGGCCTATTCAGGTTGTCAGTTTCTTCCTGTTTCACTCTTGGCAGTTTATAGGTTTCCAGGAAGGCATCCATTTCGGCCAGGTTGCTCAGTTTATTGGCATATAGTTGTTGTTAATAATTTCTAGTAATTGTTTCTATTTCCTTGATGTTAGTCGTGATCTCTCCCCTTTCATTCATAATTTTATTAATTTGGGTCCTTTCTCTTTTGGAGAAGTCTGGCCAGTGGTTTATCAGTCCTATTAATTCTTTCAAAGAACCAGCTTCTAGTTTAGTTGATCTGATCTACTGTGTTTCTGTTTTCTAATTCATTGATTTCTGCTCTAATCTTAATTATTTCTCTTCTAGTGCATGGCTTAGGCGTCGTTTGTTGCTTTTTCTCTAGTTCTTTAAGGTGTAGAGTAAGTTGGTGAATTCGGGATTTTTCTATTTTTTGAGTGATGCTTAGATGGCTATGTATTTCCCCCTTAGGACCACCTTTGCAGTATCTCATAGGTTTTGGACCAATGTATTTTCATTCTCATTGGTTTCCATGAATTGTTTAAGTTCTTATTTGATTTCCTCGTTGACCCAAACATTCTTAAGCAGAGTGGTCTTTAGCTTCCAAGTGTTTGAATTTCTTCCAAATTTTTTCTTGTGATTGAGTTCCAGTTTTAAAGCATTATGGTCTGAGAATATGCAGGGAATAAACTCAGTCTTCTGATATCGGTTGAGACCTAATTTGTGACCCTGTATGTGGTCTATTCTGGAGAAAGTTGCATTTGCACTCTAGAAGAATGTGCATTCTGTTGTTTTAGGGTGGAATGTTCTGTATATATCTATGAGGTCCATCTGGCTGAGTGTGTCATTCAAAGCTCTTGTTTCTTTGTTGATTTTCTGCTTAGATGATCTGTCTATTGCTGAGAGTGGAGTATTGAGGTCTCCTACAATTAACATATTGTTATCAATATGACTCTTTATTTTGGTTAACAGTTGGCTTATGTAGGTGGCTGCTCCCATGTTGGGGGCATAGATATTTACAGTTGTTAGATCTTATTGTTGGATAGACCCTTTAAGAATGATATAGTGTCCTTCTGTGTCTCTAACTACAGTCTTTAGCTTAAAATCCAATTTGTCTGATAAAAGAATTGCTACCCCAGCTTTCTTTTGAGGTCTGTTGGCATGAAAGATGGACCTCCATCCCTTCACTTTCAGTCTGGATGTATCTTTAGGTTCAAAATGAGTCTCTTGTAGACAGTATATGGATGGGTCCTGTCTTTTTATCCAATCTGCAACCCTGTGCCATTTTATGGGAGCATTTAGTCCTTTCATGTTGAGAGAGATTATTGAAAGATATGAATTAATTGTCATCATGTTGCCTGTGAAGACCTTGTGTTTATAGATTATCCCTGTAAATTTCTTTTCTATATCACTCTTGGGGTCTTTCTCCTTTTATAGAACCCCCCTTAATATTTCTTGCAGGGCCGGCTTAGTGGTCACATATTCTTTCAGTTTCTGCTGGTCTTGGAAGCTCTGCATCTCTCCATCCACTCTAAATGACAGCCTTGCCAGATAAAGTATTCTTGGCTGCATGTTCTTCTCGTTTAGTACCCTGAATATGTCTCACCAGGCCTTTCTGGCGTGCCAGGTCTTCTAGGTCACTAATTCATTCTTCTTCCTTGCTTACCCTAGCTGTTAGTTTATCTAGACTGGATTGGATCTCATTGATAGCATTTTTAAGTTCTGCCAATTCACCTTTTATTTCTGCCCTTAGAGACTCTGTTGCCATTAATTGATTTCTCCATTCTAGCCATTGTCTTCACAATTGCTAGCCTGAATTCCATCTCCAACATCTTGGTTATATCTGAATCCATTTGTAAATCTGTGGCATAAGTCATAGTCTCTGAGTTTTTCCTATTTTGGGGTTCCTCCTCCTAGTCATTCTGTTGAGGGTTGGTTGAGGGACTGTATAGAGTCCAAATTATTGACCAAAACCCAAGCAAGATGCACCTGTTTTCTAGGGACCTTAGGGTTGCTGGCCTCTTGTTTTCCCAGTCTGTCCTCCGTAGGAGGGGCCTGCTGTGCTGTTACTCAGGCAACCCTATTGGACAGAGTTGCCCTGTCCCTTGTGGTGGGGGATGGGCTCAGTGAAAACCGGTTTGGGGGGGCTTTTGTTCTCTGATGGCTTTCCCTGGTGGCTTTCCATGTCTCTTCCTAGAGTCAGAGCAGAAGAGACTGTTTTCAACCCTCTGCCTCAGAGCAGAGAGATCGAAGTCTGTTCTTCAGTGAGCTCTTTAGGCCATACTATCTCCGTTTCTGTCTGTGCTGCTATAAACTGCAGTGTCCTGGGTTGTGTGCCCCTCAGCAGCACTCCCAGTCCTCGCCTCCAGGTCGGGGCACATCTCTGCCCTTTGTGCTTCTAAAACCGTCAGCCGCCCCCAGTTCACACCCATGGCCCTGCCACTCCAGGTTTCCGTCCAGGGAGGCTGCCCTAAAGTCCTTTCCTGGCCGCTACCGGTCTGCAAGACTGTGCCCACCCCCTAGCGTGGGATGCTTTCACTCACCAGCAGCATAGGATCCCCATGGCTGGGCTACCTCCCCCTTCCATTTATCTTCCAATATCTGCCCGCAGAATCATGGCTCCCCACTTTGTACCTCGAAACCAACTGCCTGCGATATTCTGTTTGCAGAGATCCAGATCTATCTTCTTACATCTCAGGCTGATTTCATGGGTGTTCAGAGTGGTCTGGTAGATATCCAGCTCAATTCTGGGGACTGGTTGGAATAGAGTCCCCTATTCCTCTGCCACCTTTTCTGAGGATCCTTAAATTTATTTTTTATTAAGTTTTTTTTTTATTTTAATTCACCCATCCTCCTGACCCCCCCTCACCTCTGGTAACCATTAGTTTGTTTTACTTGAATAGTTATTTAATTTTAAAATATAATGAGTCGATTGCTGACCTGAGAAAGTGAATGTTTTAATTTTAGATTTCTCCTTTTTAATATGTACAAAATTATTAAACAAAACTAATTCTTTTTTTTTACTTAGTGAATTTGGAAGGTGTTTTCTGCCTCATTGTTTGTCAGTCTCCCTTAAAAGATGGAAAATAAAATAGGGCCAGAAAGACAGCAAAATTGAAGGGAATGAGCAGTTCTGGCAATAATAATAGATAAGTGTTTTGTGAAAATAGGTTATAGCCTTATTATTAATATTAAAGCTGCAATTCAAAATAAATAGGCACAATTTACAATAATCATTTACCACAATTACATATACATAAAAAGTTTTTACTGTCTCCAATAATCTCAGACTGGAGGGTATTGGAGTTAACATTAAAATGAGAACAAACTTCAATATAGGGCCACACTGCAATTGGGAATGATCTAGACTTAAATGAGATTCAACAGAGTGGTTGTTACTCCCTCCAGAGCAGTGGCTTCAACTTGAATCCTCCCAGGAAATGCAAGAACTCTTTGGTAAAAACTGAAATCTTAGCAAAGAAAGATAGAACTATTGTACTCAGAATGGCTTTCCTGGCTTTAAATTTAGTACCCTTTAGAACTTGGAAGCAAAACGGATTCCAGAAAGGCTAAGGGCAGATTTGAGTGTGAATATGGACTCTGAAATTGGGCCAGATAATTTATCTAACTAAACCTTAGATTCCTCATATATAAATTAATATTATTAATACCTACCTCAAAGGATACTAGAGGGAAGACATGAGCTAATTCATATAAAGTACTTAGCCCAGGGCTTGGATTACAACAAGCAAATCCTTTCATGGTAGCTATCATTAATATTTATTAATATTCTCCTCCCTTTACTCTGCTAGAAATTTTCCTGGGTAAACAAGCAAACAAACAAAACCTAACTATCCATAGTTTAATGAAGCTAATCTATGGTATCGCTGCTTTGGCACCCATTTTATTTGGCTAAATGTCTCTTGGGGGGGGCCTTATCCCAACACTAGTCCCTCATGCAAGTGCATGTCCGTGATAACAGCCTGCAGACTCACAAGCATGACATGGGTACATAAGTTCCTGATATGACTCTCCAACAGCCCTTGTGATAAACAGTCTCCCCCTCCTCTTATGGCCTTCCTCTTTTTCACCCTTTAGATAAGACCCTTGTGAAATTACCAAAACCCTGCTCTTCTAGGTTTGAATTAACCATTCTGGACTTAGCCCTAGAGCCCCAAAGCACTCTACCTACTGACCCTAATAAAGGCATGTGCTCCAGGGCCTGTCACTGTCTCTGCCTCACTTTAACTTGACCCCATATGACCCCTCAAGACACACTTGCCATGTACTTCCATCAGTGTTGAGTAATAAACCTCTACCTCAACTTCTCTTGTGGTCTTTTATTGAACTGTGATGGATCACTATATGGCACCCAGGGACTTAACAAATGTTAATTTAACAAAATCACAACACTTACAAAACAAAACAAAACAAAACAAAAAATATTTTCCCAGTTGAATCCTCTGGGAAGCCCTACCACTGGGATTGTATTTTCCGTGCACCCACCTTGTATTTCCAGAAAAGCATAGATGATTCACATATATGTATTTTATATTTAAAAATTAGTATCTATCCAAAAATATAAGTAGATTTTAATTGAAAAAATATTTTTAAATGTATGGAAAAAAGTATCCGGACAATGATTGGAAAGAATTATATACATATGCAAAACGAAAATAGTCCTATTAAAGAGTTAATGTATAGATTATTAAATCTTATTTTGTTTTGTTGTTGTTGTTGTTGTACATTTCCTGATGTATTTTTTTATGGTGCCTCATCAAATTACAACACACTAAGTGGCAGGGGAAAAAATTATTATTTTATAATTCTGAAGGCCAAAAATTTGGTAGGTATGGTGTTGTTGGACTAAAATCAAGGTATTGGCAGGGCTACGTGCCTTTTGGAGGTTCTAGGGGAGATTCCCTTTACTGCTTTTATGGGTTGTTGGCAGAATTTAGTTCCTTACTGAGATTACCGTTTTCTTGCTGCCTGTAAACTGGAGGCTGTCCCCACGTTCTAGAGGCTGCTCATATTCCTTGGTTTGTGGATCCCTTCTTCCATCTTCAAAGTCAGCAAAGTAAGAAAGAGAGTTAAGTCCTTCTCATCTTGCATTCTCTCTGGCCACTCTTCTGCCTTCCTCTTCCACTTTTGAGGATTTATGTGATTACATTGGGCCCATGTGGTTAACCCAGGATCAGGATAATCTGCCTATTTTAAGGTCAGCTGTAAGCAATCTAACTTGTATCTACAAATTCCAATTCCTTTATCATGTAACTTAATATATTCACAGATTCTGGGGGGTAGGGAGGTGGACCTCTTTAGGAATCATACTGCTCACCACAACAAACTTTCAGAGAACAAGAACCCAAATTTGGTATGTCTAATATTGGTCCCAATTTTACTGATTCATCTCTCTTCCCTATCACTAAATAAATACCAAAGTCTCAACCTATAAATCACTTTTAATTTCTCACATATCACTAACCACTAAATTCAGTTCAGCAATGAGTCTTATAAATAATATTTTCTCTGTAGTATCCCTTGGACTCATCCCTTACTTTTAATCTTACAGTCATTGCCTTAATACAAACTCATTTTCTTAACATTCTTACTTCAAATTTCTACATAACAGCCATACACTCACTAAAGTGCTAGTGCCATAGTATTGTTTTCCTGGTTAAACTTTTCATTAATTTATCATTTCCATAGGGGAATGTCATGATTTCATACATCCTTAATCATCCACGTTTCCTTTCATTCTACACTTGGCTCTTTCCTATTCAATATCCAAGACTTGGTTCATCTGTCATTTCTTTTGAGTAGGAGTCTCACTCCTCCACTCTGGGTGAGGTGTTTCTGCTTATCCTTTCATACTTATCTCTCTCACAATATTTATCACACAGTTACCATTATCATTTTTCTTGTTCTCTCTTTCTCCCAATAGATTGTAAAACCCTGGGACAAAAGGATTTACCTTTTATCTTGAGCCCTTAAGTTCAGTTTCCATCATGGCACCTAGTATGTACTCATCAAATATGTGCTAGATGAATGATTAATAGTGAAGAAAATAATCTCTGCCCTGTCTGGTCCCCAAATTTCTTAAGGTTCCAAAGAGGCAAGGCATGAAGGAGTTATTTGTAAAATGCATACTACATGCATTCATATTTGTACAGTTTTTTTTTAAGTTACAAAATAAAATATCTTTAAAAAAATAATAATAAAATAAAATAAAAATATCTATAGTAAGTGTTATATATTAGCAATCAATTTTATTGCCCCCCTTTTTTTTTCAAATCTATACTTCACTAAAAATTAATTATTTTAGAAGCTATTTTTAGAAACTATACTGGCCAATCCATGTACACTACATAACAGTATTAAATTTCAAAAAAGGCAGGAAGGTCTGTCATGGTTAACCTACTTTCACATCTATCCAGAATCACAAGTCTCCTCCAATAATGAAGCAGAGACCACGTAGTAAGAATCCTGACATGCTGACAACTCATCCCTTTTAATTTAATAGTTGAATGAACAACAGTTAAGAAATCAATGGATACTTCCTCCCCTGTATTTTAAACAACTGCTCCTCTGTAAGTGTTGGACATGGGGTTAAAATAGAATCTGTGCAGCAATACAAATAGTATAAGGGACCTGTCTTTATTTATGCCTTGGTCACAGCTGAGCAGGAAGTTTAGTTGCTTATAATCTGACAGTATCTGAGTACTCAGTAGGCAGCAGAAAATTACTATTTGAGCTTATGCCTGGATTTCATGAGTGTTTCAATAGGGTCCTATTCAGATTAGAGGAAAGGTGATCTGGAGGACAATCTTTACAAATGTAATGTACTTGTTTACAAAATAAATATATCAAAAAAATAGCTTTCCAAAATACTAATAACTATTAGAAAAAAAACAATAAAAATAAATTCTCATCCTCATTATCAATCAAGATATACATTTCCTAAAAATAAACTTGAGAAAATGACAATACTTAAATAAAATCACCCAATAATATTTGTATAAATGGAAAGATATAACGTGTTGATAGATGAAGATTTTCAATTTTTTTGGATTCCAATTATCCCTAAAATGGTTAACAATATTCATCAACATATCAAAGTAATTTATTAATATTACAAAATAATGTTAAATTTCATTTGGAAAGATAAATAGGCAATGATAGAAAATAAAATATTTAAAAATAATAACAATGAAAATGTGTCTGTACTATAAGATATTAAACTAGAATTAAATATCCCAAAAGTTAAAACAATTGTGGTATTAGGAAAGTACTTACAAGTAATGGAATTGAACATAAAATTCTGAAACTGATGTGATCATGAAAAAATTTAGTATGTCATTAAAATAAAATTTCAAAGCATTGGGGAGGAAAGAATGATTCCGTAAGTGGTGCTAGAAAATTGGGGGAGGGGGGTTACATTTAGATCTTTATCTTGTTGTTTATAAAGAAAGACTAGATGGAATAATGAGTTAAGGAAAGAATGGAAGGGGGGGAAGGAAGGAAGGGAGGGAGGAAGATAGGGAAGAAAGAATGGAAAGATGAGGGAAGGAAAAGTAGTAAGTATCTAAAAGCAAATTCACATGAGTACGAATATAATATAAAGTGAAGGAAAGATAGAATCTTTAGCAAATGAGAAAAATTGAATTCCTATTTCTATCAATGGTCAGCTACTACAATACCTAGACCCTATCATGTAATTTCAGGAAGTCCATTCTTCTACAACTGTTATCAACTATATGACTTTTTCACAAACACACAAGTTGCTTACTTAGTTCTAAGCACTTAGTAGGGGTAAATCTGGGGCTAACAATATAAGAAATGAGCCTGAAATGTCTTGTCATACCACAAAGCAAGAAAGTTCTCAAAGACTACCAGCATCAAGGATTGTATCCAAAATATTAAGGAGTCAATTTGAAGTGATTCCTGATGGCCAAAGATGAGACTGATTGAGTATGATCATCAATAAGAATTATAATGATAATCAATTACAATACATCATATATGGTTCAATCCATAATGTCATTATAATAATAAAGAAAATAATACAAAAGTAGTCATAGGGGTTTTTTTGGTTTTGTTTTTTGTTTTGGTTTTTGCTGTTGTTAACTGTTGTTTTGGTCACTAATAGAGAATGTCAGGTAAGCAAGTCATTATTTTAAAAATGGCTATAAATAATAATTAGAATTCATTCCATTTTTTCTATACAAATTCTGCCTCAGGGTAATCAAATAGTTGGTCAGAAGTTTCTCTGTAGAGAAGTATCCTAACAAATAAATAAAGAAGAAATGATTGAATTAGAATATCACCATTTTGCTATGCATACTAAATTAACGAATCTTAACAACCATTACCATTGGCTATTAACATTCCCCAAAAAGATGTGCTTTCTGATAAAATTACATAACACCAGATATGAAGTATTCTTCTCCAATATTCTTGAAACTGTTCATTACAGAGAACATGAACACTATCACATGAGGATGCAATGAACAAAATTTTGATTATGTGAAACTCTATAGAACAAATGACCTGGTTTCTCCCTCCCCCCCAAAAATAAATAAATAAATTGCAAGGAAAAATAAAGAGGTGGAGAGAAAACTTTCAGGCTAAAAGAGTCTTAACTGTAATATATGGAGTTTCTTTAGATCTTAAATTGAATAAACGATATAAATCAAATGAGACAATCATGGGGTTTTGAATACTGAGTGAATATTTGATTATGGGGATTCATTTGTTGGGTAATGGGTATATAAAGGTTTGTTATTCTATTTTCCCATTTTTATATGTTTGAGGTTTTCTATAATAAAAGTTAAAGAAAATGCTGTTTTAAAATAATGATTATTATTCCTTTGTATTAAAACAAAGGAAAAGATAAAATAAAGGAAGCTCTATGATTATTGAAATTTCATATGAATTGTTTTAATCTTTAATTTTGAAACAAATAATAAAAAGACTAATTCTCTAACAGAACTAATATTCACTAAAAAACAGTACCAGTGAATCTGTAAATAAGCACAGCTCCCCAATGGGTTGGCAGACACAAAAATGGAAACATATAACTAATGCAAATATTTAAACAATTTATTATGAAAGTATTGATGAATAAAACATCTATAGAAAATTTTCTTCTCTACAAATAGCCATTTCAAAGGACCATATGAGACATAAGATTAAATCTAATAAAGGAACAATGCATATTTTACAAGTATCTTTAGTATGACAAGAAAGGTGAAGTTGTTACCACTAGACCACTGCTTAAAAATGGTGCTAAATTGTGTGAATACGATGTACTACATGTCTGAACTTCTTGACATGTTACATCTAAAGCTGATTTTTGACTATCTCTTTGACTCTTAATGTAAACATATAGATATATGTTTACATATAAAACATTAAAAATATCCTCATTCCTCTAGATCACTGGTTATCAACCATGGGAGATTTTGTGTCCCTTCTCCCTGGAGAAATTTGGCAATGTCTGGAGACATTTCTGATTCTCATAAATGGGAATGTGCTATTGGCATCAAGTTGGTAGAGGCCAGGGATACTGTTTAACATCCTCTATAACAAAAATTATCCAACTCAAATGTTAATAGCAACCTGGTTTAGAAATCATGCTTTAGGCACACTAGTATTTTTCTGGGTAAATCATGACTTTTTAAAATTATAAATAAATGGAAAGTTTACTTTTTATATATTTATCTATTCATTCACTTACTTCTTCCTACCCTTAGAAATGTATTTTTTTCTCTTTGATTTAAGAATATAAAAGACAAGTTTATCCATATTAGCATTGTTTTCTAAATGTATTTTTCATTAGATTACAGTTACAGTGAACTTATGTATATCAGACTTAAGGTCACGATTGTATTAAATTTGCTCTGATATTTGAAGAGGCAAACAAAAATTGTTTGAAGATGTAAGATACACTGATAGAGATAATAGCACTTCCTTATATCATAACGTTGATTCACTGTGAACATATATGCAAGGCACAGTGTGTAAAGTACAATATGGTAGGAGAATAATACACTTCTTACAAATACATTATCTTAAAAATACCACTATGTAACTAACTCCAATATCAGTACTTGAGAAATAAGATGAAATGATATTTGAGATGTGTATTATTAAACAGATTATATAAGCCTAAAATAGGACAAGTTTTAAAAAAAGATACTTCTATTTAAGGTCAAATAGATGTCCCTAGCCCTAAGTTCACATCAGAGCTAGAATGTAATTTTTTTAAACATTAAACATTTTAAACATAAAAACTATTTTAAATATTAAAAATTAAATTTTTGTTGTTTTATATCAAAAATACTGTTCTCTATTGAAATTATACTCTTACACCAAGAGAAGAAATGCCCTTTGTTATGTTTTATTAACTTTATGCTATGTATTTTCTCAGTACATGCCCCAATTCTAAAATTTTATTACAAACTTTAAAAATGTTTATATTGTTAAATGCTGTTAAATAAAATATGCTGAGTCAAATTTGGAACTAGAATTCCAATATTTAACTTTTAAGAATATTCATAGCAGATTATTTGAATATGACTGTTAAAGAAATAATAATGGAAACACCCTTATGTTTTAATGTGATGAATATATTTTGAAAACAGATGTTTATCAAATAATGTTCTTCAACAAAATGAAAGACTAGGAGACTTATTTTTTGAATATCATTTTTCTAGAGTTCTCAGATTGGTGTTTCTGCTACCAACAAGGAATATAATTAAGTAAATCCTATGCTTTTAAATTTTAATTTGGACCCAGAAATTAACTTTGAGGTTGGGTTGTTAATTTTTATTTATTTATTTATTTATTTATTTATTTATTTATTTATTTTAAAGATTTTATTTATTTATTTATGAGAGACAGAGAGAGAGAGAGAAGCAGAGGGAGAAGCAGGCTCCCAAGGAGCAGGGAGCCCGATGCGGAACTCGATCCCAGGACCCTGGGATCATGACCTGAGCCGAAGGCAGACGCTTAACCGTCTGAGCCACCCAGGTGCCCTGGCTTGTTAATTTTTAATCCTTAACCCGTATTTTAGTAAATCATTTACTGTGTATTTGTGAAGGAAAGCTAATCAGGTGATACAGATTCTATCATTACATCTAAACAAAAATTCATTTTTGTCACATCATATATTTATATAAAAGAGAAAATAAGATTAAGAGAAATCAAGGATTTTAAAGATGGTGTAATTAGATCAGCATGTAGCTACAAATCCCCAATTGCAGATAAGTGACTAATTAGGCAGTTAAAATTAACAAAAATCTTTTGTGAGATTAATTATAAAGGGTGAGTGACCACTGGAGATGATTTAAGCTATTATGACTTTTAATATCTCTGAATCTAGGTAAAACCAATGGAAAAAATATTCAAACCATTCATAAACTATTTTATACTTTCAGATTTTTATGTTTCTGAAGGTGTTCCTCAGAGTATTAATTATTTTACTCAGAGTCTGGAATTGTCATGTACCAGCTAAAACAAGACATGAATGCGGCTTCTGTTGAGAAAATAATAATTTAATGATTATTAATGACATAGAACTAAAAACTAAGATATGAATCCAACATGGACATAGAGTTCAACTCATTTAATAATTGCATCAAATAATTGTTGTTTTGGTTGCCAGGATAAGGTACATTATCACTTAGAGATTCATACAGGAGCTAGTGACAGAAGCCAGAAATAACAGCAAGTTAAGAAGGTGGAAACCTATGTAAAAGGAGTTCTGAGGAAGGCACTCCATACTACCTGACAAGCCCAGGATCAATTTTTTCGATTTCATTCTCCTTAGTACCTATTCTCTATCTTCAAGTTAGCCTCATGTTCTAAATGTCTGGACTTCCAAGCATCACACCTGGACTCAAGCGAAGAAACAGGAGGATGAAAAAGAACAGTCTGAAAGAGCTTATGCTAAGTGTGTATCCCAGTCCGGGAGAGCATTCTTGGAAGTTCCTCTCTGTACCTTCTGCTTCCATCCATCTCGTTGGTCAACTGTATCTATGAAGTAGTTTATACAGTCTTTGTTTGCAGAGATATCTTACTATTTTGCTTTGGTTTGGTTTTGGTTTTGGTTTTCAGTGGAGAAAGAAGGTAATGGCTATGGAATAGGAAACTAGCTATATGTTTCTTTACTCTGAAAAGCACATCATTATTAGATATACCTGCTAAACATCCAGAAGTTCAAAGAGTCAAATACCCATTACACTGTCTCAAAAAATGTTAATTTTGGCCATTTTATTTAATACAAAATTTTCATACATTTGTGCTCAAGTACTTCGAAAAAACCACTAACATGATACTCAACACTGGGAAGAGTATTTTGGCTTGATTTTTTGTTTGTTTATTTGTTTTTACTCTTTTTACCATTAAGAAGGTGCACAACATAGTAGATTGTATTAAAGCACATTTTTTACATTTTTCCCTTCATTTTTTTTTAAGTTGTAAGGGTCATGGAAATTTCTTTCTTTTTTTTTTTTTAAGATTTTATTTATTTATTTGACAGAGAGAGAGAGAGAACAGCACACTCTCTGCTGAGCAGGGAGCCCAATGCGGGGCTTGATCCCAGAACCCTTGCATCATGACCTGAGTCAAAGGCAGATGCTTAACCGACTGAGCCACCCAGGTGCCCCGGGTCATGGAAATTTCTTTGGCTAATTATATGTACAATATGTACAATAAATTTGTTAGACTTAGGCTACATATTCTTACTCATAAATGTGTCTGGAATTAAATTTGGCTATGCATCAGGCAAATTTCTCTAGAGAGGTGCCTCTTGGGAAAGTAATCCTCCTATTGCCAAGAATGAATCCTTTATAGGGCAAGTCCAAGGGACTAGTTAAGTAGAAGGGGATTATGTGAAGAGTTAATGTGCCATCTGCATCAGTCCTTACTCATGACAGAGGCTTGGTTCTCTTGTAACCCAATCTAGCTCTACCTCCCAGTCTTTTAGAACAACTCTTTCTCCTCAGGGTCCTTTTCATGCACAATTTTTACATCTGAAATGGTGGCTTGTTTTTCCTCAGCTTATTCACTCTTAATAGCTGTTAAAGAAATAGATACTTAATTACTTTTGATTCAGCTACTATCTTCATCTTCTTAGGGGATAAATCTAATGTTGTTGGGAATCAAAACATTCTTTTGACAAGGTTTGGATATAGCACAAGGTGAGTCTCATAAACTGTAGTCTTCAGAAGAGAATGCTCAGATGGAGATGGGGGTACAAGATGTTTATCAAATATTGCCTGTAAAGTGAAGGCTTTGGAATTGAGAAGAACTTGGACAGTGATGGAGACTTAACATAGCCTTGAGAAAATGAGTGAGAGGCTCTAAAGCAAGAATTGCTCATCAGGCCAAAACAGCTGTACCTTTATATCTCTGTTTCACTTAGTCACTGGATTCAGGATTCCCAGGAAAGGTTTGACCTAGGAAAACGGTTCTCTGCAGCTCAGGCAGATCCCAAAAGAGTTAAGAAATGGAAGCTGCCTTCTGAACACACAATCCACAGCTGGAAGAAAATGCATTTGAAAGGGGATCAGGACAGTGCATCTCTATGTCTATCAAAATCCATTCTGAAGCAGATCCTCCAGGATTCTGGACAGCTTCTTTTCCTAAGGAGAAACTTAAAAAAGAAGCTAGAGGGACAAACTTTAATAACTGTCATCATAGTTGGTATCAGGCTGTTGATACCATCTCTCTCTTCAACTATCCATTCTGTATTCCCTTCAGTCTCAACTACCACCTTGGCTTGGCTCAATGGCTTACCCCAGTGGTGCAACAGAGCTCATCCATGAGGAGCCCGAACCCCTGGTTGCCTTGCCCTTCTTGGGCAGGTTTAACTTTACGTGTGCATTCACAGTCACAACAGAGCAAGAGAGTACAAAGAGGCATCAAACTGGCTCAACTGGGATTCTCACATACTCTTTTTTTCCTCTTATATAACAACATCTCTACCTCCATCCAGTCATCTGGACTGAGATGCATCACGATATTTCAGCTTTTCCACAGAGAAACATAATGATCACTGTGATCCAGATCCATTAAGGAGGGGATACTCTATGACCCTTTTTTTTTTAAGATTTTATTTATTTATTTGACAGAGAGAGACACAGCGAGAGAGGGAACACAAGAAGGGGGAGTGGGAGAGGGAGAAGCAGGCTTCTGCTGAGCAGGGAGCCCGATGAAGGGCTCTATCCCAGGACCCTGGGATCATGACCTGAGCCAAAGGCAGACACTTAATGACTGAGCCACCCAGGCGCCCTAATACTCTATGACCCTTAAGAATAGAATTTGATTTAAAGAGGGAAGAAAGAAGGATGAGGGAGAATGGGAGAGAGGAAGATATTCATCTTTACAGATGCAAACTCAGGGTGGAGATACAGAATGAGATAATGCTCAAGAAGAGGGCAAACATGACTATTTAAGATATTAAATGCTTTTATTCCAGAGGCAGAGCATAGGTATCAATCAAAAAGGGTTTACATAAAGTAGGAAGGGGACACTGGGAAGAAACATGCTATTAGATTGGGAGGACTTGTGTTAAGTTTCATTCACCGTGAATCTTACAGAAAAATTCATGCACAGATAATTTTTTTCAGAGACAAGTTTTCATGTATCTTAACTTCAGTTCCCAGATTGCAGTCCTTATAGCATAGGCCTAGCTACAGTGTTTACAAATATCTGTTTCTTGAACTGGATAGGAATGAACAGGAGACATTCTTGAGTTGAGTTCCCTCACACAAATTATATTTACTTAGACTTGTCCTATAGTAAAGATAATATAATTCCACTTACAGATGTTAGCAAGTGGATATTCTTGAGCAGAGATTGCCAGAGTAGAACAAGCTAAACCAGATCCCAAATGGCAGTCCATGCTGCTGGAGAACTCCATTTCTCTCCTGATAACATTGGGTTGAGTCTCTATAAGAAGGGCATTCCAGGGGTGCCTGGGTGGCTCAGATGGTTAAGCGTCTGCCTTCAGCTCAGATCATGATCCCAGGGTCCTGGGATCGAGCCCTACATTGGGCTCCCTGCTTGGCGGGGAGCCTGCTTCTTCCTCTCCCTCTACTGTTCTCCCTGCTTGTGCTCTCTCTCTCTCTCTCTCTCTCTGTCAAATAAATAAATAAAATCTCTTTTTTTTTTAAAGTGCATTCCAATTTTGTAGATTATTCAAGCAGAATCCAGGTGGGTGAAAATTCCTGCTCTAGGAAACTTGGATAATATTCTGTATTTCCTAGAAGTTACTTTGGGCTCATTCTTTCCAATATGCACAACCTGAAAAGTAATTCATCTTGCCTTGAACTGTTGCTGGACCTATATACCCGAGCATAATCCGCCTCTGTTTCTTTCTCCTAAATACCTCTCTCCATGTTTATCTTTAGCTACAATCCTCTGAATTTCTGCCTTGACCAGAGCAGTCAGCCTAATCATTTCTCCTTGGATTAGGCACTACTGAGCCATGTCCACTCGAGACCACTGGTAATTCTCAGCTTGCTTCTCTCAGCATCATTGAGCAAAGCTGTTCTTACAGGTTGGACAGACTTATCCACCTCAAAGCATGAGGCTTTGGGTGGTAGGATAATCACATTCCTTCCTCTTTTGAGCTTATCAACTGATCTTTGACAGCCCTCACTTACATTCCAACTTCAGATTTAAAACCTTAAGTGTTACAGTACCATTAACTGCTGTGTATATCCTCCCACGGTGACTCTATCCCTGTTCTTAAACCTCAACTTACATATTAAACTATTTTAAGGGAAACTTTTGCAAGGTAAGTACAAGTAAGTACAAATTGCATAATGATAAATACTGAGAAGTAAATCTAATATAACTTATATATAGATAAGATAAATCTCTAGAGTTTAGCCTTTTATTTTCCCTGTCACAATAGCCCTCAAATTAACCTGAATTGTTCCTGGAAAAGTAATTTAAAGAGCCATCTCATGGTATAGACCATATTGAATTCCTTCACTTGAGTGTTAACACAGAGTGGAGGATTTTCACCAAGAGACAAACTGGCTAATCATTATCATTTGTTGATGGAAAGAATGAATATTGGTCTCTAACCTAGGAGACCTGAATTCTAGTCCTAAGTCTGACTCTAACTAGGTGTAGCACATTATTTAATATTCCTGTTAAATTATTTAATATTTCTGTTAAATTTGTGCTTAATTTATTAAAATAGTTCCCATATAGTTTATTTTTATAAACTATAAAAAATTACTAAGTGGTTCAAATAGAATTACAGGCCAGTCTTAAATAGTGTGGAAGGGTCTACGTGGATGAAGAAAGGGAAAGATGCATTGATATAAACAAAACAAATGCACTTTGGGTATGTTCCGGTATTTTGGGGGTGATAGATGGGTGGGTGTTGGGATGTCACTGTAGATTAGTTCCAGAATGGAGTGTCTGTCTATACCGTATTGTTAGGCACATCCAACTCTTCTAAAGGGACAATAGTAGCTGCTGTAGGTCTTGTTTGGAATACCCATGTACAATTCCCAGTTTTTTATGACAGTGTGGAAGACACTTGACTCTTGGATATGTATCTCCTTTTTATGATTGCTGTACTAACCCATGTCTTTTGGGAAAGGGTGAAAAGAGATTTGAGTAAAAACGTTTAGAAATTCTTATTTATTAAATAAAGGGATTTAACAAAATTACTTCAAAAGTCCTTTCTGAATCTAAAATTATAGTTTCTATTCCATGGAACATTCTTATATCAGATCATTAATACTTTATGATAATTTTCACTGGGCAATGATTCCTGCTAAGTAACTATTTGCATACCAGCAGGAGGATGAGGATTCTGTGAAATCAGAACTAATTTTTTTTCCCACAATGCAAAAGCAATTGCTTTTATAATTAGATGGGTTTTATGTTATTGCAAGTAAAGCATTAAGAACTCTAATTTTGAACTGTACTACATTCTTGTTATATGGTAAATAAATTAAATATAAAGCTTTTAAAATTTGTCCTCAGATTTCTTCCTAACTTCTTGAATATATTCTACGTTCACTTGGTAAAACTGATAAATATATCTGGTTGGACAAATAGTAAACATAGGAGAATATTCACATTTGATAGCTACTCAAGGCAAATCAAAAATGGTAAGATAGATTTGAACAATAAATCACCACTAATTAAAAAATGGAAAAAAATCTGTGTACCTTTCTTTTATATAAATCTGATTAAAAAATGCTCAACGTCAAAACTGTTAATTGGTATCTGTATTCTTGATGATAATTTTTTTTAAAGATTTTATTTATTTATTTGACGCAGAGAGAGACAACACAAGCAGGGGGAGTGGAAGAGGGAGAAGCAGGCTTCCCGCTGAGCAGGGCGCCTGATGGGGGGCTCAATCCTAGGATACTGGGATCATGACCTGAGCCAAAGGTAGATGCTTAATGACTGAGCCACCCAGGCACCCCCTTGATGATAATTTAAATTGATTAAGTATTGTGTGAAAAAAGTATACCATCCATTCATTAATCTACTTGGGATATAAAACACCTTTTTAAAATGATCATCTAAAACTAGTATCTTTGGATACTGAGTTTTTCAAGCAGGAGTAGTTCTGATATAAGTCTAGAAATTAGACTATTGACTATGTAATATTGCAAAATAAAAATCTAGCTGATTTTTTCCCTTTGTTAATGTATTTTGTACAATGTATTTTGTAATGTATTTTGTATAATGTATTCAGTAGGAAAAGTTTTATTTAAAATTAGAGTCAAGGGCTTTAGTGAACTGCATCCATTTTAACCTGCTGAGTTTATCACACCTTGGAAGATGACATTTTATAATTGCTGATGAAACCAGGCATGATGTGTTATACTGATAGTGCATAAAGCTTATGATCACTAAAAAGAAATGGTTTACTGAAAATGCATGTAAGGAAACCTTTCTTAAAATTAATATTGCTTTTCTTCAATTGAAACCAGCCATCCATATTTATAACTATGTTAGCAAGGAAAATCCAAGGACTGATAAACTATAAGGTATTTTTCACCTTACCCCTACATGCTCAACACTGATAAATGACTTTATTAAAAGACACACATTAGACACACACTCACATACATACTGGATTTTTTTATGCTATTACATTTTTGGTGTTTTTATTTATACATTCTTTATTAAATCCAAAACATGATTCTCTCAAAAGTACTCTACTATAAAGAATATTTTTCAAATCTCCCCCAACAAACATAGTTTAGAGAGAAATTAACATTAGACAAAAATGAAACTGTAGCATAATGTGGTTATTGATATAAAATTTCATAAGTCTTAAGGATTTAGAAATAATTTTTAGTTGTTATTACACAGAATGCTTCTGTCAAACAAGTCAATACTATCATCTTTTGCTAAGGAAAACACTGCTAAAAGAGCTATTAAGGTCCTCTTACTGAATGTCCTGAAAGTTTAATGTGGTATAAACCTCACTTTGTACAAAGAAATTGATTCTTTTAAAAATAAGAATATAACAGTGAACTATGTATGTAGGTTCGCTCTTAATTCTTCCTGTAAAGTCTGTAATGTCATAGTTTCTTAAGATTAACAGTACAAAATGTTTAACTTGGTTCCCCCGAGAATGACATCCTAGAAAATAGTTATCAAAAGCTGTCAACAGCTCTTACACTTAGCAACTATCCTGTCAATTTTTAACAACCACAATTTGTTATCAGGAATTTAGACTGAAAGAGTAGGAGATTAATTTGTGTGCTTAAAACTTTTTCATATTTTCCAAAATGCATTAATTTGTATTTATTTATATTTAAAACACTCAACAAAAGTTTGGTTAAAGAAGTAACTATTGCATGGAGTTGCGTTTTGGTATATGTGCATGAGTTTCAATACAAAATTCAATTGGCTGAAAGAAATAAAATAATAATTTAAAAAATCCATTGGATAATTTAAATCTTCTAATTTCTGTTATGTAAAAAACTACTGTACCAGGTACTGGGGTAAGGAGAATGCAAAAGAGAGAAGAAATGTTAAAAAAAAAAAAAAAAAAAAGGAAAGAAAGAAAGAAAGAAAAAGTATTTCCTTACTATAGGCTTTAAAGCACATATTTATTTGAGTAAATGGTAGAGTACCTGAGTATTTAATAAGACATTCATGTGAAATAAATAAAAAGAGACAATTTCAGAGTAATGTTCTAATAAATAGAACTTAATGTTATTTAAATATAATTTCTTATAGTTGCTGAGGCATTACTGACAGAGGGATAAACTGAGCCAAATTGCTTAATAATGAAGTGCTTCCTAGATGAGTCGAGTTCTATTTCTTCAGAACTTAATATGAATGAGAAACAAATTCTAAAGTTCTATACTTTGTGAGATTCCCTGCCACACTTTTATCACCTGTTGGAAGAGAAGCCATTCCAAATTAATGTGCCAGCATATACTTAGTTTGGTTCAATATTAGTTTGGTTCAATATAACTGCCCCTTTAAATCACAAAAGGATTTTGTTTCTGCTCAAGGTCCTATCCAATCCATGTTGTTGCCCTTGCAGAAGCAGGTCATCATTTCCCTTCATCTTGTGTCATCGGATTGCTCTTCCTTTCTTGTCATTTTCAAACACCAATACTGTATCATATCTTTTTTTTAAGATTTTATTTATTTACTTGAGAGAGAGCAAGAGCAAGAGCAAGAGAGAGCATGGAGGGAGAGGGAGAAGCAAACTCTCTGCTGAGCAGGGAGCCCAACTCAGAGCTCCATCCCAAATCCCAGGGCCCTGGGATCATGACCTGAGCCAAAGGCAGTCGCTTAAACAACTGAGCCACCCAGGCACTCCTACCCTATCATATCTTAATCAATCCTAGATTTGATCTCTTTCTTTTTCCCAAGACTTATTTGTTCTGCCATTATTGGATGGTAGTCTGCAAAATAAATCACTGTTTTATTTTTTCACAACCCTGCATTTGGACATATTTTCATGCTATAATTAACCATATTTCCCAGGTGATTTTACTTAAGCAAGGGGATGAGAGGAATTATGCAAGCATCTGGGATTCTGCCACACCTGACAAATTTTATTAATGATTAAGATTCTCATCTCAGTTTATTAAAGAGTAATCACTTATCTACATCTACACAGCAATCACTGGTGAAGCTACCAGGATTTCAACATCCATAATACATCTTCATTCTTTCCATTTAAAGGGAAAAAATATTTTAAGTGAGAATAATATCTGCTTTTAAGACCCAAGAAGAGAGAGAAGTGATGGAAAGTTGTCATTTTAGAAATCCACTTTTTGAGTGAAATTAAACATTTAAAAAAACTTTTTCTTCCATGAATTAGAACTTTTTTTTTTGTAAGCACCTATCAATTTGAAGACTGACAACTTTTCATAAACTTGGAAGGAATCAGTAAAAACATTTCAGAAAATAAGATGACAAAAGATAGGAGAATATTGATTTGCTCCTTTTCTCCTTGCTAACTAACCTAACATTAATATTTATTTAATAATGGAAAATATAGAGACTCTGCACACTCCTACCATCCACCTTCACCAGCCTGAGCCCACTATCATGCTTTATTTTATTCTCTTAATTTATCTTAAGTAATACAAACATTAATTTTCTCAAATTGCAAGAAGCCCAAAGGAACCTAAAGGAACACATGTGAGAAAAGAAGAATGGATGTTGGATAAACAACACACACCTCTTTCACCTGAGCTAAGTAGTTTTGATTAAAATCTCATGGCCGGGGTGCCTGGGTGGCTCAGTTGGTTAAGCCACTGCCTTCGGCTCAGGTCATGATCCTGGAGTCCCAGGATCGAGTCCCGCATCGGGCTCCCTGCTCAGCGGGGAGTCTGCTTCTCCCTCTGACCCTCTGCCCTCTCATGCTCTCTCTCTCATTCTCTCTCTCAAATAAATAAATAAAATCTTTAAAAAAAAAATCTCATGGCCAAACTTGTTGGGGAAAGGCAAAAATGGATAGATGGAGAGGTGATGAAGATGATGTGGGGGGTGAATGGGATGGAATTTTCCAAGGATGTGTTTATGATAGTGCTGGAATCTTTCTCAGAAAAAAATTGTTTGCAGCTTAAATCAGTCAAAGATTACCCCCCAGGGGAGAATGGCATGTAGGTACCGGCAAGGAGGAGATCTAAAACTATCTTAGAGAGCAGCTATCACACCATTGCCTGCCTGTAGATAAATGGAATCTCAATACTTGTTCAGCACTGGAACTTGCATCCTACTTTGTCAAGCCCTTTCATTAGTCGCAGGTTGAAAGCAGGCTACTTTCCTTAGTCTGACATCATTCACCTGGCCCTGACCACTTAGGAGGTCATCTCCTTTATTACATTCTGTCTTTCACTTTTTTATTGTGGTAAAATATACATAACATATATTTTGTCACTTTAATCATTTTTAAGTGTAAAGTTCAGTGTCCTTAAGTACATTCACATTACTGTGCAACTATCACCACCATTCAGTGCCATAACTATTTTCAACCTGCATAACTAAAACTTAGTACACATTTAACAATAATTCCCAACTCCCTCTCCCTCTAGCCCCTGGCAGCCCATTATTCTACTTTCTATCTCGATGAATTGGACTACCCTAGGTACCTCATAAAAGTGAATTCATACAGTATTTGTCCTTCTGTGACTGGCTTATTTCACTTAGCATGACGTTTTCAGGGTTCATCCGTGGTATAGCATGTGTAAGAATTTCCTTCTTCTTTAAAGCTGAATAATATTCTGTTGTATGTATCACATTTGTTCATCCACTCACCTGTAAATGAACTCTCCTACATTTTGGCTATTGCAAATAATGCTCATATAAATCTGGGTATACAAATGTCCGTCCAAGTGCTTGCTTTCAATTTCTCGGGTTATATATTCCAAAGTAGTAATCCATTTTTAATTTTTTGAGGAACTGCCATACTGTGATCCATAATGGTGCCACCATTTTACATTCCCACCAGGAGTGCATAAAGGTTCCAATTTCTCCACATCCTCGCCAATGCTTGTCATTTTCTGTTTTTGGTGTTGGTGGTGGTAGTGGTGGCAGATTATTTTTGTTTGTTTGTTTGATAGTAGTCATCCTCATGGCCCTGAACCTGTATGTCTTTGTGCTTTTGATTTGCGTTTCCCTAATGATTAGTCATGTTGAGCAACTCTTCAAATACCACCTGTACCTTTTAAATCACTTTTCTTCATTGTGTTCTATGAATGCTTTAACATAATTTTATCTCTGTTCTCTCTATTTACAATAAAAAATATACCTTGTTTGCCTGGAATAAGATCAAGTTTCAGATCAAATCTATCTTTGTAAAATCTTCATGATTACTGTCATCATGTAAATATGTCTTTTTCTGGACATCTATTGTCCTTTTTAAATGCTGTTATTATAACCTCTACAGGTTGATATTGTTATAGTTTAGATATATATGGGTTTTTTTCTTCTACTCGACAGAACTTTGTTCTTATTCATCTTGTTTTTCCCAGCATTTATAAATTCTGAATTGACTCATTCACAAAGAGGAAATTTTATTTAGAATATTTATTTAATTTTTTGTATATTAATGGGTAGTTTTATGTGTGGTTATATCATAAAGTACAAATTGTATTATTTAATTGGTATATCTAAGCATCAAGGTAGAATATCTAGGTTCATAGATATTCTGAACCTAGATGGCTTGATGAAAAAAAATATAATCCTTTATGAATATATAAAATACATACAGGCATACTTTAGAGATATTGTGGGTTTGGCTCCAGACCAGTGCAATCAAACAAATATCATAAGAAAACTAATCAAATGATTTTTTTGATTTTCCAGTGTAGATAAAAGTAATGCTTACACTATATTGTAGTCTAGTAACTATAATGGCATTATGCCTAAACAATGTACATACCTTAATTTAAAGATGTTTTATTGCTAAAAAATTCTAACCATCATCTGAGGTTTCAGTGAGTCATAATCACTGATTTCAGGTCACTAGAACAATAATAATATTATAATAATAATTATAATTATAATAATGAAAAAGTGTGAAATATTGTGAGAATTACCAAAATGTGACAGAAAGACACAAAGAAAACAAATGCTATTGGGAAATTGACACCAACAGACTTGCTCCATACAGCGTTATCATAAACCTTCAATGTAAAAAATACAATAAAGTGAAGCACAAAAAATGAGGTATGCCTGTACCCTTTTTGAATAGTTGCCTGGATGTGTAATTGAATAGAAATTTGGTTACTGTTATCCTTTTGATATTGGTAATATTTATATCCTTGTAGCTAAAGTAGATATCCAAAAGTAGAAAGCTTTTCTAAGCTTCATTTGTCCTGACTTTCTAGTAAACATAAATTTAATTAACTGTATTATTTTCTTCTGTCAGACTCAAATAGTACAGACAGGAGATTTGATTATAAAGAACAACTTGTCACTGATATGTTCCTGTGACAACAAGCACCGTGAAATATCGCACACATTTACACCGAACCCTGAACCCAAAAGAAGAGTTACAATATCACACACTTTTGACAGCTATGGTGCATAATTGTGTGCACTCCTCTTGGTAACTTAACTAACTGGCAAGTACTTTCAATAGCAACTTCAAGAAAGGACAGGGTGTTGCTAAAAACAAACAGCATTGTCTTACACTAGGACCAAAAGCATCTGGCAACTATTGAAGGTATATATAGAAAAAAAAAATTGATTTACTGCTTAGAAATCTAAGGCCTTGTTCCCAACCTAATGTCTTGGTCTCTGTAAAGTGTGTAAGAACAGAGTCAAAATCAAGAAATAATATTAGATTCCCCTCATTCCCCCTCTGGAACTAAAGACAAATCCTGCATTAAAGAAACCATTTCCATTTGGTATATATATTAACAAAGACTTTATGATTAACTTACTGTGATACTGAATAATAGTAATTGGAAAAGAATAGATGAGGAATCTGCTCTTCTCCAACTTGATTTGGTTAGTAAATAACAACACACATGTATAAGAGATCCGTTTCTAAGAACTGCTCCCAAGATGTCATGTAAGATCAGACCTTGAAATAGCAAATATCACTTAGCTTAAGTGCAGTAATGTATTTTGTGGCAGAACACATCAAATATATAGACTCTTTAAGTGGAAATGTCTTCAGTTTTAGTTTTATCTGAGACCCAAAGACAGTAGGCATCACCTCCTCCCATATTCCAGAATGGTATGCCAGACCCCCTAGGGTGGACCTGCAAAGGAGTTGATTGAAAACCAATGTTGCGGGGGCGCCTGGGTGGCTCAGTCGTTAAGCATCTGCCTTCAGCTCAGGTCATGATCTCAGGGTCCTGGGATCGAGCCCCACATCGGGCTCCCTGCTCTGCAGGAGGCCTGCTTCTCCCTCTCCCACTCCCCCTGCTTGTGTTCCCTCTCTCTCTGTGTCTCTCTCTGTCAAATAAATAAATAAAATCTTTAAAAAAAAAAAAGAAAGAAAGAAAAGAAAACCAATGTTGCAATCCATAGATTACAACCCAATTTCAACCCCTAAATGAGATTAGAGAGACCAAGAAAAGAGTGAATGATGTAATTCTTTTGAAAAACCATGACAATTATTTTGAACTTATTTAAAAGACAAGGGTTGGACTAAAGCAACACCAGCCAGCAGATTAGAGAGGCAGTAAGACCACACATGAGAAAGAAACAGTGCATAATTGTTTTATGTTCTTCCAAAGAAAGCCATCTGCAAGAGAAAGGATAACTTTGTAGACAAAGGCTGTGCTGGTCCACTCACTCACTACTGGTTGGCCAGAGGTTATTGGAATCTGATCTGCCAAGAAGGCGATGGTACAGGAGGAAACTACAGAGCCCCCACTTCCCCAAGAAAGAAAGAAAGAGTGACTTTAGTGACAGGCCCAAAGAAAGTGTCAGATCCAATTTACAGTCAGAAGGGTAAATGAGAATTTCCTGACTGATTGCCTCTTATTCCTCCCGACCATGTTTGATGCTGGATATGTGAGAACTACAATAAGCAGCTAGGAAGAAGGGTATGAGTAGATTTGAAGAGATAGAATGATCTGATCACTTTTCCCTTTCCTATGGCAGTCTTGTTGCCTGAAGCTGGCTCAAACTGGGAAGGGAATTAAAATTAATATAGAAGTTAAAATATTGATAATTACACTGAACTAGACATAATTATTGAACAGACTGATATTTTCTTAAAATGACTAGAGAACTTTTTCTTATCTGAGAGTGATGAGTAAGTTATGCTCTGTACTAAGACTATATCCAGAGCCAGAGAAAGAATTAGACACACAGAATGGGTCCTATTGGACAATGAATATCTGGGCACTTGGGTTTGCTCATTACTACTGGAATGACATTGCTTCTATTGAGTAAAGAAATAAATATGAGTTAATACCGATATTTCCAATTCCATGTTCCAATTCATGCTAATATTTCCATGTTCCAAAATTAGGGATAGGACTTTTTCATGTCTTCCTGATTTTATAATTGTGTCTTTTTTAAACTGAAAGAAGATAGCTCTAGTAACATTAAAATAGCTATTTGATTTTTCCTAGAATTTATGTAAAATAATTTCAAATAAAAATTCCACAATTACTACAAATAAGCCCTGAAAATGCAGTTATTTTCTTTCCTTTTTTTGTTTTGTTTTGTTTTGTTTTGTTTTGTTTTAAGTAATCTCTACACCCAATGTGGGGCTTAAACTCTTGGCCCTGAGATCAGGAGTCGCATGCTCTACTGACCAAGCCAGCCAGGTGTCCCCAAATTGCAGTTATTTTCAAGTTTAGATTATATCCAACTAAGATTGTGGAAAATATTATATACAAAAATCCCCTGAAATAATTTTCTATGCTTATTTTATATATAAATAGACATGTGTTTCCATTCTTTCATAATTTTGAGGTTTTTCTTCCTCTCCATTTTTATTTAACTTTATGTGATGTTATTTTTAATATATAGAAATGTACATTTCAAAAGTCAAAATTATATAAACAGGCATAATATCCTCTTTATCCCATTTTAGTTGTTTGTTCTGGATCATTGACTTTCTGTTCCAAGGTGTTATTCAGATGCAGTTATTTAATTATATTTTGAAAATTGTACTGTGTTCAAACATCTTCTGCTTCATTGTTTTCTTCTGTGTGTGTTCCCTCTGCTAAAAACTTTGATTTTAATTTGCTTTATACAGTAGTCACACTTTCCTTCCTTACATTTGTTTTAAAGCATGTTCCAGTGTTGTCTTGAACACAGTTGCTGTCAAGGTGTTGGATAACAAATTGATTTTTTTTCCCCTGTATAAACGACATTTTCCCCCCTTATCTTAATATCTGGTATTATCCTGGGTCAATTTTCCCAGAAAAGACTCCCAGTGGTGTCTTTCAGAAAACAGGGCCACTTTAATATCACGAAAGTCTCCTTGAATTATAATTGTAAATTTTAGTTGTGATTCATTGTTGATTTTTTTTTAAGCCAATTATAACTATTTTGGATCTTCTTTGCCTGTTGTCTCTATCACTTTTTCGCAGATTCTCTCTACATTTTTCTTTATTTTTATTCTTGGTTATTTTAATTTCTATTTGATATTTGAATTCAGGGCTAAGACTAAAAGCAAAATAGGGATATGATTAGAAAAATAAAATAGATATTGTATGCATGGCCTTAAATGCATATATTGATAAAAATTAAATTATAAAAATAATGAATTGGCAATGGCCTTAAAAAAGTACAAAAATAACAAGTAGAAAGAATCAGAGAATGAAGGTAAAGACAGAAAATAATAACAAAAATGAGAAATACAGATCTAATAATAAGTAATCTGATTCTTAAAAACAATAACAAATAAGCCACCACGTAATTTCATTTGAGAAATAGAAAGCACAAATATACATATAACAAGAAATAAAAAATGTAATAACTATTGAAATAAAAAATCTTAAAAGAAATTACATTGTGCAAATCTATGAAAATAAAGTTGAAAATCCAGATGAATACTTTTTTTGAAATACATAAAAATTCCAATGGAGATCAAATGTCTAAAAGAACAATGTCCAAAAAAGAAATAGAGAAAGTTTTTAAGGACTCCCCCTCTCCACAAAATAACTAATCCCTGATCGTTTCTGGGAATTCTTCCAAATATCTAAAAATTTAAATAGTATTGCTGCTATTTAACTATCTCTGTGAAATGCAATATAATAAATATTTATGGAGCAACTATAAATTGATACCCAATAATGGTGGTACAAAAAGAAAAATACTACTTATGAATATTGATGTAAAATATCAAATAAATTATTTGCAAGTCAAATCAAATGTATATTATGAAGATAATACCAAACAACGTTTACTTCAGAATGCAAGGTAGAAATTTAAAAATTCTACATGAGGAAACTGATTAATATTATTCACCATATTAGCAGATTTAAGGGAAAAATTATAACATCATCTTTTTAGATTCCAGAAAATTCTCCACAAATATTATTAAAACACTTAACAAAATGGGTATCAATGTATACATTCTTAATCTTAATATATAACATATATACAGGCACATTTACAAAGCACACACACACATACAGGCAAAAAGCTAGTATCTTACCTACTAGGAAAATACTACATTCCCCATTTAAATCTGAAATTACTATTATGACTTTTTTTTTTTTTTAAGTAATGTCACTATTAGCAAAAGAAGTTAAAGAGAAAGCAATTGGATTGGGGGAACAAAAAGATTAGAAAGGAAAAGTTTATGTTGCAGTTCTTGGTTTTTATGTTGAAGTTCTTGGATTTTCTGGATAAGCAACCCTATCAAATGCAAATAGATGTACTTAGAACCAGCCTCTATCCAGGAGCCATCCAGGAGTCCACTCAGAGTCAACTCATTAGAACAAAAGAATTGAGGAGCTCTATGCTAGAAACTGGGATCAAAGACTAAATATTAGAATAAAACATTCTCCTAGCATTCCTGTTTATAAGGATTTCAGGAGCCCTGTGTCAGAAACCAGGGGCAGAGACCAATATATATTTCTTATTATTTCATAAGAAGTTTCTTGAAATCTCTTTTCCTGGGAGAGGTTGAAGGCAATCACCAGGTTGCATTCCACCTCCTTTCTTACTGCTTGAAGAGCTCTAACCTTTAGTAAACATTTAAATTATAGTCTGGCAGTCTTTCTCACCATACAAACTATATATTTTCTCAGTGTCAGTGAATTTCAGAACTAAATATTGGAATTGTTATATGAATATAGAACTTCATCTTCATTTAAATGCAGTAAAACTAAGCAAAATAACACTTAAAAAAAAGATTTTATTTATTTACTTTAGAGAGAGGGGGGAGACAGAGTGCACACAAGCAGGGAGAGGAGCAGAGGGGAGATAAAGGAGAGGGAGAGAATCTTAAGCAGACTCTGAGTGAGCACAGAGTCTTCTGGGGGGCTCAATCCTAGGACCCTGAGATCATAACCTGAGCCGAAACCAAGAGTCAGATGCCCCAGCAAAATAACACTTTTTTTTTTAAATAACACTTTTTAAAGAGTTTTATTCCTATAAGGAAAAATGTTTTCATGCAATATTTTGATAAATTATTAGAATGATGATATATTGTTTTTATATTTAGTTGAAAATTTTAATATGTTTGGTTTATTGCATTATTTTAATGTTTACTTCCATAGAGGACAATTGATAGTCCTTCTTTTCATTAATGACAAAGGTACTAGGTCTTCTTAATAAAATAAGTGTATGTAGACCAAAAATGTGAATCAATTTAAAGATAAGAATTAAGCAAATTATAGTACAGATGATGAGATTTCACAAGAATTGTGAAGAAATATTGAAATGACTGAAGTGTGAAAATATTGGAATATTTGAATATATATTCTTAGCTGGACCAAATTTTCAACAGATGCATAATAAAGTCATTCTCTTCAACCTCAAGTCTGTTCTTGTTTCCCTATTTCTTAACTTGGTAATTGACAATATTATTACATTATTATTATTATTACATTTATTCTAACAGTGATTCTCCTCTGTCCCTTTTGATTTTATCCCCCATTCATTGTGCTAATAAGTCATAATTTCATCTTTCTATATCTACAATATTGTATTTTATCTCTGTCTGTATTTATAATATTATATCTATCATATCACTGGAACATGGACATATTTTACATATCAATTTCCATTTCTATATCCTCATTCACCCTCATTAATTTGTTTAAAGTAATTATTAAAACCCTTCCATCTCATTGCTTTGTAACTCATGCTGTGCCTCTAAGCCACCCTCACTCCCAGAATTGTCATTCTAAAACATAACTCTGATACTTAACTAGATTTTTTTTTCAAGATTTTATTTATTTTGTTTGACAGAGAGAGAGCACACGCAGGGGGAGCAGCAGAGGGAAAGGGAGAAGCAGGCTTCCTGCTGAGCAGAGAACCTGATGTGGGGCTCGAACCCAGGACCTTGGGGTCATGACCTGAGCCAAGGGCAGACACTTAACTGACTGAGCCACCCAGGGGCCCCCATAACTTTCTAGATTTAAAAGTTTTTATCAAGGGGCGCCTGGGTGGCTCAGTCATTAAGTGTCTGCCTTCGGCTCAGGTCATGATCGCAGGGTCCTGGGATCGAGCCCCGCATCGGGCTCCCTGCTCTGCAGGAAGCCTGCTTCTCCCTCTTGCACTCCCCCTGCTTGTGTTTCCTCTCTCACTGTGTCTCTCTCTGTCAAATAAATAAATAAAATCTAAAAAATAAATAAATAAAAATAAAAGTCTTTATCAATTTTTCATTGTTTATAAAGCAGAACTCGAACTCTTAGTATGGCACATGATATCTTTTATATTCTAGCCCCAAACTAAATGTCCAACATCATCACTCTCTCCACACAAATCCTAGTTTGGCATTCGGGCACACCAGGCTTTGTAATAACAATTTATCTTTGAAAAAAATTGTTACTTCTGACAGAATTGCCTTTTTCCTGTACTTTACCTGTTAAAATCCTGCTTCTCCTTTAAGAGGTAACTCATTTATCATCCCTTCTATATAACCTTCCCAAATTCTTGAAAGTGCATTTCATTATTCACTGCTCTACAATACCAGTCAGTTCTTTGCCCTATTATAGAATACCCTGCCTTGTATTGTGTGATTCATGTATATTTTCCTTTTTATTATTATAGACCACGTCTTATTCATGAGAGGCAGTATAATATATAGCTTCAGATTTGATGTTCTGTGGTCAAGCAGACCTGGGTTAAAGTCCAAGAGTAAGTGGATTTCTGGTAAATGTCAGATGAATTAATGGATAGATAAATTAAATGAGCTGAGAACCATCTCATGCATCAATGTACTCTTTATCCCAAGAACTTCCTCTCCTTTCATGGAAGTATTGCATTCCTTTAAGGTCTTATTCCCTTTTATTTTTTAAAAAACTAATCTCATTTGGGTTATAGAGATGAAAAATAAGTTTAGAGAGATGCCATGCAAATGCCCATTTTGTACTCATTGGTAAAATACTACTTGTTAAATGACTGGGTTGAGCTTGACAATATATGGTCCCTTCCACTCACTTCCCACAGTCTCTGACCTCAAGGGGCACATCCTGCCATGTGGTAAGCTTATGTTTAGCCATGCCTTATAAAGATTTTATGACATCATTAAAATTATAATTGTGCATCATCTAATTATGTCATTAACACATACAAATTATGTGATTAGAGCTATTTACATTAACATGCAATTAGATCGAATTATGCTAATAGGCAAATACAGGATAATTAACTAAAATCAATTTTAAAAGCAGAGAAATTAACTCAGATAAACTACATTCAAATATCATTACATATTTAGAAATAAGCAAGTAAATATTCCTGTTTTATCTGTACTAGTTCAGGCTCTGAACAACATGTCTGCCTGCTTCCTTCTTCCCTCTCCAATCCAAATTCCATACATAACATGATTACTGGTCCATAATACAGATCGAACATGTGACCTCTCTGCTTAAAAATCTTTAATGGCACATTTTCCTTGTTAGAAACAATCCACATTTTTTACTCCTCAAAAGTAGGATTGACCTTAGTTTTCAGTGAGTTTTTGGAGTCTTCCTAGTAAATTATCAAACCTGAGGATGGTTTGGCACACCCCTGAACTCGTAGGTGCCATCAGAAGTGAGGGTGGTCTTAGGTGGACTTTTGCCTCTGTCTTTGTAGTTAGGCCTTAACTCATTTTATTTGGATTCAAAAGTCTTAGGCAGACTTGGCAGTCTGGAAGATTGTGACTTTATCCTCAAATTTGGCTAGCTCTGGGTAGTAGCTTTTCAATATTTGCAATTGTTTCAATTAATTCAATTTATTCCTCAGAATACTACTTTGGCTTCTTCCTGTAGGTTGTAATATTTAGAACTTCTTACTGTAATTCTATTGAAAAAAGTTTGTAATTTCCATTTGATTTCTTGTTTAAACCCAAGAACAGTTTTAAGTGTGCTTTATAATATCTAGGTTAGAGATTTTTTAATTTCCATTTTTATTAGTTTCTCTTTTTTTGTTAAATTTTAGTTAGTTAGGTCTAATGTTTTTTGTCTTTACAAGTAGATTGATTATGCTGTGTCTGGGCATAGCGTTGAGTTTGTATCTGTTAAGGATTTGCTCAGCTTCTTAAATTTGTGAATGTGTTTCTTTTGCCTAAGTTGAGAAATTTTCTGCAATTATTTTAATGTTTGTCTAGCCATTTACTCTTTCCTCTCTCCTTCTGAGGCTGATGAGACAAATGTTAGGCTTCGTGCTAATGAAACAGGTCCTGAAGCTCTGTTCATTTTAAAATATTTTTTCTTCTGCTATTCAGATTGTATAACTTTTATTGATGTCATTAAGCTCACTAGATCTTTCCATCATCTCCATTCTACTCTTGTGTTCATCCAATAAATTTTAGAATTTTCTTGTTCTAAAATTTCCATTTCCATTTTGTTCTTCCTTATTTCTTTGCTGATACTTTCCAATTTAATTTATTGAAAGTTTGTGATTGCTCATTTGACATTTTTGTAATTACTGCTTTAAAAATATTGTCAGAGGGCGCCTGGATGGCTCAGTCGGTTAAGCATCTGCCTTCAGCTCAGGTCATGATCTCGGAGTCCTGGGATTGAGTCCCACATCAGGCTCCCTGCTCAGTGGGGAATCTGCTTCTCCCTCTGCCTGCTACTCCCCCTGCTTGTGCTGTCTGTCTCTCTCTCTCTGACCAATAAATAAATAAAATCTTTAAAAAAAATAAAAATAAAAACATTGTCAGATAATTCTAACAATTATGCCATTTCATTTTGGGGAAATGTTGACTTTTTTTTTTAAGATTTTATGAATTTATTTGAGAGGGAGACAGCATGAGCGGGACAGGGTGCAGAGGGAGAAGCAGACTCCCCAGTGAGCAGAGAGCCCGACCTGGGGCTGGTTTCCAGGACCCAAAGATCATGATGTGAGCCAAAGGCAGACGCTCAATTGATTGAGCCACCCAGGGGCCCCTTGACTTTCCTTTTCATTGAAAGTTGAGATTCTCATGACTTTTCTCATTCCAAGAAATTTTAGATTGTATCTTGGCCATTCTGAACATTAAGTTTTAAGCCTCTACGTCTTGTATAAGTCCTACAGATAATGTTGATAATTTCTTGTTTTGATGGGTGATCAACCTATAGGTCAGGTTGTTTTGACAGAAAAATCAAGCTACAAGTTCTCACCCCCCTTCTCCATACTATGGCTCCAATGTAGGTTTAGTTTCGTAGATTTTGCAACACTCTTCAGATTCATTCCACGTATGCCCCACTTGATGGTTCATCTGACATCTGCATAAAGCCTGTGCATTAACTCAGTCTTAAAGTCTTTAGTATATAAATTAGGTCCAAGTTCCAGAATATATAAATTAGAGTTTATTAACAACTTTATGGGTCATTTTCCTGAGCACCTCACTTTCTGCAATCATTCTCATAATTTCTGGTTCTCTGAAATTCCTTTTTTCTTTTCCCCTGAAATTCCTCTGGCTAGTAACTATTCACTTCCACAATTGCATCATGGCCAGGGCCAAGTGGCAGGAGAACAGAGAATAACAAACTAACAAACAAAATGCAATGAGGTTCTGCCATGCCCTTTTGGAACTATAGCTTCATCACACAAAGAAGTTCCACACCCTCAGGAATGGGGTCCTGTGGGCTCACAGTGACGCTACTCTTACTGCTGTCAAAGCTACCACCATAAAATTGCTTTGGGATTGGGCGCAAGACAGTAGAGGAAAAAGAATGAAAGAAAAACAAAACAGAGGATTTTCCTCTACTCTCTCTCTCTCTCTGTGCTTAGACGTCCCCTTTCCCACTCCTTAAGCCAGAAATTTTAAAGGGTTTCTCCTGAGGATTTCCCTATCTCTAGCGTGATACGCATTCCCATATATCTGAGTATGTAAGTACAGTATGTTAAGTACAGTCCAGGGGGCACTGTAAGAAAAACATGGATGAACTCAACATTGGCTTAGTGGCACACTGGATTCTGGTGTCCTTCCTCAATTCACCTGTTTCTGATTATTTTCCTGAATCTTCAAATAGCAGTCAACCCATTAATCAATCAACAAACTAGTCGAATTTTAAATGGAATCTAAATAAAGAGAGTGTGGTGATTGAGAAATCCTAATGGAATGATAAATAACTGTATGTAATAAATTATTTCCAGGACAATTTTATGGAAAATAATCTTCCAAAACTGACTAAAGAATACATATAAAACACACAATTATCTATAACTTCTTAAGAATTGTAATCAATAGTTTTTTTTTTTAAGATTTTATTTATTTGACAGAGAGAGACACAGTGAGAGGGAACACAAGCAGGGGGGAGCAGGAGAGGGAGAAGCAGGCTTCCTGCTGAGCAGGGAGCCAGATGGGGGGCTCAATCCCAGGACCCTGGGATCATGACCTGAGCTGAAGGCAGACGCTTAATGACTGAGCCACCCAGGTGCCCCAGAAATCAATAGTTTTTAAAAATCCTCCCCTAAAAAGCACAAGAACTTGAAGATTTATAGATAAGTATTATCAAAATTTCAGCAAATGGTCCAGAATGTAGGCAGAATCTGAGGACTCCTAAACTTTATCAGGCTTATCTTACTTTAATACTAAAGTAGGACATACAAGGATGCAAAATTAAAAAAAAAAAAAAATGTAGCCCCAAATTCATACATGTCAGAGTTGTGGAAATCCCAAGTGAATATTAGCAAATCAAATCCAAGGTGGATACATAAAGATACTACAGTCAAGTAAGATTTAATCCTTGAACTGCAAAGATTATTTAGACTTAGAAAATTTAATAATGTAATTCATGCTTTTAATAGATTAAAGGAGAGAACTTCTTTAATTCTTTTAAAGGATGCAGAAAAGTATCAATCACTAAAAATGAAATCTCTTAGGAAAAATAAGAATAGAAAGAAACTTTTTTAGCTTGGTAATTGGCATCTACTCAAAACCTAGAGTAAGCAACGTATTTTAGTTCAGTATGCTTGAAACATTTCCTTTAAAGTCAAGAAGAAACGTGTATTAGCCATATTGTGCCAAGCACATCTCATTAATTTATTATGAGTTCACATAATGAAATACTACATATACATAATTTTTAAAAATCTACTTTAAAATAAGAGATTTTCTAGTGCTGTATGGTGACAGATGGTAGCTACACTTGTAAGCACAGCATAACGTATAGAGTTGTAATTATATATATTTTCTAGTATACATATATATATGGTTTTCTATCATGTTTTCAGGTTTCAGACAAATTCCCTGGTTTCTACATAGAAATTTCTCTTTTCTTGAGCTAAGAAATAACTTTTTATAACACCGTCCATGCAGTTTTTATAATACTGCATGGAGCTCTATGTTATTTAATGAGGCATTTCTCTTCACCAATTTGAGAAGTTCTGAAATGTTTTCATGCTGTGCACAAAGATGAGAATTTATAGAATATGCTTGACTATAAAGTTTCCCTATTTTCATCTCTGTATAAATAGATTTGAGAAGTTGATGATATACTTAGTGTTTAGCTCACATCTTGCTCACAAGAATTTAGATGGGCTATTGAGAAAAGTATTCACATACTATATTAATTAAGTTTGAAAAATGATTACATAGATTTCCTTTCTCCTCATGCCCCCCACCCCCCAAAAAGGGAACAAATAAAAAATCCACTATTATGAGTTTGGAGTTTGAACTCTACAGATTTTAGTGGATAATTTCAAATATTTTCCTAATAAGATTTTATCTACATGATGGAAAATATGTTAGCAGGAAAATATGGGGCAGTATAGCTGCATATCCTATTGTCTCAGATCATGAAAAAGAAAAAAGAAAAAACACCCAGGTCTTAAAGATGTACACAATACAACTAAATCAACTGCATAGTGATGACTAGGATACTAAGCTAAATTCCCTATAATGTGGTTCATCCATCCACAAATGGAAACAGTGCTAAAGTAGGAACCAATATTACTTTTGTTTCACTTTGTTTTTACTTGCTGATGAAACTTTATTCCACTATTATTTAATGTATCTATCTATAATACATTATTTAATGTACCTATCTAGTTCCTCATAGCCATGTAATAGACAGGAGAGAGCACAATCTAAGACAAAGCACCATCATTTCAAATGTTGGCCCTTGTATATATGATTCAAAGGATTTCATGAAGCATCTCTGCTAAGAGGTGGGTAGGGGTGCTATTGGGGGCTGGCATCTATAGGTCACTAAATATTTCCTTCTTTTCCTATAGTGGGAGAAGTCAAACAAAGACTTTTTATGCATGACTTAGGTCTATTTCTTATTAAACTATCAAAACACAGGCAAGTTATATTTTGGATCTACAAAAATAGCAAACACACCGTAAATATAACACTGTATGTTAACTAACTGGAATTAAAATAAAAACTTAATAGCAAATAGACAGGAGATTTTTTAATAGCATTCATTTTGTTAAATCTCTATACTGTATCTTAAGCTAAAGCAATGAGGTTACAAACCTTAATATTCAGTTAAGCCAAAAATGCTAGTTGTGGTCAAATGATTCACTCATCATCATTAGAGTACATATGCAGGGAATTTGGTCATTGTGTTCCCAGCTGGCAGCTTTTACTAACATCTGGGTTATTAACATCAGAATCAGCAATCTAGAGAATTGTTCCTTCTAACACATCCAGCTAATCCTGGACCTAAATTAGCTCTCTTCCAAACCCACCTGCAGTAAAATCGAGCAGTCAAGCAGATTACCCTTACATAGAATTGTTTGAGTTAAATATAAGTGTGTATTAGGATTAAATATTCCAAAAGAACCCAGGCCTGACTTTCTGTCTGTAGACAGCTTTCAGGATCATGTTCTTGGAAAGTAAAAATCAGGACGCCAACGTTCATTTATCAGTGAGAAATTTCAACAAAGATTCAGAGATTCTGACTGCTGCTTAACCAAAGCTATTTGAAAGAAGGGATGTTTTCCTCATATTTGAGACAAATAATCACAACTTGAGAAGTATCACATCATAAATATTTGGAATGTTTTGGAAGTGTTTGCTTGTATGGAATATATCATAGCTGGTTTAAATGGCAGTTCTGCTACTGTTTGAGCTTCTTAGTCCTGAAAATGGTTACTGCCTTGTTCTTAACCTGGTTTAAGGAAAGATTTACAATGTAGTGAAAGGAACCTAAAGCCTCTTCTGATTATATATACAAGTTGTCTTACTGTATTTGCAAAGCGTTAAAATAGTTTAATGCCAGAACATTTAACCAGGATGGGTTTTGCTTACAAAGCCTTATAACATGGCTTACCTCATTGCTATTTTCTCTGATTGTGCATCCCCTACATAGAAACTTGTGTACTTTCTCCCTAAATACTGATTTTGATTTAAACACACATTTGACCACACCCAAATATGTTACTTCGATGAATAAGTGAAGTTCCTTAAATCAGTAAAAATTTTTAAAGAAAATATTACATTTCTAAAAGGCTATTTAGCAATACTTAACACTGTTTAAAATACATACCATTTTATTGGTAATTCTTTTTTAAGAAATTTATCTTATGAAAATAATAAACAATGTTCTTAACTTTTTTCTACAAGGTCGCTCATTGCAGTAGGAGAAATTGAAAAGCACCTAAATGTTCCACAAAATAAAATTAGTTAAATAAATTGCAGTACATTTTTTATCATGGGATTCTAGTCATTCATGGAAAATCACCCCAAGTGGATATTTGTTTATATAAAATATGATCAAGAAAAATTAAGCAAGAATGTAAAGTATTAAACACTAAACAGCATAATTGTGTGTGTTGTCATGATCATGTTATCTGAAATGTATATTCAGATGTGAAAATATTCACATATTTTTTTCACTGACAAGAAGGATATTCACCAACATGTTGGCAATAATTGTCCTTGAGTGGTGGAATCGATGTTCAGTTCAATCTTTCAGCTTAATTTAATTTTTAGAATTTTCTCTAATGGAATTAATTGTCAGTACCCAAAAATAAATCATTTAATTTTTCTTAAAACTACCCATCCTACACGTCTTTTGTGTTTTTTTCAGGCAGAATTAAATGCTTTTTTTAAAAAAAAATGCTCTTTCTTCCATTTTCCCAAATTACTTCTCATATCACTATAAATATATACTTCCTTGACTAATTCCACCACCAGATTTTGAGCCTCTGAAGAGTCAGGGCTGTAATAAAATCATCTCTGCATCCCCTGGTATTAGCAAAGTGCTTGACTCATAATGACACTAATCATAGTTTTTAGACTGAATACATGAACAAATCATCAAGCAAAGTTTGACTAAATGTATACAAAAAGAACTGAAATTGATCTGATTAAGTCTAACTATCAGAAACTACTTCAAGTTAAGCTAAATGCCACAGGTATCTAATGCATTTCTACCTTGTGAATTAAAATAGCTCGTCCAGAACCATACACACTGTGAGCCCTCAATTAATATTGATTGAGATAATTCTATAAGAGGCATGCGGTAGGCCAGTAAATACCACAGAGAATCTTAATTCAGATCACGTTTCTAAATGATAACTAAAGCTTTATGTGACTCTGTTAGGTGCCAGTTCTATTTAGAGAGGAGAAGTGGGGCTAGGCTTTTCAGTTATTTATTTTTTACTTACCAGCCTAAATTAAGAAAATCTTCAGGACATTATAATTTGAAATACATTTACATTTCATTCTAGCTTCATCACACAAAACCATAGAACATAATAATATAATGATAAATAAAATAATAATAATGATGGTAATAATAAGAATAACAATAATAAATATGCTACATTAGATCTCCTAGTTATAGTTATCTACACAAACTGAAAGTTGAAGACAGAATGAAACATTTCTTTTTCCATTGTTTATAAAGCCTAGTCCTGGCAAATATAATAATTACAGCAAATTTCTCTCCATCAGTTTGCTTGACAAGGACTATGCTAACTAATTTGCATATCCTTGTGATCATCTTAAAAACTACTTGAGTATTTATTATAATTCTGCCCCTTTTATAGATAAGGAAACTGTGATACAAGAAGTATAATTCCTCCAGTATCATGCCAACAAGTATTTTATAGACCCAAGCCTGCCGGATGTCAGAATCTTTGCTTTTAGGTACAATACCAAAGTGAGAAAAATTATCATGACCAGAAAAAAAAAATCTTCACTTGATGGAAAATATTCAATCTCACATGTTACACATTAACTAGAATTTTTTTTACATTCTTAAGAAATTAATTCTAATATTATGTGTTGAAATGAATTACATCTAGACTTCTAGAAAATAATTATGATAAATGATGTCTGAAAGATGCTTTTGATTCTTTGTGAAAAAGCAATATATAAAATGTGAAAGATATTGTATTAAAATATTTATTTCAAGAAGGAAACTATAGGTAAATGTTTGACTACTTTTTTTCTGGATATCAAAGGTAATGCATACCCTAATTAAAATAAGAAATATATATTAACTTTAGAATTTTAAAAAATCCCCATACTATCAGACTCAGAGAATTTTGGTCCACTATATATAGTCTCTGAAAGAGAAAGACAGTAACTATCACCAGATGTTTATAAAATGAGATAAAATGCATCTTGGGAAAGGAGCCTAAGATCCTACAAAGCCAAGATCAAAGGCACTATTACTACTTTACTGAAAAAGCAAAACAGTCTGCAACCAGGAAACTCTCACATCTTAAAAGAAAGATAAAAAACAAAAACAAAAACAAAAAAATATCAGGAACTAGAAATGGAACTGTTTTCTTCAGGCTCTAATGATAGAACCTTAATGTTGTTCATACTCAGCATCAAAGAATAAACGTTTAAACAATCCCAACTGCTCTCTTCATTAAGTTGTGAGAAATATAACACCTTGTCTAAAATCTTGAAAAGAGCCATGTATTTGTTAGTAATACTTTTAAATACTCCTGTATATCATGGTTTCTAGGTGAATCTCAAAGAGTTGATAATTATCTTGCTTGTTTGAGTGAGTACTAGTCCCCAGTCAGATGGCAAAGGGAATTATGATAGGCAGTGGGGTCTCTTAGAATTTACTTTTAGAACAGCTGTAAGCCAAGTCAAATTTTATTTCATGTACTGCAATATACAACACACCTGTAATCTCGTGAACACTTCCAGAAATCTGAAAACAGCTCCTTTTTGCAAATGGAAAGATTTCAGATATTTGAAGAAAATTGTTTGTACCCTAAGGCATTTTTACATTTAAATTTTACATGTAAATACCCTAAGGCCTTATTAAAATATTAAGTATGAGAAATGAGCTAAAGATCCCTAAATTAAATGAAATGTTGAATTAAATATGGTATATCCATATACTGAAAAATTATGCAACCTATAAAAACCTGTCTAAAATAATTTAATGATATGGGAAAATGCTTATAAAATTAATTCCAAATGAAATATTACATGATTTCTTAGACTTTTCCAATTTAATTGCCAATGCTAGCAGTTAGCCTCACCACCATGGCACCAAGTTATCTTCACCAGTTATCTACAAACAATTTAATATATTCCTTACAATAAGAGTTAATCTCCATGGAGGATAACAGAGGTACTGAGATGTGAATTTCAGACATTCAGTCATTTAATTTATAAAATTCCTAAATCTTGTATACAATCTTTCATTCAAATGGGCACAGTTTAAATTCATGCTTCAGCTAAATTACAATTTTTCACCAGTCATGCCACTCAAGTTTGCTAAAAAAATGCATGAAAACGAAAATTTATATTTATGGATGCCTTAACTAACATGAAAAATATCCTTCAAAACCTCCTTCAAGTCTATAGGAGGAAAAAAAGAAAATTTCCTTTTTTCAATTTTTTTCTGTTTGCACAATTTCTGGTGGGAAAGAAATATGTATTAGTATACATCAACGCCACCCTGGAAGAGGCCAACTAATAGCAGATAAATTTGGCATATCAAAAGTCTTGCTCTCAGCTTACTTAACAAGACTGACAGCTGATTTGTTAGGGTTTTGGAGTGGATGCTGCCTCAAGTTCACAAAGTTCCTAAGAAACTAGTGTTTAAATCTAGTGTCAATAAGTTCATTACAAAGGTGCCAAATGGACAGAACATTTGTGTTAGTCTGACTAGTGGATTCTTTGTCTCTGAAGACAAGTTAATTAGGAATCCTATCTATTTGGAGGTGGCTTGGTAAGTTTGAAACAAACATCAAAACAAAAAGAGTAGTTCTCTGGTTCATAGGTAGAATACCCCAGTTCCACTGGCTCAGAGAGCCTGGGGCCTCCAGCTCGCTAAGAGGTCTGCAGCTAAGAGGAAGGTTCCAAGAGTTCAAGGCTTTGACGGAATGTCTTTCAGTACTGTTACCTAGAAAGAGTGACATAACCAAAATGGTTTTTCTGGCTTCCTTCTCCTCCCCATATTTTTCCTAACTAATCAATCGTCTCTCAACAAACATTCACATACACATTTTTTGAAATCTTTCTTTTGATATGTAAATATCATCAGTCCACTCTATATATTTCTATTTACAGACATTAAGAGTTGTGCTTTGTTTGGTTTTAACTCAATTCTCAGAAGACAAGTTCTTGTTCTGCTTATAAGTTATATTAATATTCTGTGTTTTGTCAGGTTTTTTTTTAATGTTTTTATTTATTTATTCATGAAAGTCAGAGAGAGAGAGAGAGAGAGAGAGGCAGAGGCAGAGGGAGAAGCAGGCTCCCTGCCTAGCAGGGAGCCTGATGCAGGACTCGATCCCAGGACCCCGGGATCATGACCTGAGCCGAAGGCAGACACTTAACCATCTGAGCCACCCAGGCGCCCCTGTGTTTTGTCAGTTTTTATCAGGGAGAATATATTACACTTATTGTCAGAAAAAAAAGGTATTTTAGAAAAAAAAAATATTTGCAAAGAATATCTGACCTAAATAAAAAGTAACAATAACATAGTTTCTGAAGTTGATGAAGCTACTTTCTGTAAGTTCTCACCAATTCAGCATTTGGGTTTATTCCTCTGTTGGTGGGTGAATGTTATGCTTCCCGTGATACAGCCCAAATTTTTATTTCATTTTTATCTATACTTTCTGCTTTTTCACTTATTCTCATTAGTAAGATTATATATTCTTCCAGTCTCCACATTTTTTCTTAATTATTTCAAATTAATCTACCATAGGACTCAAATCTGCTTATTATTTCTAGTTCTCCTTTTGGACCTGAATTGCATGTCAATACAATAGGATTTTTAGCTGAGGACTGAAACACCACTGGGCAATGATGTAATTGTTCTATGTTCAAAGCAACCTAACTGTAGAAGCCATTTGAGCCCCATTCATCCTGAAGCCTGATTCTCAATTCTGGCATGCCAGTGGTGCCCCCTTTGCTTACTGCCAGGGTCTGTTGTCAGCTAGTATTTTAGATAGAGATTACAGCTCAATAAAGGGAGGGCGGTGTAACAATTATATTACAATTGGACCACAGAGATATCTAATTACGCTTTTCATCTGAGAATCTCAAAGTAACCTACTAACCGTGGTTAATGTAGCCTCAGAGTTCCCCAGGAAGACCTGAACTTGGACTGTGCCTTGGAAAGCTATTGATGGTCAGAGTCACGATTCACTTTATCTCTTTCACCTTTGTCTAACATTACATCAAGTGTTGGTAAGTCAGCTCTGCAGGAGCGTTTAAGAAAATAAATCATGAAACCCATGTTTGTGTGCAATTAGGGAGATCTGATCATAAGTACTTGGGAGTAAGTACAAAACTGTTAAAATACTACATCAGACCAAATTTGATACTTCTCCCTTCAACAAGAAACTATCTTCCTACAGTGTCCACTGCCACTTTGAGAAGACGAGTGATGATATCAAGTACCAACAAAAGGCCATTTGCTTTTTCCTGTCTAACTCAATTATTAAATGACCCATTACAAGATTGCCTTTTATTCTCTTGCAGCAGGTGTTTCAGACTCAGATAATGAGCCTTATGGTGCAGGCAATTCATCTTTAATTCCAGTTAAAAGCTGGACTTTCACCCAGTTGGGCAGAAGGGTAGCTATGGCAATTGACTAGTGACTCAGATGGAAGGAGGAACATTGGTGAGTCATCCATGATTTAATGCAGAGCTTCTTATAACCAGTAGACTATTTTAGCAATTTCAAGAACACAGTCAATGAAAGTGTTCTCCTGCTGGTGTTGAAACAGCAATTAAAGTAATAAAAGAAAGATTTTGACTATTTGTGACAATTCCAACGTATCTGAGGGACGAGGGAAACATTCCACCATTCTTGACTTTAGGCCTTCTATGGAAAAAGCATCCAGACAACAAAATGTGTTGCATTCTTCATCTGAGTATTGAGGCATTGTAGGGCAATTCTTTTCTAAACAAGAGGACATTTGTAATCTTATTGGGCTGGCATGTTGACATTTTATGAGAAAAATTTCCTTAAAATATATAAATATTAGATTTTTAAAAATTAATAAAAAAAGAAAGTGATTCTGGTGATTTAAAAATTCCTACAATGTAATGGCAGAAAACTCATCAGGGCTACCTCAATATATCCTTTGGATAATATATGATATATTACAAAGAAGAAGAAAAAGGAGAAGGAAGCAAAGGAGAGGAAGAAGGAAGAGGAGGAGGGGAAGAATGAGGAGGGAGGGAGAAGGAGGAGAAGAAGGAGGAGGGAGGGAGGAAGAGGAGGAGGGGAAGGAGGAGGAGGAGGGGGAAGAGGACGAGGAGGAGAAGGAGGAGGGGGAGGAAAGGAGAAAGAATTGAAGAAAATTTTCCTTAAGTGACAGAATACAAAATAACCAAATATCCTCTGAGATAAACTTGGAAAGAAAATTTATCCATAAACAATTTATAGCCCAAATGATGATGGCTAAGGGGGAGAAACAAGAAGGCAAGACATAGGAGGGAAGAGTAAGAGTGAAGAACTATATTTTTCATATTCCTTCAGAGAAAATTATCACTTGCCTTCATCCTTAAACCCCCAAAATATTTTCAGGGTGTTTTTATGGAGTTCTGACTTGCCTTAACAAGCTTAACAAGGAAACTAACAAATAACTCCTCTGTTTCAAGAAATGTTGAAATTCTAAAAGACAGATGTATGCCTCTGGAAAAAAGTAGATTGACATATATGAAATCATGAAGAAAATCATAACACTTTATAAAGCTTATGGAGTGTAAAACATCAAAAGTTTGAAAATGTAGACAGTATACCACTCTAATCACAGAAACTTGACTTAATTTAGATAAAGGATATCTCTATGGTGAAAATTCTGAAGTAAATTTCTAGTTTCTCTTAATACAAACTTTTTTTTTTTGGTCTTGGAAAAATCTAAGGATCAAACTGTATCAATATATGCTTCTGACCTTTGTAACTTTGCTCTATTTATTGCATTATTTTCCTCCATAATGCTTCAAATAAAATTACCTTAGTTGTAATCATAACACATTGTATTTTATGGGCATTTTACTATGGAAGCACTGTGACTGATAGTACTGAGTTGTTTTAAAAAATTACTTTGTCATCAGAAAATTAAATATTTATTGAGGGCTAGATTTCAAATAAAAACCAATATTACTCAAGATATACTTATTTTAATATAGATGGTATGGTCAGTTTACTTCTTTTTATTTAATAGATGCATATTTTAAACTTGGATGCCTCCAGAAAAATTCATCAATATCTTTATGATGGAAATTTCAAATAATCTTTATCTTGCATCCAGGCCACAAGAATAATCGCTACATGGCAACAAATTTTAGGCAAAATAGTAGAGACACTGACATCTTTCTATCACATTAGTAAAAGTAATTTTTACCAGCTAATATTTTGATCTATCTGCAGCTATATGCCTAGGAAATAAAATATCAAATAGCATACCATATTATATGACATTAAAAAAATTAGCAAAAATTCTATGATAACCACAACTTCTGTTTTATCCTAAATATTTGTTTGAAAGAAAGAAAATCTTTTTCTTCCTTGTGCTCCAAGCTTGCCATATTGATTTATAATGTTTTCTAAATGAATGAATTATTCCAAACTATTTTATGTATTTTTCTTAATTGTAGAACTACTTCAGAACCACTGAACAATTGCTTTTTGGCTTTGGTGTATCTGAATATATTGATGGGAAAAACTTTAATTAATCATCCTTTTTTAAGAACACTCACTAGTCAAACACTACCCATATAAAGATGTTTAATCACACTAGTCAAATTCTCTGTATCTTGTTCTTGATTAATCCTAAATAGCTACAAGTGGGAAGGAGAAGAAAATTAATATTTACTAAGCATAAGATCTCTGGTAGGCATTAATCCACACAATTGACTTAAAACATAAATATTACTGTCCTCCCTTTATAGGTGAGAAAACAGCTCAGAGAGCTGTAATCCCTGGATTAAGGTTAGAATTTAAGTTTGGACAGTTAGAAAGTTGCTTTGAGAATTTGACTTTAAAATCCATGTTCTTTCCCTTTAAATATCCTGCATCTAACATTTTTCTAATCTAGAAGACTTGGATTTATTAACATACATTGTATAATCTTGTTGCACACTGTATTTTTTAACTCTAATGTAATAATGATGAGGAAGGGGAAGAAGAAGATGGTAACAGCTAGTATTTGGTAAGTTCTTACTTGTCTGTGGGACCCAGAATGTCTGGGTCTAATTTTGACTGTACTACTCACTAGGCAGGTGATCGTGGGAAAATCTGTAATTTTTGTGTGTGTGTGTGCTTCAGTTTCTTCATCTGTAACATGGGGGTCATATAATCACGCAACTCTCAAATTGTGAGAAATAAATGAGTTTATGTGAAAAAAAAAAAAAACGGGCCTTTACAGTAATGCAAATCATAAGAGCAAACCCTCAATAAAACTGTTAATCACAGACCTGTACCTCTGAAACGAATAATACATTATATGTTAAAAAAAAAAAAAGAAGAAGAAGATAGCGGGAAGGGAAGAATGAAGGGGGGGAAATCGGAGAGGGAGATGAACCATGAGAGACTATAGACTCTGAGAAACAAACTTAGGGTTCTAGAGGGGAGGGGGGTGGGAG